>NC_054750.1:33377237-33980237 GCF_018143015.1 Lytechinus variegatus
TTTTTGAAACTTTGTTTACTTTTGTCACGGAATTTCACCGGGTTTAAGCTATCCTGCTTTGATTTCTTTAAAAGATTGCATTGCTGTAGTTCAGTGTCAGGGGTCACTTCCTAAAATTATGATATAGCTTTCGTTTATGCGTAGTCAATGCATTATTCGAGTTTGTGTCTAACTATTGAAATATCTCCACCATTAGGACATCAATGAACATATCGTCATCAATACGGCAACAATTAACATTTCTTTAACCTTCGTCATGATTCATCACTGGCAACGTCAGCAAAGCAAAAGGAAACATACCGTCATCGTCAATACGGCAACCATATCGTCACCATCAATACGGAAACAAAATTTCGTCAACATTAATAAGGCAACAATAAGGATACCGCCGTCAACAAGCGAGTTCGGAGTTCCTTAGTGTGCATGATCAGAAGAAGGTCATTCGGACTAAAAGTGACATGGTGGTTTGATATCTAATGAGATAAGCACCAACATTTGAAGTCTTGATCATTCATATATTCTTTTGAATTTTGCTTTTCACTAGGTCCACAAAAGCAATAACAATGCGTCCACTAGCGACTGGTATTTCACAGTTTGCCAAGTACGATGTGCAACATGCTATGATATGCATTCAAAGTAGGAATGCAACAATACCTTCATAAAGTGTTCATTGGTGTGCTATTCTAGTCACCTGGTCTATACAATTTCTGCATCCGCTATGTAAGGCATGCTTACGTAATATCTTGCTTTGAAATCTGCCTATCGTAATGAAAGAAATGAAAGGTCGTTCGACCAAAATTGCTCGTGAGGTAATCCCGAACAGGTCTATTCGGTAATACTAAACAATATTGTAATCAATAAGATTAACATATCGTCGTCATTAGGGCAACAATGATCGCATCGTCATCAAAACGGCAACACTGAATGTATCTTCATAACCAATGCTGCAAAATATGTTCATCAATATGGCAGCAATAAATATATTGTCATTATCAATACTACAATAAATCAATACTACAATAAATAACATTGGCACGTTTTCCCCAATCAATAAAACAATATGTCGCTATTGATGCGGCCACAATAAACGTGTTGCACTCATCAAAACGGCAAATTTTTCAATTATTTGTGACAACAATGATCAATATTTTAACAATGAAAATCTCCATCATCATCAAACAATTAACATCGTCATCACCAATACGAATATATATATATATATCTTCATCATCAATACGACAAATGATATTAGATATACATATATGGACATTATCAATATAATAATTATTTGTATATGCTTATTTTGCTCATTACTAAGACCATAAACGTATCACCATCATCAAAAAGACAACAATAAACATCACGTCATCACCAGTACAACATTAACCAACATTTTATTCCCCACCATAAAAATGCGACAATAAACATATCGCTTCATCATAAGGCAAACTACATCAATACAGCAACAATAAACATATCGTCATAAGACATCAATAAAAACAGTGTCATCGTCATCGATGCAACAATCAATCTACTACTACTACTACTACTACTACTACTACTACTACTACTACTACTACTACAACTACTACTACCACCGCTACTACTTCTACTACTACTACTACAACTACTACTACTACTACTTCTTCTATTACTACTTCTACTACTATTACTACTACTACTTCTGCTACTACACTACCACAGCTACTACTTCTACTACTACTACTACTCGAGGTTCTGTGGCTCAGTGGATAAGTCTCCGGACTTTAAACCACAAGGTCCAGGGTTCAAATCCCACCGCAGCACTCGCGTCCTTTGGCAAGGCGTTTATCTACATTTTCCACTCTCCACCCAGGTGTAGTAATGGGTATCCGGTGGGAAAGAATTCCTTGAATGCCCGAGCGCCCGATCAGGGTAGCCGTGCTATAGCCGCGGTAATAGCATGCAGCGCTGAGAAACATTTGTACTAAGCACTAAATAACTGTTGCATATTATTATTACTACTACTACTACTACTACCACTAATACTACTAAAAAAAATAATTATTGAGAGCGGGCCCCTAATTCCATTTTTTCTCTCTTTCTCTCGTTTCCTATGTGGGTGTTTGTGCGGACACTCGTGATCTTTCTTTCCCTATGTGGGAGGGTGAGGGTGTGTGTGCGTGTGTGCGTCCTCCCTTTTGTTCCTTATGTGGATGTGGGCACTCTGTGTTTCCCTCTCTACCATTCTTTGCTCTTTAATTGTGGACTCTCCTTCTGACCTCAAACTTCCACTTTCTCTACAAATATCTATATGAGGAGCTATTACGTTTAAATTATCAAATAAATGAATAGTTGTAAATAGTAATCAAATGATAATAAAAAGGAGAAATTTGAACGCACAACAGATACTCTGGTCTCGTATCTTTACAACACCCCGTATACTGTATAATAAAAATGATTCGACTACGCGACGATCTTGCCCCCAAATTATCCCGGAGCACCTAATTTCATCCAAGCATACAATCCACCACCCTGAACTTAAACACGAATTAAGTATCAAAATGACTGGTACGCGTCTAACTTAAATTAATTACCTCACTTCATCATTATAACCCGCCCTCCTCCTAGGAGCACGCCCCAAAGCCCCCCACTCGACACCAGCCAAAGTGATATACCCGGGGAAACCTTACCACTTTTCCTTAACATGGGAGTTGCGATATGGCTCGTTAATTACGACAAGGGCGTATCCAGTTATACCAGTGAAGAGAGAGAGGGGGGGGGTATTGCTGAGGGAATTAAATTTTATGAACAGATGAAGACAGCTCCAAGGGTAGATACTATTAAAGGCAAACCTGGTTGAATTTGGAGAGGACATAATCATCCGGATAGGGCCTACCTGGTAAAGGTCTAATGTGCACTCATCGCAATCACAAGGCGGGGCGGGTGGGGGGGGGGGGGGTGGCACCCCACACCATCCCCGCTTACCCCCTTATTTTCTACATCCTTTAAAGCTCATGAACCATCACCTCCTTTCTTTTATCATTAAGATGAGTTTTGTGTTGAACCGGTATGACATGTCCGCGGTGAGAGACTCGATTGCTATACTATTAACATAAATACTGCGCCCACCGGTCTCCGGGTATGGGGCCAAATTGGATTTCACCAGGCGGAGCAACAGGACGAGCGAGAGAGGGAGAAAAAAAAGAGAAAAGGGCCAACGTTCAAGTCCATTGCTCTCTTGCTTGATCATTGCTAGTCCTCCCGCGGGGTGTGATTGGGCACTGATAGACACGTGACTAATTACGATTAATAGGATTTAGAACAATCCTTGCCCCCTCGCTATATCCACCCATCTCTCCCCCTTCTCTCTCGTCCCCTCTGTTCCTCTTTCGCTTTCCCTCTCCATCCATTCTGTCTCCATCCCCCTGTCTATCTACCCTATATCTATATCTTTGTCCCTTTCTCTAGTCTTATTTGCTTCTTTGCTTTTGTATAACTTTTGCTACCCCTCTTATATCATGATATATTAAATTCATCTTTATTTCACAAGCCGATTAAAAGGCTCTTTAAAAACAACATAAATACAGTATAAACAGTTCAAAGATAACAATGTAGAGCAGCTCATCACAAAAATATGTGGATGTTCCGTAATGCATAAAGGTAAAATGCAATACATGTAAACTAATCATTAAAGTGAAAAGGAAAAAAAATGATGTGTTCTAAATAATGAAAGGCTTGTGAGGCACACCTAAAAACTACCTTGCCTACTGGCAAGGTAGTCTGAATAAGAAGAAAATAGCTATAGATAAAGAGAAGAGCACAGGGTTGGAGCAGGAAGCTGAAAAAAGGGGTCAAGTAAAGAGAATAGTCAGGAGAAGGGGGTAGATGTAGAAGGAAGTAAAAGGGAAAGTGAAATATAGGAGAAAAGTGACGAATAAAATGAGCTCCAAAGTAAAGAAGATCATATATATATTATTAAATAATGCTACATTGACCATTACAGAGATTTAGAAAAAAAAGATGTACAGAAAATTTGAAATTCCATCTCTGCGAACTCGGTATAATATAATTTTAGAAACTGTAAGCATGCGCAGATTGATCTTCCTCTATGTCTACCGCCCTGTACGCCGGTGTAAAGAAAGGGCGGCAACTTAAGGTGTTAAAATAACACCCTATCATTACACTAAACGGTGTTGATAAAAGTCCAGTTGTGTTAAAAGAACAATAATCAAATCTGTTTTGATGACATAAATTGGCGTTAAAAGTGTTTTTGCAGTGTATCATGATTTAATGAATGAGTTCATATCTCATGCTGATAATGACATAAGGTGTATTTCCGAAATGATAATTCATGTACCGTCAATAACGATTTAATTTCCGGCACATATTCCAAAACCTATTCCCCATTGAAACCCCAATATCATTTAAAAACAAAAGCCAAATTCAAATCTGGTCCAAACTTATAATGGTAACAGCCTAAATCGATATATTACTTTTTCCAAAACTCGATGCGAATCCACGTTAGAGTTGACTACAGTTGTGTGTATAAAGTATGACTAAAAGCCGATTTTGATAAGTTTGTTTCTTTTTTGGGAAAACTTCCAGCCTCCCCTGAATATCTAATGGTGCGTCGTTAAGCTCTCCTTATCTCCCCTCGCTCCTCTCCTTCCATTAACATACCTCACACCTTCACTCACACATAAACACACCCGTACCCGAACACACTCACACTTTGTACACACCGCGCACACCGGTCACTTCGCCCACCTATATAAACGAACCCACAGTTACACACAAGCCCTATCACACGTACATATTTCTCCCCGTACATACTCATATACACACGCCTTCATCTACCCAAGATAGAATTTATTCCATAATCACTTAAGAAACTAAGCAGAAACGATTGAACTATTGTGATAAAAAGTTCTTCTGAAAATTACTTCCAACTTTGATCTGCGTCTCTCTGTATAAAAGCCTACCAACGCTCATTGATCAAAAAATTGATTCAAATTACTTGTACCTAACACCCTGTGCAACCTATTTAGTTAATTGTGCGACACCCCCAGTAACGCCTATGAGGTCCTCGTGATTAAAGATAAATAGTCTAATTTTGATTGAGTGCGATAGTATATAGTGTAGCAATAAGCAAAGGTTTAGACTGTCACAAAGAAAGTTTCGTTGGTCAGTCGGTAGCCCGTTATCGGCTAATCTGATTCTGATTTGATTTGGGGAAACACACAGAGCCAGCGGCGTCAAAATCATTAATTTCTTGGACCTTTGGATTTTCATTGAGGTACAAAATGGATTGCTCTTTTTTGATTCAGGGGTCATAAGGGGCATCTTCCCTTTATGCCACAATTGTACAGAAATACAGGTCTGTGATGGCGAGTTTAACCCTTTTGCGTCTCCTTCTTTAAATGAATAAGTAAATATGGAAATGCATACTTTTTGAGGGGTAAAGACTTTTTAGCTTGTTTGTTGTGGAGACAATCATCAAATCCATAACCGCCCTCTTCCCCCAAGTTATAAATCCTGGACGTACCTCTGATTCAAAGATTGAAGTCATATATTGAAGGGAAACGTGACTTTTGGCTTATTTTGTATAAGCACTATCCAATCCTTTAACTTTTTTATTAATGATCTAAATTCGGTACTTATTTGCGTGCTCTCATGACAGTAAGAAATTATCTCTATTCATGTTTTCATGTATTTTAAAGTAGCCTGCTTCATTTCATAAAGAGTGTAGAGAAAAGAAATGAATTCATTAGGCTTGTATTGCATTTGTAAAATCATATTTTGTTGTAGATTATGTTGTAAAAATGGATGCATATACTTTTATAACGATTGTTAAGTAGTTTGACGGAACACCCTTACGTATCATTATGAGAGACAGATATTCTCGTATTTCTTTCAAATTATTAGTTTTTGCATATGAATGCTTCCATGAGGTAGCTCCATCATATTTAACCGAATTATTAACTTTACATCAGACTACTCTTACTCCAAGATCAAGAACAAAGCGGCTGTTTGCTATTCCTCCCATTGTTACCAAAACAGTATGTGATGAGTGCTCATTTGCATATGCCTCTTCCGTCTTATGCACTTCCTAATTATATGAGAAATATACATGATTTAGATAAGTTTAAGACTTACCTAAAAGGTATATGTTTAACCTGTAATGAATTCAGTGGCCAACACCCTTTACTTTCTAATTTCTTTCCTTTGTTTCTTCCAAGTGCATAGGGATATGCTTTGCTATGTGTTATGCGCTATAAAAGAACTGAATATTATTATTATTCTTATTTAAAATTCTCGCACGCTCCCACTTATGATGATAATGTCATGTAAATATCGTATTAAAATATGTGAAAGAAAGACCTTAGAGGACATAGACAGATGTCATAGAAGTATACAATATCTACAGTGTACTTTTACCGTTCCAATTGGAAAAAAAAATAAAGTAATCTTTTAGTTGTCTTCAACCCTAAAAAAATCCTGGCAACGCCTTTCGCCTGACTGTCTTTAACTCTAAGCTTGCAAAGAAATTACTGCTCTATATAGGCTACTGGGCTTTAGGCGTACCATGGTGCGCAAATCCAAAACTTTGGCAGATGCATGTGTAAAGTTAAAACGTTACAGAGACTTCCTTCTCTCCGTGATACTGTTGGCGTGCCTCCTTCTGATTTATTTACCATGACTCGCTTAAAATCCAAGAGAGAAAAATCTGACTGTCAAATATTGTCAAATTCTCGACTATCCCAATCCATCATCTCAAGACAGAGTGGAGGCTGGCAAACTGCAACGGTGGAGGAAGTGAAAGAGTATCGGAGCGAGAGCGGGAGGAAGCGATGCCAACCCTCCGTGACAACAAATAGACTGATACCGGGCAGAAAAACAAACGTCTACTCAAGCTTTAGACGCCGATGCCTTAAGAATGATTGGAGTAGCTCTCTCCTCGTATTTATCCACTTTTTTTATTGATTGAGAGGGGGATGGGCAGGGTGGAACCGGGATATTTCAATGGGGGAGGAGGGCACTGGTGTAAATCCGTGACATCACACTATCCAAGGGGGGATGCATAGGCGGATCCAGGGGGGGGCCCGAGGGGCCCGGGCCCCCCCCTATTGGCGGAGCAAAAAAAAAGAAAAAAAGGGGAAAAGAAAGGAAAAAAGAAAAAGAAGGGAAAAGAGAGGAGAAAAGAAGGAAGATAAGCATAAGAGGAGGAAGATGAGTGAATAAAATACGATGAGGGGAAGACTTTGAAAATAATTTCTAACAAAATCTTTCATGTTGGGATATAAATTTTTCGCTCGCGCTTCGCGCTCGCATTGCCTTTTAGGTGATATCTTGCTCAATATGGACTTTAAAGTTAAAATATCAAATTTTGAAGTCAATATACAAAACATATTTCAGCTGGGAAATTGAACTTTCCTTATTCTGTTTTATTTACAAATTGATTTTTAAAAGCGTAAAAATTTCTGTTAAATGGTCTCAATATTAACAATTTCTGCTTGCACTGCACGCTCGCAAAATTTGATTTATCAGGTACCTATTATTTTCCTGTATTTCATAAAGTTCTCAAAATATCCCTATTTAGGTCAGATTTTCAAAACGTATCAGCTAGCGCTGCACGCTCGCATTTTGATTAGTGAGTTATGTATATCTCAATATTAATTCTAAAACAAACTACTTAAAATCACCATTTGATGACAATTAATCATAAATTTCTGCTCGCGATTTGCGCTCGCTTTGATAGATATTAAACTCATGCATCATGCATATTACAAAAGTGCTTTAAATGTCCAGTTTTCAGGCCATAATATTAATAGATTTCGCGCTCTCATGCTTAGGAAGTGTAATTGGAAGATATTCATCATTTTCTTATGATGACATAATGTCCTTATAAAATATCCCGGTCCTATGTCATAAACTCAAAGTAACAATAATGAAAAATATCAGCTCTGTTTTAACTGTGATCCTTTTTCACCTCACAATTTTTCCACAAAGTGCTTGCAATACAGAGCTTAAAGTGACCCCTTTTCAGATCGGAATATCATATATTTTAGCTCGCGCTTTGCGCTCGCTTTATTGATTTTCATGATAAAAAAGGTATTTAGAATACCCAAATTCTAGGTCGATATCTCAAACACACGTTTATTCAGATACGCAGCTTGTTCTCCATTTAAATAATTATCCAGTTTTAGATCACAATATAAAAAAATGTCTGCTCGCGCTTTTTGCTCGCATTATTAATGTATGAAAAGTGTCCAGAATTTTTCCGCTCGCGCTTCGGTCTTGCATCAGTACTGTTAAGTTTTTGTCTTATCCTTTCCACGATTACAAAAAGTGCTTAAAATGTCCATTATTCAGGTAGAAATGTCAAAAATTTTCAGCTCGCGCTTCGCGCTCGCAATATTTGAATGTTGAAATATGCAACATCTTTCATGGCTAAGTTCAAGCAGTCCGTAACAGGTACGTTTTCGAATAGCTCAAAACGTATATAAAAATTTTCCGCATCGCGCTCTGCGCTCGCATTAATAATGTAAAGAAGATCCCCACTTCCTCATCCTTTTTATGATTTATAAAACTTGAATAGAGTGTCTCGTTCAGTAGGTCTAAATCTCGAATTTTTTCGCTCACGCTTCACGCTCGCACCAATCGTTTAATTATATACCTAATCTGTTAAGTTACAGAAAAAGTGCTTAGAATTTCATTCCTTACGGGTAAAAATGTCAAAAATTTTCAGCTCGCGCTTCGCACTCGCATTGTTTGATTTTTTAAAATATGTAGCGTCTTCATCATGGCTAACTGCAAGCAATTCCTTAACAGTACCTTTTCCATCAGTTCATTTCTGCTCGCGCTTCACGTTTGTAATAATTATTCACTTGCATACACATCTTTTTATCAGAATAACAAACATTGCCCAGAATGTTCAAAACTTTAGGAAAAAAGTACATAAGATCCCCCCCAAAAAAATAGCTCACGCTTCGCGCTCGCATTATATAAATAAGGATTATGGTATTATATATGTTTATCCATAAGAATAAATCTAAATGAGAAGTGACTATTAGGACTACCCATTTAAAGAAACCAAAAATCCCGGCAAATATCATATTTGAGTGGCCGATCGGGGAAAATATGTCTGAAAAAAAATTCCGGCCCCCCCCCCCCTATTGGCGAAGGCTGGATCCGCCCCTGGGGATGACATAATAGATCAACCCCCTTCTCTGAACATCAGGTTCGCCGCTTGGATTTATACGCCAGTCGGTTGGCGGGGGGAGACAACCTAAATTTGACGTCATACTTTTCTCCATTATATTATATAGGCATTAACTTAATAGTCGGCCAAGCCTCTACTCTAGATGCTTCCTTCTTTCTCCCCTTTCCCCTTAATTTTTCATTCACTGCTTCCAAAGTAGACACAGTCACCCCGCCACGCCCCCTGTTGCAGAAAATATATGGGAGGGTGTGGGATCTAGAAAGATGGAAGGAGGTATTAAATTATATTATAGCTCTTCAATTAGATATGACAAATCATGACGGATGCGATAGACACACAATGTAAAAGAAGGACGGGTGAAAGATGAGGCAGAGAGAAGGGAGGGGGGCATTGGTAATATAGAGGGAAAGGAGGGAGAGTGAGAGAGAGAGAGAGAGAGAATAGGGATAACGAATAGAAGGATGGACAGAGAGAGGAGGGAGTGCGGGGGGTTGTGGGGATAAGGATTGGAAGGAGGGAAAGAGAGACGGGAGGAGGGAATAAACAAAAGGAGGGATGGACTGCGAAAGCTCATGTAAGATAAAGATAATATTTCATGTCACCAAAGTCAGGTTACAGTCATTCCAACGACAACTAGTCAGAAGCTGTCGAAGATACATCATTCGGAAATCGCTTTCGTCCGTCATCGGATTCGTTGGTGTGAGGTTAGCGTAATGTTAGTAACCAGAGGTAATCATAATTCGGATATAATCTCATCTTAATAATATCATCATAAATCATGATTATGGTACAGGACTAGTACTGGTTCCGGTGTCGATATACAGATTACTATACTACTAGGCAAGTAGCCCCCCCCCCCCTTTCCGGGGGGGGGGGTACTTAGATTTGATTTGGACGGGGGTGTGCGGCTGTTGGCTCAAAACCCTTACCCATATTTACGGGCCATTTTGGCTAAAAAGGTACACATTATTAGGGATCTATTAACAATTGACGAGCCCCCACCCCCAAAAAAGAGGATATCACTCAAATATGGAGGTGGATATGGACCCATGTTGAAGGCCAGTATCTAAAAATTGGGGGCATGTTTAGGGATTTTCCAGCATAAAACCATACCCCCATGTTTAGGGATTTCTTCCAAAACAGCGACTCATTCCAGCGGCACCTCCCCGTATGTCATATTTCGACCCCCCCCCCTCCCTGGGAGTAGGCCGACTCATCATTTTCTCTTGTGTTTTTGCCATTCTTTGTGTTTGTTTTCAGAGTCTGCTACTGCATGGGCCAGGAAGGGGGAGGGAGTGCATGATATATCTACTCATTAAATTTCATATTCTGCCTATTTTGTTTTATTGTTAATCTGCACAAACATTGTTATGCTATATTTTGAAAAAAAATCTTAGACTACTTGCTCAGTTGCAGACTCATTGGAATATTATATTCTGTAATTTTTTTTAAATTATATATATATGTATTTATATGTATATATATATGTATCTGCCCAGCTGCAATCAATTTCTTAGATTTCCTGGGATTCTTTTTCTTACAGATTCTGCATGTTTGGAAGTGAATTATCAGTGAAAGCTACTACAAAATCAAAAGGTCAGATGAGCTCCCACCCCCTCAAATAGTGTGATTTAGGGTTCTGTAATTCTTGTTGTTTATTCCTTAGGCCTTTGACCGCACTTCAGAAAAGTCAACCATCTTCGAAATGTTAACTCAAAACATTCTACTATTTCTATTTTTTATTGTTGCAGGAAAGAAGAAAGAGGAATGCTTATAGAGAGCTACCGATCAATAAGAGACGGTTTTCGGCATTTTTTCAAGCACTAAGCTGTAACAACAGAGTACGATCGAAAGAAAAGTTCATATCATCTCCCCTTCGCTCCTTTTCTCGCCATCTTATTCTTTTCTTCTATCTCGGCCGAGAATAAAAGTGCAATCTGTGACTCCTTTTTCGTCAACATACTGATGTGACTTGTGCTAATCGAGCGTGGTGCAGTCGGCATTTATACAGAAAATGTTGCTTTTGTTAGATTGTTTTCATTTGTAATTAAAGCAAACCGTACAGAGAAGCGAGCGCATCTTTTCTTTGCCCGGCCCTCGCTCGGCGCGGCACCCTTTCACCAAAAATTTCCCCGGATAGACGCGCTGCAGTGCGTCGCGCCTCCAAGCGAACGAAAATTGCGCACGGGCGTAGGCGCCTTGGCGGACGCGGCACGCTCAAAGCAATAGCGGTGGAGGAGGAGCAGGATCGCTATATAAACAATTAGCAGAGGAAGAAGTGTGAAGAAAAGAATCATGTGCGACACTTACGTGTAAATAATGAGATACTTGGAGGGCGCAGTAGAGGAGATTGTAATTATGTCTTGCTTCAGATCCAGAGCCCACCGGGGACACGTTGTGGAAATAGTCATATTTGGCAAGATTGGACGTGCCGTTTGCCGTCGTGGGCCAATCACAGCGTATTCGTCCAGTAAAGTTTCACTGGACGATCGGGAAAGTAAAAATGGAAATAAAATAATGAAAACACATGAAAGAAAGGCAATTTGTGAGAGCGTGAAGAATCTCCAAAAGGGAGAGAAAGAAATGAGTGCTGCGGGTAGATGAAGTCAGGGAAACACTTTAACCACTGTTAACAGACGAACATCTATAGGTGAGAGAAAACAAAACTGAGAGAAATGGACGTGGTTAAGATGGAAGTAAACCCGACTGAAAAGGCAGGCAGGCAGCAGGTGAATAGGGGATGTATACGTTTAAGATATTTTTGTTGGATTTATAAAGAAAAAAAAGGGCAACATAAAAATTTAAATCTAATCTAAACTTGACAGATCAATTATTCAGCTGATTCATTTCGAAATAGGTGCATTTTAACAATAATAATCACAACGACTCTTAATCCTATATTCCTACAACTTCTTATACGGTCGTTCACATTTCATATATTTCACTTCTTCTGGCATGTTTTACCGTCAGAGATACCATTAGACTTCCTTTTCTGACAAGCTTGATTTGGGTGAAGTTCGCAGGTCAAAAAGCGGACAGAGGTTCACCGCCTAGGGTTATAATCTTGCTATCGACTCGTCAAAACAATATAGGTTTAGAAGTCAAATGAGTTCAGCATCAGTGATAGAATATGATATTTTACATTAAATGAGACAGGTGAGAAGCATCTAGAAAATGAAATTGGAAGTAAAAACAGAAAATGAAAAGAAACAAGAAAGATAGATCTTAATGAGGGACGACTTAATCCCGGATGTATTTTCCCAGGTTTTATAAATGAAGATCATTTTATTTTTGTATCAATATTCGCCAAGTACAATATATTATTATTATTATCTTTTGTGACAAATAATTGTATGATTTACCCTCTTGGAAAATTGGGTGAATAATTCACTCATGGGAGGAAGTGAATGAAATTAACTGGATTAAACAGACTTAATTGTTGTAAAAGTGAATATTACTCTTGTGTTAAAATGTTATGTATATATGCTCTAATCTCAATCCACATTGAGTGATTCATGAGACCTCATTACCAAGGGAACTGAAAAGCGACTTAAAATTCAGTCTTTTTTTAATAGATTATTTGCCAAGTATTAAACGAATCAATTCAACTATAAGGTCACTAAATGTATAGTTGAATAAGTACATTTTAAGGTGATTGGATATTACAATTAAATTACAAAATACCTTTAGTAAAGGTGGGTCAGTTCAAATGAAGCTTTTGAAAATGGAAAAAGACTCCAGGGCCCGTATTCTCAAGTCGGGTTTAACTTAAACTCAGGTTTAACATGTTTAAAGTTGTGGTTTAAGTATGGACAGCCAATATGTTACATAAATCACTAACAGTAGAGATATATCATATTTCAGTTAATTTGGCCCTCAAATCATTCATAATTGTCTGGAAATAGAAATAGATGATTGTTTTCACCATCGATGAATCAAGAAAGAGCACAGTAAACATTAGAAACAAACGACTTCAAATAAATTCTGACACTTTTGGCTTCCCATAGTTTTATCATATAGAGTTAGACCATGTTCTAAGTTTAACAACAGCAATAATAATAACAGTAATAGTAATAGTAACAACAACAATAATAATAATAACGATAATAGTAATTAAATTGCTAATAATGATAGTAACAATATTCCATATTTACCAATGCTATATCCAAAAATAGTTACCCAGGTTAGACCAAGAATGGAAGTTAAAGAAATTTATCTCGAACATTGTCACCTCTCATCTGATGTCAGCAACCTATCATCACTACCATGCTAACATAATTAAAGTACAAGTAACCTTGCAGGTGAAAAACCTTGAATCCAGCATCGACAATCTCTTTACAAAAGGTTTTCAACCTTTATTCAATATCCCTTTGTTATATAGCAAAATTTATTTGAGAGTTCTCATAAAATTTAGGAAACGGCTCAAAATGAAAAACAGATGCAAGAATTGTTCCAACATATTAGGGAAACTTTCGATAGCATGACCCCATTCATGAGATTATCGACAAAAATATTGATTTTTTGCGAGCTTCATTTGAATGTAATTTAACTTGCCCGAAGGCTTTACCTGCCATTCTTTTGTATTTTTATGTCTGAAACACTAGACTCAAACAGGTGGATATGAACAATGCGCTCAGTCTCATTATGATTGTTGTATCGTTGTCCTGTATATCATTTTTCAAAAGCATATACACTCTTTACAAGGATTGGTAAAAAAATAATATTTTTTTTAATATGTGTCTGACCCTCCCCCCACACACAGATTGTCAAAATTAATCAAATCATTGGTTAGAATATAAAACATTTTTGTTGAATTCCATTACCCTTTTTTTCGGTCAGACATATACAAACACTTATTTTAGCAATGGTCTACTTTTTAAGAGTGCTTTTTACAAAGAGAATGTGTCACATTAGACGGTTATCGATAAACAGAGGTCACCTTTTTCTATATGCCCACTAGGAAATCCAGGTATATAATTATTTATCGCAATGAATTGGACTAATAATGAGGGAGGATTCCCGTTGGTAAGTGCGAGACAAGAATTTTCTTTCTACATGAAAAGAATTTACTTAAAAGACAAGTCCACCCCAACAAAAAGTTAATTTGAATAAAAAGACAAAATCCAACAAGCATAACACTGAAAATTTCATCAAAATCGGATGTAAAATAAGAAAGTTATGACATTTTAAAGTTTCGCTTAATTTCACAAAACAGTTATATGCACACCCTGGCTGGTATGCAAATGAGGAGACTATGACATCATCCACTCATTATTTCTTTTGTGTTTTATAATATGAAATATGAAATATTCTAATTTTCTCCTCATTGTCAAGTGATACAACAATTAATTCCTCCCTGAACAAGTGCAATAAGCATTGTTTAATACTACATGTATATGGTTCAGTCAAGTTGGTCCCTATATGGTCAAATCTGTAAAAAAAATGAAATATTGTATAATTCAAACAATAAAAAACAAAAGAAACAGTGAGTGATGGACATCATCGACTGACTCACCTAGTTATGCATATCACTGTTTTGTGAAAAATAAGCGAAACTTTAAAATGTCATAACTTTCTTATTTTACACCCGATTTTGATAAAAATTTTCAGCACTATGCTAGTTTGATTTTTCTCTATTTATTCAAGTCAGCATTTTCCTCGGGTAGACTTGACCTTTACATATTTTTTTTCAACACATCTCTTAATTTCACACCGACTATTTTCTTATCGTTTCCCCGTCATCTTTAAGTTTGCTCTTAATGGGAACATATACAGTCGCAAGAAAATGTATTAAAAATCACCCATTCAATGAACTAGGTTATTATTTCATCTTGTTCTCTGTTAGGATTCCCCGCGAGAAATAGGGTTGGCAGTTTTTGGCTGATTTTCTCTTGTTCTTGGGGACAAATGCTTGATTTGTTTACACTGTCACTTTCCAGTATAAGTATTTATCATCTAACTTGGCTCTGGAGCAAACTGAATTCTTTTACTTTTTTTATAAATTAAAAATATAGGTTGTAAAGTAACAATTTTCTTGTAATTTTATTATCCACCGACAGAGGGCCTACACAAAAAATGCTCAAAATTACAGTTTTTGAGCGCTCTTGTGAATAAAAAAAATGAGATGATGACATGTTTCCATATTATCTTTTTTCATTCAAGATTTCAATATTGCAAAATTGATACTTATTATCATATACATGTTATCTAAGAACTACTGCGTTTTATTAGCATATAAGGTAGGTGGAAAACCTAATACGATTGTTTGATTTAATTGTACGAATGTGCAAGATTGCAACATCAGCGCGCGCAATTTTTTTTTAAGTGTGTGCAATGTACTGCATAGATCTATACGATTCCCATGCAAGGTGGTTGCAGTGAACAGCAAGCACTGGCCATGGCGCTACTATAGCTCCATGCGTTGACTAAATAAAAATGTATCAATTTCGAAACTGGATCACTTGATTCAATGAAGGTCGAATTAATTTGTATCTGAAGATTTTGGGACTAAATCATGTCCTATTTTTTTTTCTCAGAATTTCGGATTTGGTTTTCGACGTCGACCCGGTGCAAAATTAAAGAGCACCGCGACCATGACATATCATATATGCACGATCGGCGCAAGCATAATCCGATGCGGAGCACAGGGGGGGGGGGGGTGGGTAGGGGTTATGATGACGTCACTTTTTATTATTTGAAATAATAAGGGTACTATAGAATAAAATAAATAACCAAAAATATAAATACGATAAAATAAAAACAAAACTATTTAAAAATGAAGTATAAAAAGGTGCTTGCGGGTCCCATAAAATGCAAATACTTACTTTTTAAAAGCAGCAAATTGTTCGAGAAGGGGATGTTTCCCTCTACGACCCACGCGGTGTTTCACATGATCCCGATGATTCTGACAAGGACTGTCATTTCAGGGCAAGATCGAAACTTGATGATTTTGTAGAGCAGCTGCTAGCAGCGGACCGGGCACCTGGCATCACCTCTCCCAAGACCGCCCGGTACGCCAGCAGGAGAATGGAAACACTAAGCAGGAGTGGTTCGATTGCTGTAGAATATCCGACATCATTCAGTCATATCTGATGCGGTGTGGCGTAGGCCCTACACCGTGTCCTGTGCATGTATGATTGTGCTCTTATCCCTTCAAGGCTTCAAAATAAAAGAAAAATCCATCTTTCAAAGGCCACGTCCATCCTATAAAAGAGTTATCTTTGATGTGATAAAGTTCTCTGTACATTAAGCTTTTCGATTGTTTTGAGTATTCAGTTAAAGGAGAATGAAACCTTTGGAACAAGATAGCTTGTGTGAAAACAGAATAATCAAAGAAACAGATCAACGAAAGTTTGAGAAAAATCGGACGAATAATGAGAAAGTTATGAGAATATGAATACTGCGATCACTAATGTGATGCAGATCCTCAAATTGGCGATTCAACAAAGATGTGCGATGTCACTTGTGAACAACTCTCCCATTGCTTTAGTATGTATTTCACTTAAATTATCTCTTTTATCACATCTATCAGTAGATAATGTGTTCTTTCTATAGGAGGGCATGTAATACAGATTTTTAAAGAATACATCATGGATAAAGAGTTTGTATCACCATAAGAAAAAGCAAAAAGAAACATTTTAAGGGTATTTTATAGTCCATCAAAGTGAAAGTTGTTCTCATGTGACATCACACATCCTTGTCGCATTGCCAATAAGAGGATCTCCATACCATTAATGATTACAATATTCAAATGCTCATAACTTTCTCATTATTTGTCCGATTTTCCTCACACTTTCTTTGTTCTCATTCTTTGATTTTTCTGTTTCGACACAAGCCTACTTGTTCCAAAGGTTTCATTCCCCTTTAAGTCAGGTATTCAGTTCACATCAGTTTGGTTTGTTGTTTAGTTTAGTTTACAATAGATATACGATTGTTATTTTTCATCCTATGCATCAACCACTGTCCTACTTCTCATTTCCATCCACATTTACTTCTCTTTTCAGATGCTCTCATTCCTTCGGTCTTCACATCTGGTTCTTTTCTTGAGCATACCTCACTGCATTATCACCCAGGTCATTTAACCATCCAGTTCCTTCATTGATTATTTCAATAAATCGAGCCTGTTACATCTAGATAAGCCAGGATTGTTCTTCTTTTCAAGTTCATTGGTTAACTTTACATTAATATTTATTATTGTTTGATAGAGATACATTATATATCAGATCCAGAAAGCGTTTATATCATTTTTCCTTTACACTGATGGTTATGTTTTTGTTGATTAAGGTTGTTGGTTATTGTTCTGTTGCATCGTCAATGGGATATGACATAAGAAAGTTGCTTGATTTTACTTAAGAGTTGGAGTGACGACGAAACGTAAATTAATTAAATATTCCACTTCCTAAAGAAGTATAGCATATACACAGGTGCATTGTAGCATTTAGTGGCGACCTGTGATGCCTCCAGTTTCATGGGAAAACTGAGTAGAAGATTTGTGTTGAAAATAGATTTTTGCGAATATTTCCATTTTATTTGATCACAAATAGTTGATATTAAAGCACATGACGATAAATTACTCAAAGCCATATTCTGTCTTGAAATCGGGCGATATGTTGCATGATAACAGTTTCTATATGTGAAAAATGTGGCAATTTTTGCAAACACTTCCACATTACGAAAAAAAATAAGATTAGTTTCAGGGAATACATCTATCTGTTAATAGCTCTATGGTCTAGGGGTCTAAGTCTGTTTTACATTGATAAATTGCAATACTTTGTGTTTGTTGAAGGGAAGACAATGCTAAAATTAAGAAAAAATATCAGTTGATTATTTTCATTTTGATCAATATCATTATAATCACTATTACTATCAATAATTCCTACAAATGTCGCCATCGTGGTAATAATTTTTATTCTATTAATGGTGTTAGTATTATTAACATCATTTTACCATCATTACTATCATTATCATTATTATTGCTATAAGTTTTAATATTGATTTGTATCATTCATAGTGGTAGTACCAGTAGTGTTATAATCAATATTATTACTATCATTATCGCCATCATCATTTTTGTTATCTCGTCGTTGTCTTCATTATCTTCGTAATACCTCGGTCACATTTGCTCTACGGCGGCCGTACGGCCAGTCGGAAACAGCCGTTTTTAACATTTTTTTTATATCTACATATAGCTACATATGGATGATTTGAATAAAAATGAAGAGAACGACTGTTTTCGACTCGCCGCAAGGCCGCCGTAGAGCAAATGTGACTGAGGTATTGGTAACATCATTACCGTCATTCTCGTTATTATCATCATCTCGTCTTTTACGATGTTACTGATACCAATGGAAACCAAAATCTTTCTTTCAACTTCTCTCTGTCCCAATTTCTATATACATGCATCTCCCGTATTTGATTTATAAATACTTCCTATAATTTCAATCTCTGTCTCTCTATTATCTTCAGGTATGATTTTTCGCGCTCAAATTTTCCTCAGACTTGGTAAACGAAAAAAAAATCATTTTGACACAACGTCCTCAGGGGTTCCCGAATTTACTACAGAAAAGGGAAATGAAGAACAGTGGGGAAATAAACTGAATAAATGAAGATTGGAGAGAATAAATGGAGGATGGCATCAAACAGTGAAGAGGCGTGTGTATGTGAGTGTGTGTGTGAGGGTGTGTACTCATGAATATGAGTAGATGTGGATTGGAGTGAGGTGTGTGGGTGTGCATGACAGGGATAGTGTGTTCGCCTGTGGATGTGACTGCGTGTGACATTATGTAACTGAGTGTGACATGAGATAGATGCGAAAAAGGCGAAGATCATGTGTGTGTGTGTGTGTGTGTGTGTGTGTGTGTGGGCTGAAGCTAAGTTCCGAAGCTAAAGAAAGATCAGGTAAAAAATCACAGAGTGCATGATAGAAAGATCGGTGGAGAGGGTGGGGGAGGAAAAGAAAAAGGAAATGTGAGAAAGGGAGGGGGGTATGAAAAAGAGTATAATTAACAAGGAAAACTTCAGAGAAAAAAGGAGAAGAGTGACATTGGTCGAGATGGCTGAGGTATTTAGGGGGTGGGAATCAATTTGTCTGCACAGCGAGGAGCTGTCAGTGAGAGCCAAACTTCATGTCAAGATCCGAATTAAGAGCGCTCACCGGCCGTGTTCATGACCAAAAAACGAGCTCCTCGCACACATCCGGTGTGGCCTGAAGGGGTGCTAGATCAACACATTGTCTTCATGCATCGATCATGTTCAATTAGCATTATGCGCTGGTAAAACATTTCAACCTGCCATAATTAGAAGTAGCCTTTCAAGAACACCTTAAGTCCACATTTTTCCGCCTCACAATCTACCAGCCCCCTCCCCCTTTCCATAACTCGGCCTTTTTAATAGCTGGTGTGTGCTGAGATTGCCCGAAGCCAATAAATTCTTGTTAAACTGATTCTGTGGTGAACAAGTGTATAAATAGTCACATTGCATGCGTAGAAAGTGCAACCGTCAAGGAATTGTTCGGATTTTCATTGACGACTTTCATTCAATTATGAACTTGGGATTGTCGTTCCCATTATTAATTTCATATACTCTTTTTCATCATTATCCACGTTTCCATTCATATTCGTTTGTTCCTTCGTTCATTCATGATCCGCCTACCCTTCCATTCATCATTACATCGATTCATTCATTCATTCCTTCCTTCATTCCATCCCCTCTTCACTGCATGTTTTACCTCATCATCTCTTAACTTGTAATTGAATTCATTAAAATAAGTACAAGACAGACACTGTATGATTTAATTTGTTAACAGATACTTATATTTGTTACTTACATTGAATCCGATTCTTAACGTTTCTGGAGAAATACAATATTTACAAAAACACGAAATAATGTCCTAGCTATTCTTTGTCACTCTATAGACAACCTTTCTTACTGCCCTTATTTATGAACGAGACGAATACATTCAGTTACATTTTCAACAAGTATATTCTATTCAACAAGATTATTCTATCATTTATTAAATGCAGAGAGAGATATCCCCTTCCGTATGAATGTATGAACGCATTAGAATGGGGGAAAAACGGTGGATCTTCAACTTTTCTTAAGTATTTCAATATGGCAAAGTTCGTGATCCTCCACTACAAGTCATGGTCGAGTTTAACAAAATAAATTTCCTTTTCGTGCCCTCCATGCACGATACCTTACTTAATATGAATGGATACGAATATGGCGACAATAGTCAAATATGACTGTTCGCCACTCAAAATCAACAAAGAAGGAGAAGAAGATATAAATCACGTACTTCTGGGTTTCGCATACTCACGTGACGCGATTAGCCTAACACCCATGAAAGTATTTGATATTAATATGCAACAAAAAGAATGAATGAAAGAAAAAAAAAGAACCGTACTCTGGCCATTGTTGTACGTGGTATAATCTTACACATCCGAGGTCATGCTAGAATTCCATTCCTTATCCTAATGAGTGAAAGCACTCAATAATTTACCATTTAAAGTCAAATCAGATCGACTCTGGTCTTAAAGCATGCAGTTAACCCATACTTAAAGTTAGTATTCATATTCCCTCTGAACGAGTAACAAAAAAATTCGAATTGTTTAAATTATGTCCTTTATGTACTTAATGTCAAAAGGTGATTTGTTCGAAAATAAAATTGCAGACAGATGAAAGTTGTATGGTGGGTTTTAATCGACTGCCATCAGTTAACTTTTTTTTTTTTTACATAATTATGCATTACAAGCACTATTCTGGTGTGATTTATTTTCATGAGCCTCTTGTGGTATTCAATTTTTCTTCTTGGCTGTTTTCCGATTGTCGTAACAAGCTCCATTTACATAATTATTGAACAATCATTGCATTTGTTGGGATGTGAATTACCTTGAATACTTAGTTTACACTCAAGGGCGTTTAGATACTCAAAATAAGATATCTTACTTTGCTGAACCATTTCATTTCAACCAAGAGGTGCATATTTATTAAGGTGTACTTTGTTTTAAGATTTCATTCCTGTCATGGTAAACTTTGCCGTTATCTAATTGTCTCCTGCCACAATCGTACTTGCTTACCATTACAACAAATGGCGGCGACAATTATTGCTTCAATGGAAAATCTGCATGTTGCTTGATTGAATTTATGATTGAATTATTCTTCTTCTTCATTTCAAACAAAGTAAGTACAAAGCAGAATATGAATAAGAGATATTAAAAAAAAATGTTTCTAATCGACGTGACCACTCTTGCCTAAATATGCTAGATTAATAGACGACATGGTTTGGATAACCAAAAAAGTCATTCTTAGCAACGATGAAATAAGAAAAGAAATAAACATTCTCAGTAGTATTGCAATGATGAAATTAATATGCTTACGCATTAGGCAGCTTAAAGCGATGATCACGTGGATTTCTGTACAGCATTTCAATTTTCACCAGTAGAAACAGGTCAAATTTCCTTTTTTTAACAAGGTAAGTCCACAGCTACAACATAAATTCCGCAGGTAAAATGAAAAAGTTAATTAGAATGTTATATATGCAGCTTCCCTAAACTGCCGATGAACACGAGGTGCCATAGCATGAAAATGACATAAAAATTTTCAAATTATTTAATCGTTTTTTCAATTTATCTTCTCATTTGAAAAGAAAGTATCTTTTCGGATATACTGTCCCATGAATCAATAAGATCCTCTGAGTGTTAAAACGAAGATCCATCAGACCATTCGCCAAAAGTTGGGATGTTACCTTGTTCAGAAGAGATGTACACATTTCAATTAATCCCAATCTTTTTCAGGTATGCTCACAACTTAGAGATATCCTTTGTTGGAAACATAACATGTTCATGTTCTAAGTAATGTTCCATCAGATAATGCGCCAAGAAGCTTGGATTTTTACCTTGTTCAGAGAAGTTGTAGATAATTTTTTTTCCAACAATCAATCCTAGATTATTTCAGGTACGCTCACAACTTGGAAATTTCCGTTGCTGGAAAACATAACCTATTCCTGTTCAAAGTGATGTTCCGTCTGATCATGTGCCAAGACTCTGGGACGCAATGACAACCACGATGTTCAGAAAGACTGGACAGTTCATAATTAATCCCAGTCCGATATCAGGTAAGCTCACAACTTAGAGACCTTCGATGTAGGAGAACATGTTTCTTTCCGGAACCTTTCCCGAATTCAGCTGACAATGGTGAAAGGTGTGTCAGGTTCTGAGAGATAAAGGAAACACAAGAAACAGAAGCTGAATTTATAACCATGGCAAAGGTACAAGGGAACGAAACCTATATACCAGGCCCCAGTCTTACAAAGAGTTATATACGATTGATCCGATCAACTTCAAATTCATGTAAATCCATCAGTGTCATTTTTTTTACTGGAAATTTGCGCAATGTCCTTTGCAAACACAAAGAAACTCCTCACTTTTTAAGAAAGCAATGAATGTATTGATAAACTAAAAAAAAAGCCTGATCGGGTATAATTTACCCGATATTGGGTAGAGTGTGAACTTGCATGTTTGTTAGGGTATTTTTCCCGCCATATTGGGCAAAATGCATCTTTACGAGTTAAATTCAACGCAACATTGCGTATAATTTACAACGTATTTGGTATCATTTTACCCGACAAGTATGCATGTTCCCATTTTTCCCAGTATTGGTTAAACGTTTTTACTTAAAGAGTGTATACAGTCATTCTATCTAAATATATATGTTAATATTTTGGACATTCTGGCTTTCCATCGTTGTGGTCGATCGAATCAATCGCAACTCTTTGCAAGACGGGGGCCCAGTGCTACATGACCGTTTCGGATCATGAGGATGCATGTCACAAAGGGGATACATAAAATAAGATCCCGATGCATTTTTATAATACATGACATACATCATGTACATTTGACCAGTGGCCCGATTTAGAAAAGTGTTGTACTGTAATTAAAGGACAAGTCCACCCCAAAGAGTTAATTTTGAATAAAAAGAGAAAAATCAAGCAAGCATAACACTGAAAATATCAAAATCGGATGTAAATAAGAAAGTTATGACATTGTTAAATTTTCGCTTTATTCCAGTTATATGCACATCCTGCCTGGTATGCAAATGAGTGGACTATGACGTCATCCACCCACTATTTCTTTTGTATTTTATTATATGAAAGATGAAATATTCTAATTTTCTCCACATTGTTAAGTGAAACAATGATTTAATTCCTCCCTGAACATATGGAAATAGCATTGTTTAATACTATATGGTTCAGGCATATTGGTCCTTATTGTCAAATATATAAAAACTGAAATATTGTATAATCAAACAATAAAAAAAAGAAATAGTGAGTGATGGACATCATCGACTGACTCACCTAGTTGTGCATATCACTGTTTTGTGAAAAAATAAGTGAAACTTTAAAATGTCATAACTTTCTTATTGTACATCCAATTTGGATGAAATTTTCAGCACTATGATAGATTGATTTTTCTTTATTTATTCAAGTCAGCATTTTCCTGGGGTGGACTTGACCTTTAAAGTAACTTATTAATCTATAAAGATTAGAGGCTCATTTGGGATTTACGCTCTATTTTTGTTCATTGGTTCAAACACAACCCTTTGTAACATTGTCACCTTTTGATGTCTGGTGTACTGAGGTTAAATCGAATATTATTCACTTATACATGAGTGAGGCCAACGAATAACGAAGAATATTCACAATCTCTGAAATATAAATGAAAGAAACAACACGCCATAGTGTTATTTCACTAAGAATATAATTTTTCAGTTTGTTTATAGAAGTCATATTAAAGGTTAGAAGATGATGGTAAAATTGAAGAAAAAAATCCATACCGTGAACAGTAATGAGTTTAAAAGCGGTAAAATGTCACAGTTTCCTCATTATTTCCACTTGTAAACGTGCCTCCTTGAAAGATTTTGAGTCTTTGCGTCTTGTCCATTATTTTTGCTTCACTTATCACATCATGAATTTGTGTCTACTTTGTAACCTTGTTTATATCTGTCTTCTGACTGTTCTTAAATAGGAAGATCTTTGCAATAAACCAAAATATATGTGAATCAATGTTTTTGCTTCTTTCTGGACGAGCGAGGGCGGGGGGGGGGGGGGAGGGTAGGAGGGGTGGAAAATTTACTCTACAACACATATTCCTTTTACATGTTTTAAGAAAATCAAACGATGAATTCAGATATTAATATGCACTCCGAACAGGGAATGTAGAAAGGAACAAGGGCTAACATTTTGTCGGCCTCATCAAATAGTTTGATTATGAAGAGGTTCGGTTTAACATTTAAATGAAGTCGATTTAGACTTACAATAAGAAGTTTGTAATGTGGACCGCCATTACTTTAACATAAACTGAAAAGGGGCAATCACATAATAATATACATGTGCGTGCTTTTCACTTGAATTACCCCCGATTTGATTATTTAAATTAGATTGTTTAAAAGTCAAAGGAGATATTTCCAGAATAGGATACGCGCAGAGTTGGATAACGTTTTTTCCTTCATGAAGCTTTCACGTTTATTGACGCAACTTGTGTCATTGTGGCACTGGACCCTTGTAAACAAATTAAATCTTGGGGAAACTGTTTAGCACTAAATGATCTAAACATCCACGCTATTATCAAATAAAGCATGAATCACAGTCGATGTGACTTCTGTTTCCATGTACCCGCCAGCTTCCAGTTTATCGAAGAAATACTTCGAGTCAATCGCACAATTTCTCGCATTTTCGAGCTACAAGCAACACTTTGATTCAAATGAGCAGACTTTTAATCAAATCACAGTTGCCTGTCCTTCGCTTTCAGAGTCATAAACCCTTCCAGTCCCCTGCCACGAATTCCTACATTCGATTTTGGTGGACAAGAGACCCTCGGCGTCTGAGTAGGGTTAAAATTTTGCCAATGTGTACTAACAAAAAAAGTTAAACAGTCAGAAGGTGTAGCAATTAAATCATACATTTCCTTGATTTTATGTGGAACTAATTTCCCGGAGAAAGCAAATGAACCCCACGCCGCATTTATTTGTCGCATGATGACTACTTTCCCTCTCAATGTACCACCCGACTTCTTTTACGCCAATTTCATCTCTCTTTTATGTTCTACTCCCTCGAAAAGATTGGGCTGTAATGACTGCATTTTTGACAGGTTCAATATAGATTTTTTTAGGGGCTATTACCATGAATTGCTTCTATTTCCATCTTTCCCCGTTAGGTTATACTTTCTTCTTTCGAGATTTAAAATGCCATCGGAATCGTCCTTTTGCAATGTCTCACGAGAATGCAATGTACTGGAATGATATAACCGAATATAAATTTGTACAATTTGACTAATTAAATAAGCGGAAGAACGAGGAATTTTTATTTAAATAGAAATCCAGAAAGAGTTGAAAAAATAGTTTTCCATACAGGGATTCTAAAAAAAAATTATTCGAAGACATTAATCAATTCGACTTCACCAAGTTAGGCTCTTAGCGTGGTGCAAAAGTGTAAAATGTTGAATATTGAAGAAAAACATGAATATGATAATAATGATAACTTTCTGAATGATTATGAAGTAAATATTTAGTATGGGGACATTTCAGTGATAAGTACACACAACATCCCGATCTCTTGGAAACACGTATAAGTTTTCCCTAAGTGGAAGATTTAATATCTGATTGAAGTATGAGTAATCGAAGTCCTTATATCTCCTTCTTACATGACGTCCCTGATTCGTCTTTGTAGAAAAGAGTTACGCCCACTCTGGATAAAGTTTGTCTTTCATTTTATCCGTCTTTGAGGAAATATAGTCACGTAAATTGTAAGAAAAATTCAGGGGGAAATGTTTTTTGTCTCAGCACTTCTCCGGAAGTAACGAACATGGATATTGCCTTTGAGAAAGACATTGCGACTTACCATGGACTTCCGCCACCGAAAGCACCGTTGGGTCTGGTGTTGTCTTTCCTTGGTCCTCCCATGATACCGTTAAAGTGGCACTCTGCTGGCTGTTGGACACCAAACGCAGCTGGGATCATAGCCGAAGTGTAAGGGTTCCAGAACGTGATTCCCCGGGGATACGACGGGTACGCTAATCTCATGGGAGGTAACCCTGCATGGGTAACCGGTGGTTGAATCAAAGTCTTGTCATGAGAAGCGGTGAGAGGTGAGAAAGCCGATTTTAGTCCTGCGGTGCACACAGGTGTTGTAGATAAGTATGGACGATGGGCGATACACGGTGGCTCGGCCACTGACGGTACGGTCGAAGTCGTCGTTGGATACGTGACAGAGTCTGTGGTCAACGCTGTTGACGGCGTCGACGACGCTGACGATGAAGAAGACCCTTCGCGTTGGCAATTTAGGAGTTGTTCAATGGCCTGTACGACATCACCATCGCAGCCTTGGAGCATGAGTTCAAGCACGGCTCTCTTCTGCGTCGGGAACAACCGACACAGAACCTCTATCGGTGGTCGCTGACCCTTCCCGGTGCCAAGTCCACTCTGCCCAGCGACACTTGACGCAAGAGCTGCTGCAGCTGACGCAGTATTCGAAGACTGTTGCTGCATTAATCCCAACCTCCTTCCATCGGTTTGCTCGAAATCGATTGCAGATCCTGGTTGGATCATGCCATAGCCTGGTGCCCTGATGCCTTCACTCTGCTCTGCGGACTCTATCCTAGGAGAAGCCACTGGCGATAGTGACTTGGTTGGGGACATGGTGCCTGCACTAACGCTACGTGGACTCCTTGTATCTGGCGAAGATACTCGATGGTCTTGACTTGGTAGGCAGGTTGGACTGTGAGATGGGGCAGGGTTGGCTGACGATGGACTTGCTGGAGCTCGGATGATCTCAAGGCGAGCTCTCTTCTGATCAGCATTCCCTCCTGTACAAAGACACACACAAAACAACAAATTTATAAATCACCAATTAAAAAAATCCTACTCTAATTCAACTTTATGCTATATCGGGTGAAACGGGAACATGATTATGTGTTTTATTTGTTTATGGACAAAGGGAAACCAAACAGTGGGTAAAGTAATCCGGCGGCGATTGAGATTTTACCAATAAAGCAAACGAAAAATCAAACATTATTCGGTTATCTATTGTTCTTTCATAAACAACCAACATGACCAATAATATTTATATTATATTTATCATACTGATGTTGTGAAACGGAAATCAATAAATCAACTCAATAATCAATAGGCAACTGACAACAAATTATCTACATGATAGGCCTTTGTTTGAATAAATAATGCACTTCAAGGTGAAGGACATTATGCTGTCGTCCAACCGGTGAAACTGACCCCTGACCGACACAGCCCTTGAGTTATTTCCAACGACATACCATCGGTCGTTCTGGAGTTGGATTCGTCGCTAAGACTGTTTCTTAGCATGCTTAATGTAGGTAGGGACTGATGTTGAATACAACTAACGTTAAATTATTTTACTCAATTAAAATAGCTGTATTAGTTGGACTGAAAAGCAGAAGTTCAATCACTCATACTGAACATGTATTATAATGAAGGATATAGTTGCAAACACTGCTTAGATAAACTGATGGAAATTGCACATAACCATGATGAAATATTTCAGTTATCAAAGTGTCGGTTATTATCACTCTGAAAGTAAAATTTGCAGTATAAAAATGCCATAGTCTGATAGAAACATGACAAAATATAACCAAGAACCGAAATTACTTCCATTCCTCGAAGAAGAGAGTTTGAATACACGATTTAATTTTATTAACATAAAAGTTTGAAAATAATATTCTATCAGGAAATTACCGCGTACCAGTGACAAGCGCGTTCGTCTCTTCGTTTCCGCGTTGGTGGTTTTTTATAATTTTAGTGTTTCTATCTTAAAATGAAATTGTAATTATGTTATACTTCATTCGAAGATGGATAGCCCCAAGGCTCACAATAACTTGAAACAAAGGGAGGACTTCATATAAACTGACAACATTTTATACTTGTTTTTACTTCAAACGGAACACATCCACAGGCAATACAAAAATCGAATTTCCATCGTGTGATAATTAGGTTATTCCTTGTCATACTGCTTGTTAGCATGTTGGTTTTGGAGGGTGAATTAACGCTTCTTCGGTCCGGTAGAAACACTGTCTTATCTTTGATGGGATATACTATTGTTGTTGCATTTGTTCTTGGTTTCTTTAAAAGAAAATAACGACGAGTAGGCCATTTCAAACTAAAATTCGCATTGCTTCTCCTAGACGTCAATGGGGCAAGCAAACAATAATTTCGTAGCTAGTTGTTAACATTGTTTTTGAATCAGCGACTGAAGTCGTATGATGCTGATCATTAAACATTTCGAAAGGCATTCAAAACTGGGAAATGCAAAAACCTGTTGAGGTTCTATATTACAATAAATTCCAGTCAGAGTGTATATATAATTATTATATACATATATATATATATATATATATATCAGACAAGGATAAAAATGAAGGTCCTGCGTCGGTTGTGGTCCTTTAAAACAGAATGAAAGGTGAATAAAACAACCGTAAAAAGAATAAGATCAAATTTTCGCCCATATAGGGCTTCATCAGGAATATATATATATATATATATATATATATATATATATATATATATATATATATATATATATATATGTGTGGGTGTTTGTGTGTGTGTGTGTGTGTGTGTGTGTGTGTGTGTAAAGCTTTACATGTGCAACAGCTTTTGGCAACTTTTTTTTATTTAAATATTGTAAAGAAATGGATGAAGAGAACAATGGTAGGCGTAGCTTAAATCAAGGTTCCCCAGAGCTATCTACCCTTTGGAAAAATTGGTGATGCCGAAAAAATGTCTCTGCCGGGAATCGAACCCAGGCCCCCAGCTTTGAACGCCGGTGCCTTAACCACTAGACCACAGAGACGGGTTAATGGTTAGGGCGAGCCAGATCCGATTGACCGTCAGATAGACAGATTTTCGACACTCTACTAATTATATTTTCCTTTGTCGGGTGAAGGTGAGTTTTGAACAATGACAAGCCGCCATGCCTCAGCTGGATCGAAGCTATTGCTTTGCTTCTCCCACGTGTACTGTAACAAAGCAATAGCTTCGATCCAGCTGATGCATGGCGGCTTGTCATTGTTCAAAACTCACCTTCACCCGACAAAGGAAAATATAATTGGTATAGTGTCGAAAATCTGTCTATCTGACGGTCAATCGGATCTGGCTCGCCCTAACCATTAACCCGTCTCTGTGGTCTAGTGGTTAAGGCACCGGCGTTCAAAGTTTGGGGCCCGGGTTCGATTCCCGGCAGAGACATTCTTTCGGCATCACCAATTTTTCCAAAGGGTAGATAGCTCTGGGGAACCTTGATTTAAGCTACGCCTACCATTGTTCTCTTCATCCATTTCTTTACAATATATATATATATATTTATTGTAAAAAAATGAATTAAGAGAACAATGGTAGGCGTAGCTTAAATCAAGGTTCCCCAGAGCTATCTACCCTTTTGGAAAAATTGGTGATGCCGAAAAAATGTCTCTGCCGGGAATCGAACCCGGGCCCCCAGCTTTGAACGCCGGTGCCTTAACCACTAGACCACAGAGACGGGTTAATGGCTAGGGTGAACCCAATCCGTTTGACCGTCAGATAGACAGATTTTCGACACTATACCAATTATAATTTCCTTTGTCGGGTGAAGGTGGGTTTAGAACAATGAAAAGCCGCCATGCCTCAGCTGGATCAAAGCTATTGCTTCGATACAGTACATATATATTCTTACATCAGCTCTAATCACTTATGATTATCATGTAGGATTCTATAGATAAAAGAAATTAAACTTTTGAATTATCAAAATGGAGCAGTCACACCTATCCCAATATTAAAAGCGTCATTGTTCAGAAGCTCGACATAACTTTCCAAACATCTTTGAAAATTGAAAGGTTATGTATAACATTAACAGGGAATCAGATTATTAACAACATTGCTTTCGATATACACTCCTGAAGTCAGGGTTTTTTTTTATACAGCAGGGGTATGATATGACATTTTTTTTCTGTTAATTGTAACTTAGTGAGTAAATATAAAAAGCTTGACCCCATTGGTATTCTTTTTCATCGTACAAACCTTTTTAATTTACGAATTGAATTTCATTGATCAAAGATATACTTTAACTATTTATTGCAGGGAACCCATACTAACAATATTTGCTTTCCAGTGGGTTCCCTTTTTCATTTATGCTTTACATTGTAACTTTTGTTAAATTTTGGAATGAAAAAGAATAAATGCAATCAATCAATCAATAAAAAAAACCAAAACAGAAACAAAAAATGAAAAGCTTGTAAAAATAATTTTATATTTCTATCTCGAGCAATTTACAAGTCACTGTTAATGTTAGTATGAAGTCACTTAAAATCACGACTGAGTGAGCATCTATAAATCGAGGACCTAAAAAGCGAATCATCAGATGGAGTGTATTTTTCACTTAATTTCGCTGTCATAGAAGACTCGTTTTTTTTCGGTGTAACGTTTGATAATGGAAATGAAGTGTTGTTAATGACAACACGTGACAATACATAAAGCGTTATGTCTCCGAAACCAAGACATCTAACATAAGGCATTCTTTTTTGTTGTTGTTGCACACACCGAATTTCTTTGTGTCAAAGCGTAAGAAATCTCTTCTATTTGTGTGGGAAACACACAGTCGCAAGTGGAAGAGAAGAAAAGCGGTGGATGTGTTCCAGTGTTTTGATGGTTATTATTCCACTTTTATGCGACATTGTTTGTTGATATCAAGATGTCGGCATCTTTTTTGCCGGGCTTTTATTTTTTTCGGTTCTCTTCTCGGGCGTATACCTCGGGGAGCAGAAGACTCGACCTAGCAGCTGTCGAGTCACCGTCTCATTGTCCAGTTCACCCGGGGAGCTACGGGGGCCTTTCCGCTCTGGATGGTGGTACGCGGACGGGCACAGCACGACTGCCTTACTTCTCACACCCAGTTTGTCATATTCTAGTCTTAGTCCTCCTTTGATTTCATGTTTTTCCATTATATTATTTTTTCCTTGCCCTACTCTTGAAATCTATACTCTTACTTAAATATGATAACTTCTTCAGTTTGTTGCAGCTTTGAAAGAAAATAACCGATACCCTCAACTCGTGTCAAAAATAACCACTTGTATCCATCTGGGCAATGTTCTCATCTTTTCACTTTACTGAAAAAAAAAATCTTTTTTCATTTTGAATAAATTGAATACATAATGCGTCACCATGGGGAAAGTTAAACAACTGAATTAAAATGACACGAAGAAAAAGGTGTTCTATACGATTTTTTTCAGTTTTGTAAAAGTTTTGGAATTTCCACGTTGTCTCGTGGTTTCTATTATATTTCATAAAAAGATAATGAATAAAAAAAAATCTGATATATGAATAAATGACTACATGGATGAATAAATATAGAGTATTTTAAATTCTACCTCTTTTATATGTTTCCTAATATGGCTTAAGTTCTATTTGGTCTGCAAACATCAATTGTGTTTTCTAAGTTTTCAGCCTACCATACACAATGTCGACGGAAACGAAATAGGGGATTGACAAGTACGGTCTGAGCGAAGAACGGTCACAATACATTATCAATCTGTATTTCCCGCCCTTCTCCAAAGGCTGTAAAAACCCAAAGCACCGTGAAAACAACCCTTTCTCCCAAATGACAGGAAAGAGAATATGTGTCATCTTGAATCGAATACAATAATTGAAAATCAAATTTGGACGTGTAAAGTTCACAATGTGTAAAATGTGAAACTGTGCTATTACTTCGCTTTATTCAATATAACATGCATCAGTTACCTTCCACTCTCTATATTAATTTCTTCAATACCATATAAAGGTTTTGAATCATTTTTTCTTGCAAGAGATCGTGAGTCAAATAGAATGGATCAGGCGTCATTTGAATGACCCTATTCACATTTACAAAGTAGGTTTGCCAGGATCCTAAGCGGAAAATAGTTAGCTATCGAAAGATGGATAAAATAATGATTATGCAGTACGCATAATTCTAGTTCAACGGTCACATAACTATCGAAAAGCATTCCTTTCCAGAATACACTGTTAAAAAACCCGTGATTTTACAGAGAAATAAAAGAAGATTTTGCAGAAAGCAATTACAGAATCATTCTGTAAATTCATAAAACATGATTTTCTTTTCCTGCAATTTAACAGAACAGGTCTGTTTAAAAAGGTGAAAAGATTCATGGAAATTTGTAAGATGCCATACACCAAATACCAATTTCCTGTAAGATTACGCAATCTGTTAAGATTACAGGTGTTCTCGAGACTCTGCTGCAGGAACTTCTTTTATTTTAAGGATAAATTTTCTAACAGTGTATGAAGACCAAACTGTAATTGTCTTATTTCATTATATAATTTTTTTTCATTAAAGAAAATATTATTTTTTGACGTTTCAATATCTTTTCTTTTAATTCATGTCATTTGTTATTATTTGAATTTGTACAGAAAATAATCTAAAATAGATTACGAATTAAAGTCAGATTCATGAATATGCCATGACTTATTTTACAGAATGCAATTTGTAAACTTGTCCTAGAAAAGAGAGCGAAATGTGTATTCAAAGTAACCGGAGAGGGTGTGTTTGTGTGCTACAGGATGTCTGCGTGGGCGACAGAGAGAGTGAGAGAGAGAGAGAGAAAAAAAGAGGGGGGGGGGTGAGTGTGTGAGAGAGATAGAGATTATCTTTTGTGTACTCATTAGGAAAGTAGAGAGGGACCCAACAGCGCATAATAAAGACAAATAAGAGAACACAAAAAGAAAGAAAAAACATGAGGGATAAAAAAAGTAATACATTTTAATCTGGAAAATAAATTATAACGGGAACAAAATAAAAGTAGAAAATTTTATTGACGAGGGCTAACAAAGAAAAAGTAGGCCTGTCCTTTTTGGGATGTATAAAGAGACGACGAGGCGGGAACAGATAATGGATTTCGTCCTTGATCAAACACATCACGGATCATCACCTACGGGACTACGCCAAAAAACGGATAGTTATGAATCAATACATTAAAAAACTGAGATCCTCTTGACAGATGACCAGAGAAAACGATGCAAAGCTGAAATCTTTCCCTAGAAATATTCGCGGGATTTTTTGAGAAAATTATTGACAGGTTTAGTGTTTGTGGTCATCCTGGTCTAAGCAGGGATTCCGGAGGTCAAGTTCCATCTTACGTTTTCAGGTTCGTCTTTCTTATTGAAGTGTGAACAGAGGTGTCAAAAGCGAACGAGCCTCGTCCTAATAAGACTAGATGCCCATCGAGCCAAGTGATGATAGCTAGCTATCAATACCATCATAACTCACCATGTCACCATCTATGTAATCTAATAAATTGACTTAAATGCGATTTAATCCTCTCTCATATATTTTCATTACGTGTGATGCAATGCAAAACTTAAAATCTTTGGTCGAGCTTCAAATTGGCAAGTGGATGTAATGGGGAAGAAGGCATGCATGGCGGACTCGTTCAAGTGAAGTGATCAAATGTGTCGTATTAATATCCCCCTTAAAACGACTCTTCGCAGAGATTTTCTAAACGCATCACTCAAAGTTGTGTTAAATGGATCAGTTTCTATATTGTGAAGGTAGGATATTGAGAAGAAGGAGTGTAAAAGCGCGGGAGAGAAACGAAGGTGTTGATACTTAACTGCTCCCAGCGGACAGCGGTTCGCTTCTTCGCCGACCCGACGCCGCTGTCCCACTACCGAGGGACCTGTCTTTGAGGCGCTACCGCCCGAATCATCACAAGCATGACAAGCGGGGATGTTGTCAAAAGACATTGCATAAACTATCCGTGGATAAATCAGAGTCCGGTGTTTAACAAACGCCCTTCGCTTTGGGAGATACAAAAACCGTTTAAGCGAAAACAACATTATTCGCCTCAACACCTAGGAAAGGAGTAAAAGGCAAAGCTGACATTATCCTACAAGCGATATGTAATAAGCTTGTTTCTAGGTATCTACTAAAGATTCTTTACTTTTCCCCAAGTCTCTTCTTCTTTTTCTTTTTAGAGAGAGAATGAAATAAGCTTTTACCAGGTATTTACGAAAAATTCTTAACTTTTTCTCCAGTTTGTTTCTTTCTTTCTCTCTTTCTACTCCTTTTTATTGTTTTCTTCTAGTTATTGTATTTAGGGAGGGGTATTTATACATTCTCCGTCTTGTACCTATTCCCATATCCATGATATCAAATATTTATTCCGAAAGCTGAAAATGAAATCTTGCTTCTCTTTAAATAGTATTTGAAACTTTTTCTCCGTTTTCCTGAACATAATAGTGGATTGCACTAATTATGATATAAATGACGGTAAAAGCATACCGTATAGAATCTGATATTATGTCATAACGGTGTGTCTCATTAACGGTTGATTTACATTATTGAATATACGATCCCTTTTTATTCTGTTACTGAGTGTCCTGATAAACGCCATCCGCCTTTCCTTATACATTATATATGTTTTTCTGTTCGAAGATTAACACAGAAATTTAACTAAATGATTTCTTTTAGCATGTCTTTTCCCTTGTTTGTCAAGGCAAATCCCTCAACCCCACCACAAATTTGGAAGATCCTCTAAATCCTAAAATAGGCTACCTATAATTTTATAAACTGTTCAAACCGCTCACGAAAATTTTATGACTTACAAAACTAATTCATGTACCACAAAACATCAATTTCGGCTAATCTCGGCTAACAAAATGATAAATATATATTGTGTGAATTATCCTAACACATTCTGGTTCATATGTAAAAAAATCTTTTTGTTTAAAAAATGGGCAGACTGTAATCATGATAATGTGGAAATCTCACATTAATCACGTGACAATTCTCATGTCCCTTTTTCACCGAACATTTTCAAGTTCTCATCACCTCTCTTCTTTGTCCTCCCAACCTTCATCCTTTCTTCTCGTGTGTAATAATGATTCTTTGTTACCCTCTTGAACTTTCAAAAAGAGAGAGATCCACCGTTTGCTGTATCAAGGTCCTGATGCGATTTGTCGCAATTTAATTAGAAGGCAGTCGGAGCATATGATACGCCGTCCCGAGCGGCCTAGCTCCTGGGAAAAGAAGCTTCGAAGATGGTTACGGCGGCAGGGTGATGTAAGATCGTGGAGTTAAAGAGATAACGGCGTGTCAGAGGACTTGTTTATCGCTTACATTTGAGGAAGTAGGACTGATGGGTGTCGTATTGAAGGTTATCTAAAGTTCGCTCAGCATCCAACTTGAAATTGAAGATGGCAAATAAAGTTCTAAACTACATTATTAAAAAATGTAAAATAAAGCAAATGGTATTGAAAGTCAAAAGGAATCTCATACCATAGATGAACGAATGAACAGATCTATAGTTTGTCCCATTTTCTCTCATCATGTTCTTTGTAGCTATTGGAAATAATTTCTATCATGTTTATGAATAGGACGATCTTTATTGATTATGAAAGACTATTCGAACATTAAACAATGTGTTAGGAAGCCTAATGAGGAAAATAATTACAATTTGAGAGTGTATAATATAAATGATAAATAAATTAATGGGACGAGGGTGCCCAAAATATTTCGCAATGAAAATGCACGAGATTTCTTATCTCTTTAAGACGGACATTTTAATTAAACCAAACTGATAAACGAAAGAAAATCAGGTTAATTACAGGCATTAATGCAGAAATTTTTATTTGAATAATTTTTTTTACCTTATTTTAGCATAGATTTTTCAAATCATTCAATATTTACTTGATTTAATAATTTTCAAATGATTTTTATTGCGCTATGTTGTATATTCAATAATTCGATTCTGATGTACTGGTAATTTATAATTTACAAGTAATGGTGTTAATTTCAATTACAGATAGGTTAATAGGCCTATGTGTAATGATTGATAAAGTGAGAAAAGGGGTGCAGTTTCTTTCATTTTCTTTTGGAAAAAAATAGTGTCATCGCTCACGTTGCAAACTGGAAAGTAAAACTGCAAATGCAGTTAAGAAAATTAAGATTCACGCAAAAGAGAACTCTAATAAGAATAGATTTCCACTCCAGATTGACTGCTCCGGCCTTCAATGAAAAAAAATGTAGGTAAAATACCAAATTTGACACTTTTTCTTTATATGTGCATGTTACAACAAAGTCAATATGACATATATAAATCGCATTAATTTAATAAGGAATGGAACTTCACGACTTTCCTTCATACGATAACATTGAAAATAAGTCACTATTTACTACATACTTAATTTTGTTGGGAAACATACTGTCCGCTCTGTTGGTTAATGTATTTTGGTATATATATATACAAACACACACACACGACCTCGGGAACATGTATGTATATGTATATATATATATATATATATATATATATATATATATATATATATATATATATATATATATAATGTGATGACAAGTATACTTGTACCAAACGATCGTATGGTGTGAGTATGAAACATTATAAGATGAGGCCAACTCAAAAGATGAATGTTTTATAAAAATAAAATAAAAAGTAAATATGAAGTAGGATACATGGGGATGGTGATTCATTAATAGTCATAATTTATTTCCCGTGTTCTATTCAATATGGATAAATTTTAACTAACCTTTTTAGAATGTTATACGTGTAATATGAAGCATGCTTCAATTTTTTAAAGAGTATCTCGTTCTTTGAAAAGTTAAATTGTAGCAAACTGTAAGGCTTTTATTTGGTTGTCCTGGCTGCCGTGTTGGCAGAAGGGCAATTAAGAATACATCAAAACAGGTATCAATCCTCGATCGCCGTAAACGATACACGAAGAATAAACAAAGATGTCCTCATTATCGTCTTAACAAGGGACCCCTGCATGGTTTGTTTGGCCATTCCACGGAACATTAAACGCAACACCTTCGTATATGAGGAATGCTAGATGAGATACCAAGTGTCAGAATAGCCCAGATTCGAGGGTAATGGTCAGTGAAAATGACTCCCAAAAGGCAGTATGAAATAACATGTACTGCTATCTCATCGGTGGACGGTAAATATTATCACAACATGATACTGAAGTTATTTGATAATAAAATGAATTTAAAAAATGAATATTAAAAAAATGATGTTAATAATGCAGAAAATAAAGTTCAATGATTATCGAATAGCATTCAAAGAACTTAGTTATATATATTTATATTATATTATATATTTTTCATATATATGATAATTATAGGTCTACAACCTCACGCAACATGATACAGGCCTGCACATACATCACATACATCGTATTAAATATTAGGTTTTAAAACTGTAAAAAGAACTGTTCATAGTTTCAATGATATATTCAATACAAAAAGTATGTTCTTTCATATTTACATATTTTTTCAATATCTACATTTTTTTTCATTTAGTCTTACACACACACACACACACACACACACACACACACACACATATATATATATATATATATATATATATATATATATATATATACAACATTGATATTCCCAGTTGCACGTTCCATATTTCATTAGATTTCAAAATTCATATATTAATTTCTCATTAATAAAGGAGTCAGTATGGATACGAGTATAGTTAACAAAATGCAGTGTCCTCAAATAACCCGCGATGTGTTTGGTTTATCTCGATAAGCGTGGGACTACTGTTTCGTAACATTTTCTAGGTTGTTTTCATGGCAAGAGCTTATTTGTAAATCATGCTGGGGATGTCCTTAACGTCAGGTCACGAAAAACAAGTTGAGTTACCGAAATGACCAATGGTTACTGATTTTAGTATTTCCTTTGATATTTGTCGGATTAAGGACATCATCTTATAATGTTCCCATAACAGGATAATACCACATTTTAGCACATGTTATTAAACATAACAATGAAAATATATATTTACACAATAATATGTATGTGAAATATCAACAAAGTGAATGAAATAATAAATATAGCAGTTATTTGCGTTATTATACGTATATTGAAAAAATATTGGAAAAAGTAAATATTTTAGCAAGTTTACAAAATCTTCACATAATGATAACTAATGGAAGCAAAGTCGAAATGCAGACGATTGTAATTATTTCTACAGTTTCCTCTGGAAATTGCTCTGTGAATAGGCCTGCATATTTCAAAGTGCTTTGTTAAAACGTGGAACTGTTTCGAGGAAAGGTGAAAAATTAGCATTGTGATTGAAATAGGACAGAAAGAAAAAAGGGGGAAACCCACACATTTATTTAGCTCTAGCTGATATATTTGGACCAGGTTTTGTAAGTAATTCCGCCCCGATTGATCGGTTTGCTAGATAAATTTTGCATCTTTATCTCTGGTTCTGTACATAAATTATAATTAGGTTTTTGGTTTTGGTATTATAAATGATTTATTTTATGACAAGATTGTATATCATCAGTTATTTTTGTATTACTATTAAACACTCACTAGCTGATTATTTTTGTACATTGACTGTGAAAACAAATGTCAACTGGAGCCATATTGACGGTGAAAGCAAATGTACATGTAAACTGAAGGTTTATTGAATAGAACACCCTACTGCGGGTGAAAAATTGAAAAAAAATCCGCACATTGAACTCTGTGTGCAGCGTGTGCTACCCACACTCACAGTTAATTAAAGCAAATTTCTTATCATTTCATGGACTCAAAAATCCCACAGCATCTACGAACGATAACACCTTTTACCAATCACAATGAGACAATTTCTTAAACTCTTCAATATTTTGATCAGAATATCTCTTTAAATCTAATTCACAAGAGAAGATCCTAAGAGACACCGACTCAAAGTCTGTCATGGACGGTGACGGATGAGGGGTCTTCGGCTGTGACAGCTATAACTTGAAACCGGAGGAAATATTTTCATCCACATTTGGGCGCAAGGTGTGGAATATATACACTCTCCATGCTCTCTTTTGCTATAGAAGTGCCTTCGAGCTTCCCCTGGCTTTATCTTGATGGGAAGACACCTCAAGCAATGGCACACATGTGACCTAGATCTACACTTCAGGCAAAGGTTCATCTAACTTGTTCAAAATAGTATAATTTACCAAAAAATACTCTAAATGTGATGGTAAAGAGAAACACAAAATCTTCAGGGGATAATAGGAAGTAAACAACTCAGCTGAAGATCATAAGGTTTCAGGTGTTTGAAATATTTGAGTGATCTTTAAAGAAACTTATTTTTTCTCGGAGTTTGTTTGGAAGGTGAGAATAAAGGCATGTGAGCTACCAAGATGACAGAACCATCACTCTGAACAGACAACCACCGTGAATCCGTGAATGTCTTGGTATTTTACAACTGACGGATATTGAAATGCTATAAAAGGGATCACCCTACCATGTAAAATTTTGAAACCTGCTGCCCGTGAAATTCAAACGAGCAGCAATCCCTCATGCTTATCGTTTCCGATGGAAAATCTCATTTTTTAAAATTTCATTTAGTTGCTTTAGGTCCATGCTTTATTTAGCCATAGTCTCGACTCCTGAGACAAACCTACAGTGGTCTACATATGAGGAACGTCCATTTGAAAACAATTTTACTATGGCATTTCCTTACGTGATTGTAGGGGGCAGTGACCGAGAAAAGAATGTTCGAGAATAGAATGTTACCTGGTGGATGTGCAAGGTGAGTGGGAAAAGGCAAGGACAAATATAATTGCCGTGATACATTCCACTCTACTTTCTACAAGGCTATGCAAAGAATATCTGTGGCTGCTAATAGAAGAGCAGTATGACTTTACTAAGGTGTGGAGTAAAATTCATAAACTTTCTAAATGTATAGTGTTGATATGCATGAACACGACTATTTTATACTATGTTTTTATGGATTTGTACGGTACATACTTTTGCAGTTGTTTGAAATAAATTTTGGATTTATATTCAACATGATCTTAGTTTGGACATTTTTATGGAAGAATAAAAAAGTATTCTACTAATCCTCCTAATGGTAATCGGGATTACGACAATCATGCAAACCTGTCGAAAAGTGCACATGACTTTCTTATATTTTCAAAACAACTTTCCTACATCATAAAGCGTCTTGCTGTAGTGGTTCTGACTCTCGCCTTGTAATCAGAGGATCGTGTGTTCGAATCCCGCCATGGCCTAGCGTCCTTTGGCAAGGCGTCAATCCACACTTTGCCACTCTCTACCAAGTGTTAAATGGGTGCCCGGTAGGATGTGAAAGCTTATATGTAGTATGCCTAGCAATTGAGTCTTGGAACTCTTGTTGGAATGCTCCCCAGGGAGTGGAGAAGGTGCATACATTGTATGCGGGCATGCAAGGATCCGATGACCGGGGTAATGATATGTCTGAAAAGCACCAAGAGACGTCGTTCTGATGTATTAAGCGCTATATAAACGCGGATTATTATTAGTATAAAAGTGTTGAGTAAACTTTATGCCGTATCGGGTTAAAACTGCATGTTTGCAGAATTATTACATAATTTTTTTTTCATTGGTAAATCTTCACATAACCATGGCGGTTTTAAAAGCAAAAGGCGTATTAACCAGTATTAGGGCAATAATCATTTACATGCATTTAACTTCTTAACCCAATATTTGATTAACCATAAAAAAAAACATGTTAAGAGAGTAAATGTTGAGGTTCTAAAAACGGATGAATGACCATAAGAGCAAGGTGTTAAGTACCAGTAAAGGAGTGATTGTGACGAAAGATCGAAACATCTGCTTCTTAGTGACAATCGATGAGTTGTATTATTACGTGAAACCATTCCTTTTCCCTTCTCCTGTAATATCTCTTTCTCACTTTCTACAAATGCATTTCAAAAGAGAGCAGGAGCTCCGGAGCTTTTCGCCTCGCCTCTGAAACTGGCCGATGAGTCGGATACGGGGTTAGGAAATACCAGTGGATGGCGATACCCGAAACGGATGTCAAGAGAGGGAGTTGCTGGATTCTACCCAAGTTGTCATGGTTTGTATATCTTTCTGATGATCATCCTCTGTGAATTCACACTCGGAAAATTGATCGAATTAGGATCGTTTGAATCATCAGGAAATAACATCGATGCCTTCTCTAGGAAACAAACCTGCATGACACTTGGTAATGCAGACACGGATTCCATAGGTATGCCACTGTATATGCCAACGTGTCTCACCGTTGGTGTTGCGTCCTAGTGGGAAAATGTATTTCTGGGTTCAGTGGAACTGAGTTTAGGAACTATGAAAGCATCGATTGATTATCAGTATTGATGACCGGTCGATAATGTAGTACTAGGTTAGTCTAAATAGGTCAATGGATCAATTATTACAAAGTACTAGCTTGATCATTCCACCTGCGCACGAAATGCAGAATACACGAAAGGAATGTGGCGCCATTTAAAATTCCAGACGACCCTGTCCTTATCAATGGAGTACAAAATTTCAAACTCTGCACTATAAAGGAGAATTTGAAACACCAAGTGTCGATTCTTGCATTCTGAAATTAATGTTTCAAAGCGTATATACATTAAACGTTAACTTGGACATAAAGTGACCAAAAATAATTGAATTCATAATTTCCTACAATTGCATGTTGGTTATTTCACCTAAAGTGTAGACTACCTGTACATGAATATCTTTTTCTCAAGGGCAGCTAAATTTTAATTACTTTTATGGTATCGAAAAAATGAATATTTATGTATGTTTTAAAGCATATCTTTAATATTGGTTGTCATAATGTCATAACTTTCAAATATTTTACATCTGATTTTGAATAAATTTTCAGTGTTGTTGGATTTTCCATTTTTTTTTTATTCAAATCGAATTTTTATTGGGGTGGACTCTTGTCATTTAAATATTAATGTACGCTTCTTGAACCAGAGCTCGATATAGAGCAGCTACAGTTTAGAACTAGAAATACTAAAATAATATACTCGAGCTGAGCATGTGGAAGAACTTCAAAGTTTTAACTAAGATAAACCTAAAATTTCAGAGGCCTATTCACCGTCGACAGTGAAACTTTTGTTCTTCCGAGACTGAATCGTCATGCAAACTTAAATATACTAATGAAAAACAAGAGTTGTCGTCGTACGGTTGTGGAATAACGAAGAGGGTAACAGACGCATGCGCACGTCCTGATGGTATTTTTGGACTAATAACTGGAAACTAGGATGTTTGAGGGAATGAATTTGTAGAGGAAAGATGAAAGAAAGACCTTTGAAGGCCACACAAGGCAAGGTGTCAACATTACTGGTGGCATGATACCAACTACAAACCGGAAGTGAATGGAAGCTTATGAAAAGTTCCTTCAAAGGGCAACCTTGTCACCTCTGATATTGTATCTCTTCGTATCTTTTCAGTACCGAGGTTACAACCTACACACCATTTCCCCTGCTATTTTCCTCCAAGATCGATGGGCATTCGATTCTCTTTCCGCTTTGAAATCGCAGGGTTAGGTTGATCCTTCCTTGACGAGATACGAAATGAAGGAAAAGCAGATGGCTTATTGGTCTCCCAACGGAATTTGTCGGCGAACGGCAGCTAGGGGTTGGTGTTGACATTATGTCTTGTGATTTGTAAGAAGCGCAGGAAGTACCCGTGGGTACTGTGCGAAATATAACAGTCTAAGATGCCGGCCGATCGATGTAATATATGTCCTTGAAAATAAATCTTCGCATAAAGTGACACCTCATGTAAGGGGGCTCCATCTTATGAAGATATAGACATCTTGAAATCATTGTGGTAACTTTGTATAGAATGGATAAGAATTGATGTTCCGTTTTAACATTGAAGTAGGACAGTGCGCGTGTTGTTTGACGATGATGATGGTGATGATAAAAAATATTAAGGCTAATGGTGATGATGTCGTTTTAGATGATAGTGATAATGGTAATGACGACGATATCACGAACGTGTTGTGAGATCAAAGAGCTCTCTTAGGTTTACTGATATATCTTGTTGGTAGGCAAACACCAGATCATAACCTCGGAATCATGGGGAAGAGTTCGACAATGATGACGATCGAGGGATAATGATACATTAGGTCATATTTACGACTATGTTAATGATGCTGACTGCTATATATAATATATATGAATAAAGAATGATACGACGATACTTTCACCAATGGTGAGTGTGACGGTCCAAGAACATAAAGCGTGAATAAATAGAATCAAGAATCTGTGCAGTGTAACCTACTTAATAAGCTAACAATCAGATTGATAATATTTTACGTATTATGGTCCCCAGTGTTTTGGAAGACCAAAAGGCGACCTTCAATGAACTTCAGTTATTTCATAATTGCTCCTACCATTCCAGACCAGACACTACCAAATCGAGATCAAACCAATGTCACGAATTAAAGGAATGGCGATTTCATTTCAGCAAAAATAATTTTTTAGTTCAAATGTGTTGGTGAGTTTCAGCGGCCATTATTAGTCCTTTTAACAATCAGCCTGTCTTTCATAATCTCCTTGGTCTATAAATTTGATTCTTTTGTTATAATTTTCATACAAAAGTATAAGTCGGAATATCGTGAAGATTCTTAATTCTCAAAATTCACCTCCAGACAAACGCCTACTAAAAACTTAGATTAAAGGAGCTTTCAATGAATCAACATTCAAAACGAAAGAAACCACTAAAAGTGCTTGAAATGACTGGAAATAACTGACAGGTTATTGGTATTGGAACAAAACGGGGAAAATCAACGCGTGGTAATTTAAGTACCCCAAAAATAAAAACACATTTTCAAATCTTGGATTCTATCAAAAAATTGCTTGCTCGCATTTTATTTTGAAGAAAAGGCGACAGACTCACCTATGTGAATGCACTTTTAACCGAGGTGACGGACTTTGCTAAACTTGTATAAAAAATAAATTAGTGTTTTATCCTTTGGAATATTTCCTTCAAAGCCTGTTGCTTCAGGTGTTTAAGGATGGCAATGCATTATTTTGAAGTTGAACTAATGAATTGACAATTTTCTTTTTATATTAATCACCTTTCATTAGGTTACAAAGACCTTGGAGCAATTTTGACTCCCAGAAAGAAACCTCTTAAACCGGTCGATAGTCCTCGATGATGCGATTGAGTATACCGAAGCGATGTAATCATTACTAATCCTCTACAATTGAGGTTTTATATTTGGGCTAACAAGCCACAAAAACTACACCTGGCAAAACCTTCAATATACCTCTTTTCTTTTTTCGTTTTTTTCTTCGCCATTCTATTCCTTCTTAATCCTACCATTACATGGGTCCAGTCAAATGTGAACAATTAGTTAATACAAGAAAAGAACCGTGAACAGATGAATGAGGTGAAATACAGTTCTTTTATGACGGTTTTGTTGGGTGCTGTTCAGGCTGGTGAACGTGGGTACGGGGTAAACATCAAGCGCGCCGCCCCAGCCAGGGCGGACGTGGTTGGACTCCTCACGTGCGTTTATCAACGACTCGCGTCTGCTTGGGACGACTGGGGCAGGGGTCTTCAAACTCCGATCTTCGACTCCCTCTCTCTCTCTCTCCCACCATCTCTTTCTCTCAACACGTTGAAGGAGCAACAAAATAGCTGAGGGGCAACCTACAGTTAAATCACAGAACTAATTGAATGTCTTGTCGCTGCACGCATAGTAAATGCGTTCACGCATGAGCAGAGAATCTAAACGCAAATTAATAACAATTTCCTACGCCCGCAGTGGAAAACAAGCCCAAGTTCGTTCGGGTCTGGGAACCCCACTCTCAAAGTTCGGCTGTACTTTTGTTGCATGCCCTCCTCCAGATCAGACTGAAGACCCCGAAGGCAGGGGTACTCTGTGCATACCAAGGGGTGAGCCATGCACCAGGAGAAGGGGTAAAGGATGGGGCCACTTTCAAATGGGTACTGTACCATGTGGGGGACAATTTCTACCGGTATTCAAAGGAGAAAGTAAAAAAAAGATAGGAAAAATACACTGGGGAATAGGAAACAGGAGCTACAATGAGGGACAGTGAAAGGAGAAAAAGTACATTTCACCTGCAATTTGGGTGCTTGAATCTTAGCCCCCGGTTAAGTTGGCACCTTTTGTGGGCGTTTGATGTGCCTAACACACGGTTCGATAAGGCATGAGAGATCGCTTTACGCCAATATTACCATCCTTCCCCTATCCCTCCCTCTCTCTTTCGCCCTCTCTCTCTCCTCCCTTTCATTCAATCGCAAAATCATACAGCGCACCTTCAAAAGTAAAAGAAAAAAAAATCAATTCATATTTCTCGCAAGAAAACGGCGGGTGAGAAAAGCCTAAATAATAAAAGTGCATTTGTGAGGTCGATGTCTGTGCTTCTCCCAGCTGGCCACAGTAACAAACCTCCCCTTGGTACTACACTACCAGTAGACCTGGTGTCGGATGTTTTCGAATTGGGGTTCCAGTCTTACCCCCATGTAAGCTCTGAAATGGAATGCTGAATATTGATTGGGTTTTTACTTCCCAAGTCGCCAGTCACATGAAAAGGACCACCACCAGGCGGACCACCGATTCCACCAAAATTTGGATCACATCCAAATGGTGTAAATCGGTTGGTGTGGAGCTGGTAACTTGCTGTAGCTGGGGCTGGGCTCTAAAATGGCAGGCACACCATTTGACAGCAACATGACCAATGCATTGATGTGCAATTTGCGATATAAGAACATATCTTGTATAGGCTTTTCTCGTAATCTTTGAAGAAATTGAATTATGCCCTCGTCGTAATGTGTGTGTGGGTGTGTGTGCGGGATTATGAGCATGTTTGATTGTGTGGATGAGAAAAAGTACGCTTGTGCGTCTCTCTCAAAGCAATACTAATTTTAAGTAATTTCACGAGTACATCCACTAAGATTAATAGCAGTAAGAAATATTAATTTAATGAATAGACTGATTTATTTCATGTGTCAATATCATTCCTCAAGAATGTGAAATCAATACATTTCCAGGGAAAGATGTCAACGCAGTGTATAATTTGTAACCGCTAAATATTTCTGTCTTTATAATTTTTTTCATTTTCTTACGAGCCCTATGCTAATACAAACAAAGCTAATTACATTATTTTATTACGATCAATGACATTGTTTTGTGGCAACAGTAGACTTCTTTCGATGCTTAGAAAAAAAAAGAAATTAAATATACTCAGGTTTATTCCACTGTTCATTGACATGACTAAGGTTCTATTCAACATCGCACGTGGCTAATTCGAATCGAGTTATACAGTAATAACTTTGGCTGAGCAATCACAATTACAACATAGTCATTACTCTGATATTATATGCTATTAAGATATGAGGAACGATCCAAAAATGGTGTAATTTGTATGCAGACACGGTCCCGCAGCCGTAGCCCTGACCACATATTGCATTGTAGCCATCCTCCCTATCCATTATTTCATTGCTTTCTAACTTTCATTTAACTCGCCACCATAAATACGCCGGACCTCATGGAGTTTTATGGCAAGTTACAATGGACTTGGCACCTTCCTCGGTAGCCGGGAACTCCGAAGAATCCATGTGTATAGGCACGAATTGGCGCTCTCTTCGCATGAGAAGGGTATGCCCACGATGAAAATCCCAAGAATCCTGGACCAACCAAGATGGCTTTATCTGGTCTAAATCATTAGAGCCGGCTAAAATGGAGTTTCAGGTCCGTTATGTTAATGATAATATATCTGATTGCCAGAATCTTTTTACTTCTCCTAGAATGCACTTTCTGTTTTAAGACAGTATTAGAGAGAGTCATTTTCATTTGCAAAATGAATATTTGCCCGGAGTATAATGATTATTTTGGATATGGATAAGGTAGTCATAATAAATAGTAGCTGAGTCTAATGAAATGTAAACTTCGGTTTACTGAAACCTTTTTAGTAGTGCATCCTTTTTTTGCAACACTGATCGGGAGGAAATCGTATTATTGTATAATACTTCATTCGCACTCCAAACTTTGGCGGAAACGGATAAAAATATTAATTTTAACTTTCTCATCGTTTGTAGAAAATGATGGATTACCGGAAACATACTTGGGCAAGCCAAGAAAACGAAATAGAATTAGAAAAACCCTTTTGATGAAAATGTATTATGATTGGAACAAAAGTGGTGTTTTAAAAACTTCTGTCGTTCTCTTTCTTTCATTTAATAATGTAACCTATCCAATAATGAATGAAGTATCCAAGCATTAAGTACAAATCACCCGTATTATGTAAAAGAAAAAGTAAAATCCGATCAATTCATTTCGAGACATGAAATACTCTAAGAATGCTCGTTAATTCATGCATTTTATGATATATCTATTTGAAATGAAATCTCCGAACATGATGTTAATAGAATTACGTACCCGGTGCGCAAATACGAGCGTTAAATATTTTTTTTTTTTAAATAATCTTTTATGGATACTTCATTTTTCAAGACGTTTCGTTCGAAGTTATTGAGTTAGAAATAATCAAACAATTCAATTCAATCATAAAAAATACTTAAATATCAATTGGTTCCTTGGAGATTCACTTAAGTTAATGGCAAGAGAGAGAGAATAAAAATAAGCGTTTGATTACATGGGAATAAAGTTAAAACACCGATGGGATAGAAGGAGAGATTGATATACCAGTTGGCGGTTAGATTTGAATCAAATATCAGTAGATCAGTTGTATTTTATACAATAGTAATTTCACCGACAAAGGCGTTATTCAACAATGGCAAAATACCACACGACTCTTGCAATGCTACCCAGAGATGGGGACATTGTTTCTGGGGTGATTAAGCAGAAATGTGATATGTCCCGCGAGCATTTTCATTAATGTTAAAACCTTGTTATTCTTGATAATATTAGTGTAAAAGCAAACTTCCCAGCTTCCCGCCACAAGGGATGGCCGGAGACCGCCCGCGGGAGAAACGAAGGTTTCACTGGCGCGCAAAATATGGCGTTTTGAGAAAGTATAGTTTTGCTTTTTCCGTCTTCCCCCTTTTTTTCTTGTCCCCGATCAGGCACAAAAAACAACAGGTAAGATGGCACAATTTGCTTGGTAGAAGGACTTATGATGAAGTGGAAGAAAGGAAAATAAGAATGTAAATGCACTTTTTAGGAGGAGAGAATTTGGCGTTGTAAATCAGTGGCTAATGGGGCTGCTCGGCTTCAGCTCTGTGAGAGAGTTCATAAAAGTACAAGCACTTGAAATGTGTGTTGTTGTGAAGTGCGGCTAGAGCGATGAATTGATACTGCCAGAGTTTTGTGGGTGTGTGTGGGGTGGGTGGTCAGTGGGTTAGAGGATTTTTTTTAATAGAGTACAAATGAGAAAGTGGTTTGTGCTAAGTATTATGGACTTGGACGGGTTTGCTCATTAAGAATAAAAAAATGAATTGGGGTAACGAAAATAGTGGTGGCGAAAAAGATGGATCATCTGTAAGTGTCTTGGTGGTAAGTATAGTTAACCTTGCATAAGGAAATGAATTCAATCTGATCATTATAGGGATAATGGATGTTAGTCAAAGGATTGAGTATAAGTTACACAATATGATAGAGTATAGTTCCCGGGTAAAATTTGGTCCCATATCTGGAAGATATATATGCTTAACATCTTCAGTAACATAGTGTGAAGATTTGCCATGAATTTGGTATCATTTAAACCAGCATATCCATGATCGAGTTCACCCATTACCCAACATTTTAGCAAATTTATTAAGGGTGTAAATTACCAGCTTGTATTGGGCAAATAAAAGATAATGATAAAGCCTTGTAGGGTGATATCTACACATCTTCAGGGTCAACAGTAGACCAGTAGGAGTAAAGATCGAATCCGTATTTTCCTTGGGTTAAGCTGGTTGATTGATTGGATGGGAAGGGCTTGTCAACGAAGGTGAAATTAAATTTGGTTTGGTTCCAAAGTGGAAATAGTCGGTTGAAATAATTCCGTTTAAAATAGATGCTTTATTGTGGAAGGTGGTATCATTTGAAGTGTTCTCCGTTGATTCGGTAAAATGTACATTCCCGAATCGACATTACTGCATCGAACATGTCGAACTGAGGAACGAATCTTTTCTTTCGTATGTAGGACCCACTCGAAAAAAAAATTTAAGAAGAGGTTAATGATAAATGTAGTTTGTGTGTGGGGAGCAACAGATATATTTAACACAATGCTCTTTAAAGTTAAACGCTTGGAGACCTCTACTCTAATCTCAGTATCATATTATTTGTTATTATGAATATAAAATTATGAATTGGTTTGTTCGGATGAGGACGTGAATGAAAGATAGAAAGAGAGAGTCTGGCATAATGGCAGAGAGAGAATAATAAATATGAGTAGAGGTCAGAGGTTACTATTTGTCAAAGATGGTACGGCTGAGTTGACTGTCATTATTTGTTTGGATTGTGACAGTTGTCTTCTTCGCGGTCATTTATCTAACCTACCTGACCCGAATGACTGGCGTAGCCACCTTCGTGACAAAGGGGCGTCCTTTCGAAGTTTCGAAGGGGGGGGGGAAATAGGGTGAAATAGATAGGCCTTCTCGTTATATTTCAATGTTTATTGATGCTGTGTAATGGAAAGATTATGATTAAAAAAATTGTCGGTAAATAAATAAATAAATGAAGATGCTTTATTAGGAAATTATTATTTGTAAACAAATTTTAGGCATTACTCCTATGTGTTTAAGATCGCATGCTCGGTCTGTAATGAAAAATTGCCATAGACCAATCGGCTTTCATTTAATTAAAACATATTTTAACCAATCAACTTGTCATTCTACCTTAAGTTTTTATATGAAAGACCTATAGGCCACATCATCATCATAAAAATCAATTTGTACATCACTCAATATGTTTTGGGTCAACTGCATAACCTTTTATAGGCACACTTTCTTGATTTGTTATAAATAACCTTTATAATTATGTCTCCAATTTTGATCAGAGAGGATAGAAATGAATAATAAATTTGTTTTTACAGAGGTAAAATAAAGACCTTTCGCATAATTGTTCTTTAAATTTAGAAGAAAAGATAAGGATCATAGATAAGGATTATACAAACAGCTTTTAATTTTCATGTGATCATGAAAGAACCCTTTTAAATGAATACTGCTCGCTGACAATTACACTGTTTTTATCTTTCATTCATCCGACAACCCCCCCCCCCCATTTCCCCACATTCCTGTCTCCTCTACTTCCGAGGAAAATCATAAAATACGAGGTTGCGTTTTTAAGGAAAATAAATACAATATCAAATGGCTGTATCACTATCATTACATGGCTTCGAAAATGATAAATAGTCTCATATTGGGGATCCTTGGTTGGGGTTTGTGACAGTTTTGATGCATTTTGTTTTCCTTAAAGAGGCATTTCAGGATTCCCTTTTTAAAAAAAAACATGCAATGAAATAGAATACAGGAGATGACGAAAACACTAACCCTTTTTTAGTGTCAACAAAAGTAATATGTAGAATGGGATGCAATTCTTGCCATGGTGCAGAGCTTAATCAAATGGACGTACATCTGCTAATATTCAATATTCATATAGTTTTAAAATGCAAGTTTATATTATTTTCCGCTATTGGGGGTCCATTGTTGCTTACCATAATTATTTTTTATTTATCCGTTTTATATATTGCTATGGTATTATGGACATTTTACCCTGAACTATTTATTGTAATTTGTAGCCCAGAATAAATAACGTTACCATAAAGAATCTTACAAATCCTACTTACGACTTTTGTACATCATATACGTCAAATAAATCGAGGTTCCCTGATGGTTTGATTAACTTAATTAATTTCTATAGGCTGATTTCAGAATGAAATGGGAAAATAAGACTGAAACAACAACAGATCACGCAATCCATCAATAAGGCTTATTCAGTCAAAATGTCATAATTATTTTGCCCGTTTTTTGCTTTAGGGGTAGATTAGACAAGTTGAGTTGTTTCATTCTTTCCCGTTCCCTGCCCGGGGGACTGATACCGATCATCGCCTTACCTTAGCCAGTTCGAATTCACCTCAAACACTTGTAATACCAACTAAACCACTTCCCCTGATGTTTCAAGTACAAACAATCGCATCATAATTGCACAATATTGCATCTCTCACGAATTTTACTTTCATTGATGTAATTATCATTGGAAGGGGTCGGGATGGATGCGGATAACTGAGGTGCCTGCTCGCAGCGCCAAAAAAATATGAAATGGTGGGAACGCGTTGCGTGATCTCGTACGCACTCGTCGCGTCGCGAGGCGATCGCCTGGAGTTATGTTTGCGCGGAATTAGTGAGGCTTTGACTAATCGGACAGGAATTAGATGGTTTTTAACAGAGGAGACAATCGGCCAAGAATTGGAAGACGAGGATGAGGTGATCACTGAGTAAAGTGGAGGATGAGGAGAAGGGCGATTGAAGAGAGATGCTGATAATAAATAATAATAATACATAACATTTATAAGGCGCTTACTACTGGTGTTTCTAAGCGCACTGTGTTCTGGTTATGGTTACCTTGGTTCTAAATAAAGTGGCAGGGGATAATGAAACAGGTAATACAACTATATACAAGAATCAAAACTGGTGTGCACATCCAATTGACCGACCCACAACTGATCACGTGATTTGATGAAAAATCAGATGATGTATATACTCTTTCGTTGGAAGAAAAAAAACTGATGGTGATGATGATGATTGACGAGAAAGGAGTACCAATGAAGGGGATTACAATGATGATGTTGGTGAAAGTGCATGATAAGATGATGGCGGCGCTAGTGTTTTACCAAAAGAATAACAATTGTGATTGCAATGATAAGGCTCGTCGTGACAATGACCAAAGTGATAGGCCTAAATGAATGTTAATAAGAATGATAATTGAAATATGATAATGAACTGTCGTAATTCCGTCCGCTTCTAGTAAAATTAGGGGGATATATTAAGCTTTATTCAGGTCTTGGCATTAAAAAAGAAATAACATTTCTTCTGTGTCGAGCTAGGGTTCTTCTTTCCTTTTGGAAATGAGTAAAACTGATATAATCTTCCTGTAAAATAAAATATGTTGTGGGAGAACTTGAGCTTGAGCTTATAAAACCAATTGATACATTACAGTTATTTTTTCAATACAGACTTTCTTTGCGTGACATATTACTTGTATTCTCCATACATTGTATGACTGATTTTTAAAAAATACCTAAATTAAAAGGAAGCCATGAAGATGAGATTAGACTGGAGTGTCCTTTTCTAATTATGAAATTATAGACGACCTTTCTTTTCTTTCGTATAGATACGATATATGTAGATTTTATTTAGTTCAATGACTAGATTATCCATTTTATTAGCATAGGAAGGGTGACAGACAGCCCTAGCCCTCCCCCTTTAAACATATTCAGACTTGCTTCAGATTACATTGTGATATTAAATATCCATGCGCACCCGCATCGCCATCACAGAATGCGTTTCTACAAGAATCTAAAATAATTTGATAAAATGAACGAATTTTTATTTGTATATGTTTTTGTTTATCTTGGTAGCTTTTATTAATAAGAAAACAATGACCATTTGCAGAGCATGCGTTAGCACTATGTCTTGATCTTGAACATGTTAAAGAGCTATCCAAATTATGTCACGACTTACGGGGAAAATGCATAATCATGAAGTTCTATTTCTTTTATATGCACGATCAATTTATCAAAAGACTCATAAACTTTTAAGTAAAAACAGAGTAAACATGTGAGTGTACAAGGGGTTTATGTTAAACGAAAAGAAATCTCATTCAAGTTTAAATGTATTTCAAGTAATGTTGTCCCTTTTTCAGTCCGCTGTATTTTTTTTTTTTTTTTTGGTTTGCTAAAGTGTTTTTGTAACTATTTGTAATCTTATCATATATTCACCATGTTAAGCTAGTGTTTGCCTTTCAAGCAAGACTAGTCTAGTGGCTTGAAAAGGCTCACTCGTTTCACTTATATTAAATAATAAAGATGGAAGCATGGCATGGGATAAATTGATAACCCCAAATTAACCTACTGTATTATTGTATTATATATTTTACCTAATATATATATGTGTGTGGGTGTGTGTGTGTATATAAAAAAGTATATATATATATATATATATCGACCTCAGTTTCAATATCAAATAATAACGCATTGTGAGTCACGTGAGAAGCTTTTGTCTATGTGCAAAATTCATTTCTTTTTTGTCAAAAACTATATTTAGGCGGTTATCTTCAATAAAAATGAATGATAAAGATTGTGTTATAATTCTGAGACTGGTATTGTTGAAATTCCAGTCAAACGCAATCATAAAACGCTATTTTAGTGAATAGGCTAGATAGAAGCTTATAGCAGCTATTAAGTGATACTTAAAATCAAGTAAACTAATATATCGTGCATACAATTTTAATCATTATTTCACTAAAAGAAATATTATACAAGCCTATTTATTGTTATATATTAAAAATAAAACGATGAAACACACACACATATACACAAACACACTCGTATCCTTATTTCGAAACCTTCGTTGAGTATTTACGGCTGAGTATGAATGGGTGCGTGCGTATGTTTGTGTGTAAATGTAATCATTGTATCATTTTTGACAGTATTAGTATCTTTTCTTGTATATACTAATTATCACTTTACTCATTGTTAAAATGAGTACCCGAATAATGCCTATGTTTATAGTGTATATTTGTATATATAAGTTATTTTGTTATGTTTTGTTTTGTTTTTGTTTTTGTTTTGTTTTGACAAAAAATACTATTTTGTTTTTGTTTATCTGTTTATATATATATTCTCTTGTTTTGAACAAAATGTTGGCAATTGCCAGTGACGTTCTGTAATAGATTCAATCAATTCACGTTCACGTTTCTATCTTTATTCTGTATTTACAGACAGTTCCTTTGAAAGGGAAAAACTCAATATTATACCTATTTACCCTGTATCAAAAAACAAATAAATGAATATAATTTTATAAATTGAATTATCCTAGCGCATACCATGAATATTTTCCTTGCAGCTGCTCGGTTTCAATTTAATAAGTAATTTACAACAATAAAATGGATCAGATAAGTTAACTTACTTTGATGATTTACTTATCGACCATTGGTTAGACACAATCCCGGTTTAATACTACAAAGGTAACCAGCGCTATCCGCCAAACCTTAGGTGATCTGCATTTCCGCTGCGACACTTAGCTTTTTCAATCGATCTGTGTTCGATGCAACTATCGTCATTCGATCCGTAGGTGCGAAGGCAAATATTCATCAATGAATTAAATAAAACTCACTGATTACGAAATCTGAAAGAGTGAAAATATTTCACGTCACGTAACACTTCTCTCCTATACTTTTGTTTCGAGTATTAATTATTAGCTATGTTACAAGACACAAGCCGTTACTGAAAAAAATATAATCATTACCAGTGGGTCTACCATGCCTGTGGAGTGTTATTTAAGATTACCTCAGAAGTAATGTGGATTTACAAATGCATGAGCCCCTCTCTGTACTTTAATTTTTTTTTACATATTGGCAATTGGGGAATTAACAAACAGACTTTATCGGAAAACGCAATTTTATACGACTAAAACGGCAATGCAATGAGGTATAGAATTGTATTTAATGACTACGTAATGCTTGACGATACTGGATTATTAGAATCCCTCTAAATAAACATTTATATGCAAACATGAACTAATATTATATGCAATATTTTTATGGGTGCTTGGCATAAAAAGAAGATAAAAAATGAATATCTATCCTATATGGTGTTCCAAGCTATTCAATATAATTGACATGTCAAGTTATACTATCATGTTAAAACATGAAAATCTGGGGGGCGTTTCATCAACATTTTTGTCCGACAAGTTGTCAGATCTGACATCTTTCCTTGATTCTTATTGGCTGAGAGGTACTGTTACTATGGTAATTGTAGGATAAAACAGAACTTGTCGGACAAAGTCCCTTCATGAAACGCTCCCCAGATGTTCTTTATAAATCATTGCACTATTCATAATTAACATTAACAATTAAATGTCATAGATCTTCGGCCATTACTCTGAATGGTACTTACCCTTACAATTTTCAACAATTACAGAAAGAAAAAAAAGAAATATAGATACAATTATGTTTTTTTTATACAATATAGTCAGTTTAGAAAATCCGGACTAAACTGATAAAATCACTGGTTGCCGGTATATCTTAATTGTAACCAACTAATTAATTGACAATTTGAAAATGAGAGTACACACGTTTTGTCTGGTGTTTTTAATTTTAATTAGTATAATTCTTGGCTGGGAAATGGTTGAGAATGAGCAGGAATAAAACGACAAGAAGGCTACAAAAAGAAATAAATATATAATGTAAGAAATTATACATGTACAACAGCTTTGGCAACTTTCCTAACGGCAGATAGCTCTGAGGAACCTTGATTTAAGCTACGCCTACCGTTGTTCTCTTCATTAATTTCTTTCACTCTATATAATATATATATATATATATATATATATATATATATAATATATATATATATATATATATACATATATATATATATATATATATATATATATATATATATATATATATATATATAAAAGAAGACTTAAAGGAAACGCCGTGATATATATATATAATATGTATTGTTCTCTTCATCCATTTCTTTACAATATTCAAATAAAAGAGTTGCCAAAGCTGTTCATGTTTTACTTCACATATTTATATGTATATATATATGTATGTATATATATATATATATATATATATATATATATATATATATATATATATATATATATATATATATGTATATATATATATACACACACACATATATATAATATGTATATATTTTTTTTCTTTTTGGTGCGGGGCAGCATATTGTACATTAGTATGGAATTTTAAAAAGGTACAAATGTAAGTCAATAATGGGAATTAATTATTGGCTTTTCTATCAATAATTATATATAACACACACATTGTATCCTTTGCCAAAAAGCACTTTATATATCCAGCTTTTTATGTTACTACTATTATTAATATTATTATTGACATTATCATCATCATCATAAAAGTATTACTACTATGATGTTATGCTTACATAAACTTACGAGTTTGATGTCAAAACACAATATCACTTTTAATTTTACCTATAACTTTTTTTAAATGTTATTTTCCTTTAATTCAGAACTTACATCAGTGCTCGTTATACGATGCCAGAATTGAAAAACATGACTCGAGTCGAAGTTGGCTACTTTAACCCTAATGGCATTTGTCAGCCCTCATATCATGGCGGACAACGCTTTGGTCAGCAATGGTCAGACTATACTGCTGGGTATATTTCCGGTCAATGGTCAAGTTGTCCGGAGTCAAGAAGGTGAAAATAGGACAATCTGTCGATATTTGCCTAAAGAGGCAAAGAAAAGATGCGGTCATTATTGACCATTAGGTTCGTAAAGCTTCTTGGTGATTAGCTAAATGCTCACTATACTAATTTCCTGCCAAGTCACTTAGTAACCGTCGACGGATCGAAATATATTCAACCTAACAATTCAAGGATTTATTTAATTGCTTTACTTTGTATTCATATTGATTAATTCATTTATTATTATTCATTTCAAACTTCTTCTTCACCAAAAGTATCAGATTCTTCACAAGATGGGAGAAGGAAATTATCGTCTACATCTCCTTTTCAAAACCCTTCTAATTTCTGCTAAGTCGCGGACCCTGCAAAATTACTTTATCAATGATTCCATAAATTATTATCATAAAGTGAATTAACGTGATGTTATCAATATGGATGTGGAAATATTGCCCTTTATCCGTTGTTAACGTTTAAACGACCGGAGTATTTACTAAGAAGCATGGTAAACACAATATACATAGTAAAAGCAGATGGAACTTTTGTAACTGATAAATTTGAAATATTATTACCAGATAACGACGAGGTAGGTTAAACACGTACTGATTCAAATAATATATACATATCTTAAAATAGATGCAATATTTGGACATCCAGATATAAACTTAATTCAAATATACCAGCACTCAAACTGGAGCAGACTAAAATAACTAGCAAAGCAATCTAACGGTGGCCTTCCCCCATGAAGATATTTTACCGAACAAGTTCAAGTGGTTATTTTAAAACAAATAAACAGATTGCCAAATCCATCATAAATAATGCAATTAAATTATCAAGGGGTTTTCCCATGGGGTTTATTTGCGTAAAAGGTTTACTTCGAATAATTTGACTTCATTTCACCTCACTTTACCTAAATGAAGCTCGTCCCACACTTAACTGAAAAATAGTCATTCTGTACGTTTTATCCACACCTAAGTTATTAGCAATTTTATGATATTCATATAGTCTAAGTCTAGTAAAATATGTGATATACACGTGCACTTTTATTTATGCAAATATTGGCACTATATCAAGTATACATTTGTCGTAAATGGCACTATATATCCATGTGCGTATTTTCAAATACAATCCATGATTTAATAAATACCATACAAATGATATGAATTTGTCTTGCTTTTAACGAGTAATTTCAACATACATTTCACATGATATTGCCCCGGATAGCATGTATGAACCTCAAAGAATATGTCTTGCTTTTGCGGTAAAGTAATGTGTCAAGTCTACACCCGCGAACAATATGTTAACAATGGGATGAATTAACGTGGCAGATACAAACCGCACAATCTCTTTGACTTTACAAAGCTAGGTCTCCCGACAGTTTTGATTTGTGTAAAGTTAAAAAAATAGCATATCATTCTAACTAAACTGGTTTGCCAATGAGACAATAGGTTCATTCGTTAATTTCAAGATTAATTAAGTATCATTTTTTCATAATATTAATAAACCCGATGACCAAAATAACACATATAACATGTATAATGTATAGTTATAGGTATAATATCATTGAGATGTCGGTATCTACCCAATAGCTATTGCCTATCATACCTATCTTTTATATCACATAATAAAACGTGTTAACGTGACACAATGCTGCATGATAATATGAATAATTATTTTCTTTAATACCGTGACCATTCATATAAAACAACCATGTCCTTGGAAATTAATTGAAATTAATTATGTTCTTCTGTTTAAAAAGTTTTAACAAAAAATTGGCGTTTTAACAATCCTTAAATATTGGTTTAACAATGTGCCAGAAATAACTCACGGGAATACTTCTTTGTTTATTTATATATTTATGATTTTGTATGCACATTTGCTGATTTCACAGAGTTTCCATTCATTTGAAACTCTTTTTCCAAAATAATAATAATAATTCTCAAGCAATATTGATTAGAAAAAAGAGGAATATTAGAAATCACTTCACTAGACATGCTAGATTTTGGCCAGATATAGTGGCAGACTCTCATGCAACATATCACCCACCAATCAAACCTTTATAAAATATTCAAGAGTTAAAGAAAGTGAATTGAAAAACATTTACAAAACACTGTTTAAGTGTGATTTGTAAGTCATTAGTGTATAAAGAACTGTTGTGCAATTGGAAACAAAATATTACCAACGTTTCTGAATATAAAAATCCGCGTTTCATGAATATGCGTCTTCTTTTCTAGACAAGAGTTTCGTTGGTTACAAGAATAAATATTAAGATGACCATGATTAGAGGACTCATATTAATCATTTAATGTTAAAAAAGTTAGTTACCTTCATAGCATAGTAATAATCATTGCCCATAAATGTTTCACGACCTTTTGAATTGAAGGCCTTCATTTTTATCCCTTTTTGTGTTTACTGCGGGGCTATCAAATTGTATTTGTAGTCTAACAATATTCCATGTAGAGTAATCTGTACTTTGTTCTAGTACATTTAGTATTTTTCAAAATCTTTCCAAAATTCTTAACCACACCTTGCCATACTTCTGGATGGAAACACCCGGTTTGAAAGATCTGTCTGTCGTGATTTTATTCGGGTCAGCAAGTTTTGCACAAGATGAGCTTGAACTTAAGGACGTTTTATTCTGGTTAGTTATCATGGTAATGAAATATGTTGGTAGCTTTATAAGGACAAGATTTGTTCGTCCGGATTTTACAGCACATGGTTATTGATCCAATGATATAGGACAATTAAATGGTAAGAAGAGCAACGGAAGTTTTAATATTCATCTTCTTGTCATCAGGGATTGATATTCCTTCAACAAAAACATTAGCAATCAAAAGGTTCCACATTAATTTCAACCAAGTGGATCTAGAAAAGGTGAAAAAGAAAACGGAATTGTTTGACCTACCTTGTTGGGTTTGTCCTTGTCCTTGTTCTGATTGCTGTTGGTTCCTGTAGGGGTCATACCCTTTGTGGGTCTGGACAGCAATCCCGTTCATGGCGTAGATAGCACCATCGGATGTCTCGTAATAAAGTCCAAGTTCCTTCGCTTCATTCTCTTCTTGCGCCTGTTGTCTTCTGAGAGCCACTTGGGCGGCCATCACCCTCTGCCTCTCTGCTATCAGGGTACACTTGGCGCAGATGCAGTCACGCCATCGACAGTATCTCTTGTGGCCTTTGAGCGCCGACACCACCCCGTGGTTGCGGCACCGGGCACACTTGGGCGTGCGAGGGTAAGGCTTCTCGGCTCGGAGCAGCATCCCAGTCGAACCGCCGGACGGTGGCGGCATGCCCGATTGGTGGAGGTGATGATGAGCGGGACGGTGGATGTGGTGGCCGGGCTGGAGCTGGGGAGGAACCACGGGCATATCGGTGGGTGATGTAGAAGTATGCGGCGGATGTGAGTGCGTTGGTGGGTCGCTTGGACCTCCAAGATTCATGGCACGGTGTCAACTCCAGAGAAAAGAATAAAACGAATAAAAGCCTCACAAACTTTAGTTTCAGTTCGTCAAATCAAACATAAATCAATACATTCATTCAGTGAAAATATCATATTATAATGCCAGATGCAATGAACTTAGTCTTTGCAATGCTTTCTGAAATCAGTGTCCAAGAAATGTTGTTCCAAATCAAACTATCTTCCCGATTTTAAAACCAAGTGGCAAGAAATACCAGTACCAAAAAGTTCCGAATAAGAGATGGTAAACGAATTGTTTACAAAACAAATCTGAGGCATCCAGCCTGTGCAATGGTCACTTTTGAAAGATCTGTCCGCACTCCGATAGACACATCAACATATCAAAAGACACTCGAGAGGAGGAACCGCACTAACTTGACACACATGTATATAACTTGAGTCTCATTCGCCTCTTGGTAGTACAACACACACACACACAAATTATACACAACCAATGTCTACCCCGTACCATATTCTCCAAAACGCGTGCCCCAATGCCCAACTATGCATGCATATGCCACTGTCGATACCAGATTCCTTATAACGCGGTCGTTGATTGGTCAGACCACACGCTGTGTCGCCGACTGGTCTGCGATGAATACTTGTGACGTCATCATTTCTTCTCCCTTGTTTTTTGGTATCTTTTAAGTATTTTTTACGCGCGTGTGACAACGAGATTGATTTAACATGCTAAATAGCATTTCCATCTTATCAATTCTGAAGAAAGATTACTGTTGACACGCAAATTATTTGATTCTTTGACCTCTAAGTCGCCTGTACTTCCAAACGGTGTTAAAAAGCAATCTCAGAACGTTATCATCTTACCCCACAAAAATTACCAAGTGAGCTTCATTGGTTCCTATACATCATTTTTTTGGCAAGAACATTCTGGACAAGAAAATAAATATCTTAAATTTGACATCAAAATTATGAACAATACTAGAAATTTTGTATTTAAATCATCAAATATATTTTACATAAATAAACAATTAAAGTGATATTTTCTGTCACACAATAAAAAAGGATGGTTGCAAGGGTCGTCACAAAAGCAAAGCTTGACAGCCATTAACGTCAACTTCTACTTTTACTACTATTTCTACCACTACTACTACTGCTGCTGCTGCTGCTACTACTACTACTACTACTACTACTACTACTACCTACTACTACTGCTACTACTTCTACTATCTACGTATACCACTGATATTACTACTACGTCTACGTCTACTACTACTACTACTACTACTACTTCTATTGCTACTACTATTACTACTACCACTATTTCTTCTTCTACTACCACTACTATTCATATTACATTTGCTGATTTTAATATTTCTACATCTACTAAATCTACCACATAATCTATTATCATAGTACTACTATATGATAATTTTGTAACGTGCTCTCATCTAGAATTAACTTGTAAGTGCAATATACCAACATCAATTGTTACTTTATATTATTTGACTCTTTCATTTCACTAATGTAACTATTAAATTTATGTTTACATTTTAATCTTTGTTTGTATCAGTCTCCCAACTGTTCTAACAAGGAAGTATTTTGTACAAGTACAATAAACCGAAATGAATGAATGAATGAATAGTAGAAGTGGTAGCGGTAAAAGTAGTAGTTGGATAGTACTACTACTTCTACTACTGTATACTTCTCCTTCTACTACTACTACTACTACTACTGCTACTACTACTGTATTACTGCTGCTGCTGCTACTACTACTACTACTACTGCTATACTACTGATATTACTACTATGATCACAGTTTACTTTCTACTTTTACTTTTACATCCACTACTACTTTTACTTCTACATGTACTGTTTCAATATCTACCACTACTTTTACTTTTACACCTACCATTGCATCTAATGCTACATTGCAATGCAGCAAACAAAATAAGTTGATGATACATGTAGATGCCAATCACATCTACTGTTATTTTTCAGTGACAATTCACAGCGTCATGCCACAATAAAAAAATGACATAAAAAAATGTTCGCTGAGGTAGACCATGCCCCCCTTCCGGTTTTATTTCATAGGAGACATCAGTGGCGTAGACAAGTGAGACCATGAGACAAACATTTTGAGGGGACCGGACATGGCGTATGTGGTCAAATTCGTAAAGAGATGTAGGCGAGCGAATCAAACGAGTAAATTAATGTTTACCTTTCTAATACAAAAGTTTAACTTTGTGATGAATGTAAATCACATAATATTCAGCATATGATATCATATTCATCCCCTTTCCTTTTTTTTCATTTTCCCCTTTTTTCTTGGTCGTGAGAATTTTGGGGTGCATGGTCCTCGAGTACGCCATGAGTATGCCAATGCGTGTCAGACATGGGCACATAAGAATCCCCATTTTCATCATTTTTAATAGGAAATCCCGCGTTCTTGCCAGGGCCTTGGAACGATATTTTTTAGTGAGGGTGCTGATGTAAATTTGAACCCCCCCGAAAAAAAAGGGGGGAAAGGGTTACACTACACTGGGAGTCATATTATTGGTCCCGACAAAGTTTTAAAGCAAATATATATATATATATATATAATATAAATAATAACAAAAAACTTTTTAATACAAATAGATTTTCATTACAAAATGGAGGTCATTTGCGTTATAGGCCTATTCATACATTTTTTCACACCCTCCAAATTCCAGGGGGTGCTGCCGATGGAAAATAATACACGTAGCAACCCTAGCACTCCCGCTTCACAGGACCATGGTTCTTGTTCTAAATTCTATATGACGAAACAATTATCAATCGAATGATTTGTTTAAAAAAATCAATATGTTACTACAGTCTTTGCTTTTATTCTACACAGGTTTGAATAAAATTTTCTGCTAATGAACGGTCAATAATTGCATTGCAATTTTGTAATTACTTTTTATTTTATGATATGAATCAGTGGCGTACCTAGGATTTTCCACGGGGGGGGGGGGCAAATTGCGTCCGCCAAAAAAATTGACAAGCAAAAAAAAGGTCTTCAACCACAAATAAAAGATTTCCTATAACCAGGGAAAAAAAATGAGAAGCAAAAAAAAAAAGTCTTCAAGTTGAAAGGAGCGGGCCAGGATCAGTTGTGACTCGACAGGGAGTCTTCCCCTCTGCCCCCCCCAGTAGGTACGCTAGTGATATGAATTATGGAATATTTCCATTTGGACAAATTGGAAAAATAAAGACCAATTTTGATTAAACAACAGTCATGATGACATGGATGAGGAAAAATGTGAAAAGTCCATATTTCATATGAGAAAATACAAAAGAAATAGTAAAACTAAATAACATGATGGGCTCTTTCATTGCAAATCATGCCGTGTGTGGCTTGTTTTGTTTTAAAAAATGCGAAATTCTAAAATTCCACAACTTTTTATGTTACCATCTGATGTTGAGGAAATTTCTAGCATTATACATGTAATATCTTATCAAAAGCACCTTTTGGGAGGGTCGGGAAAAAACTAAATCGCAGTGAATTTCACATTTAAGGAAAGAAATCTTGAATACTTCCTCCTCTTCTCTATATCTCTCAATCTCTCTCTGTATCTCTTTCACTCATTCTCTCCCTTCTCTCTCTCTCTCTCTCTAGCCCACATTCTGGATTATTTTCTTCACAGGTATATGTTGTCAAAAAATGGCAGGTTAAAAACAAGCGGTCTACTCGACGCTACGAAAACACGGCTCACGCCTAGAGCGCAAGAAACCCGTGTTATGGTTAGAATACGGATATAATTTGTATAAGGGTTTGAAATAGGATCAAAACTGACCCATAGCCTGCTCCACCGAGCAAAAAATATGAACCAAACTCGTGGAGCAGGAAACCTCCAGGCTAGGTACCCTCTCTTTTCCCCTTTCCCCTTTCCCCCCACTGTCTGCCATTCCTTTTTCTTGCACTATTTTTTTTTCTCGTAGACTTAGAGAGAGAGAAAAAGCCAAGTTCGAATGTACTTTATTTCCTCTCCTATGCATACATCACTGTTCGTTTCCTTTTTGTGGTTGTTTCTATCTATAAGGAAAAGAGGCAAAAGAACCTTCGTGCAAAGGAGGGATTGATTGGCAGAAAATGACTTCCGATGCAAGAACGAGAATGTGATTCAAGAGGTGCTGAGACTGTAGTCCGACCTCCCGATACAGACTGTTGCAAAACCCCAAACTGGGGGCATTAGGCACTCACTGGAAAACTAAGGTCGAGAAAAGTTGGGTCAGTTAGCTATTTAAGCGCGCGCAATTTTTTGTAAATGGAAAGGAAAGATGCCGCTTCAAAGGCGAGCTTATATAGGCCTAATTAAATGGAGAATTCTTCAAATCTTTAGGAAAAGAAGATGATTTTTACTTTAAGCAGCATAAAATTGATTTTACGTGACCATGTTGCGGATCATGCCGACTGCTTCACCAGTAGGTATATGAAAAGCATTTTCCAGTTCACTGTAAAAGTAAAGGGTAGAAAATTGTACGAAAATTTGCAGATTAATGAAATTACCGATTGATTTTTTTTAATGTTACTTCTGCCATAACGATACATGAAGTAACACATTACATAGCAACGTCGTTTCATAAGCAGAGCTGAACAGACAGAAGACATCTGTCTACACTATTTTTGTCTCACTTTCTACGCGGGAAAATTATTACGCCGATGGGTTAAGCGCAGTTAATACCCAGTTCAACTTGCTCGCCGTACTTGAAATAATATAGGCATGCAACAGGCTCTTTTCAACGCCTTCATTATGAAGTTGTTTCAGTTATTCTTTTCATCCGAACTTTGCTTTTATTCCCTGAAGCAAATACAGCCCGGCTGTGTCCATCTTGTATTTTTTATATTTTGAGGTTATGTGTCGAACGATTGATAGAAAGTACAACGGGCGTCATTTAAAGGGATGGTCCGGGCTGAAAGTATTTATAGCTTAATAAATAGAGTAGAATTCACTGATCAAAATGCCGAAAATTTCATCAAAATCGGATAACAAATAACAAAGTTATTGAATTTTAAAGTTAAGCAATATTTTGTAAAAACAGTCGTCATGAATATTCATTAGGTGGGCTGATGATGTCACATCTCCACTTGTTCTTTTGTATTTTATTGTATGAAATTAGTTTATTCAATATTTTTCTTCCAAGAACTAGAAAAAATGGATTGGCAACCGATTTAGTGCATTAAATATTTTTTGCTGCAATTTATTTCATTATAAGCCTATTATTCACATAAGTATGAAATAATGAAAAAAAATTATGACTTTATGTAATAACATAAGAAAACGGAAAGTGGAGATGTGACATCATCAGCCCACCTAATGAATATTTATGATGACTGTTTTCACAAGATATTGCTAAAATTTACACTTCAATAACTTTATTATTTGTTACCCGATTTTGAAGAAATTTTCGGCATTTTGCTCAGTGAATTCTACCCTATGTATTAAAATATAAATATTTTGAGCCCAGACCTTCACTTTAACTCACAGATCATCTACAAGATATGTTAATTTTTAATTTCTGTTATTGATCTCTCGTTCTCTCTCTGTATGTTATGACTATAAAGCGTTAAAAAAACAATAACACAAAATAATATTCTTCGTGCAAAACGTGGTTGTTCGCACCCTAGGAATGAAGTGGCTCCCGTAAGTTTTATATTTGACATGGGCCAATTAACATAGCTTATTCCAGCCATCCATGTACATAATGAATGTTTCATCCAGGGTATCTTATAATATTACTTCAAACCTTTTTTAAGATTTGGATAGAAGATGAATAATGTTGATTTAAAGGGATGTTTAGCTAATAAATTTCCCAAATTTACAAGAGTGTAGAGGTCCTTGAATCCATGTTTCGCTATTGATTCTATGTGACAATTTAAAACCTATTGTGGCTCATGAAGAGATTGGCGCAGAGAAGGGCAGTGTGAACACTGTTTAAACGTATAACGTAGAGCAACAGCAATATTGAAATTATCTGCCCGTTTCAAGTTCTTGGTTGGCGTGCAAGACGGTAGAGAATAGAAACCAAAACCCAAGAAGAGAAGCAAACTTATTGGAAAGAGTAAATGAGAGGAACAATTAAAAAAAAAGTTTTTTAAATTGTTCCTCTTATTTTACTCTTTCCAATAAGAGTGCTTAAAGGGATGGTCCGAGCTGAAAATACTTATATCTTAATATATAGAGTAGAATTCACTGAGCAAAATGCCGAAAATTTCATCAAAATCGGATAACAAATAAAAAAGTTATTGAAATTTAAAGTTTAGCAATATTTTGTGAAAGCAGTCGTCATAAATATTCATTAGGTGGGCTGATGATGTCACATCCCCACTTTCCGTTTTCTTATGTTATTACATAAAATCGCATTGTTTCATATTTGTGTGAAAAATATGTCTCCCTTAAAATGAAATAAGTTGCAGCAATTAATATCTAATGCACTAAATCAGTTGTCAATCCAATTTTTCTAGTTCTTGGAGGGGAAAAAATGAATAAACCTAATTTCACATAATAAGATTCAAAAGAACAAGTGGGGATGTGACATCCTTAGCCCACCTAATGAATATTCATGACGACTGTTTTCACAAAATATCGCTAAACTTTAAAATTCAATAACTTCGTTATTTGCTATCCGATTTTGATGAAATTTTCGGAAGTTTGCTCAGTGAATTTTTTTAAATTGTTCCTCTCATTTTACTCTTTCCAATAGGATTGCTTCTCTTCTTGGGTTTTGGTTTCCTTTAAGCTACTTATTCGTTATTATTTTGTTATGAATTTCAATCATTTAATTTTTTTATACATCTTCTTCTTATTTGTTTTTACCTCTTTTGATTTATATGAATACTTTCATTTATCTTTATGGATTGATTTATTTTTGTTTATTTACTTCTATCATTCATTTTATATTCATTGTTATCCTTTTATTATTATCTTTTTGAAATGTATTTATTCATTTATTTTTGTTACTTTATTGCTTTACTTTATTCTATTTCTTATTCATTTATTTATTTTTGGGGTGGGCCTTTTTTTTATCAAAACCGATGCAACATCGGGTTGGACTTCGCCTTTATAGGAACCTTTTCCAAGCTGTCAGGAAATCACTTATAAAAAAATGACCACCGTCAATGTATGTCACTCATCTTCAACCATTCCCAAACCCTATCATTATCTTCTATTCAACTGTGATCCGAAGGATTGGCAGCATCAAATAGCAACAATTACTGCCATGAGGTGAAAGAAGAAAAAAATATACAACCAAGGAGAAACCCTCTTTCAACACCTTCAACAGTTTACCTTTCGCTCCCACAAAAATCCATTATTTACGGCGTCTACAAATCGTAAACACTTAACGAAAAATCCGAATAGCTTTTGTCAGAAAAAAGTGCTGGTTATCCTCTGTCGTTGAATGGGGTTGACTCTTGCGCACTGTCATTTACCTTGATGGGTGCTCGAAAAACACCCCTCAAAAACATACTTTCTCACCCTTTATGATTACACTTTCGTCTAATGATAGTTAATGACCAGCGTTTGCTACACAATCCTGTCAAATTAATCACAAAGGCTTCTCATCAAAGGAGTGGAAATGGAAGAAGATTTGTGTCCCAAAGACTGGTATTCTTGCGCTCTGGACGAGATTGAAAAGTGATAAGTCTGTCAGTGTCTGAAAAGGAATGAAATCAGATTTCTACCGAGTGATTTTGGAGACGAGGAAAAGTACATGAGGTGTCAAATAATTGGTATTGTCATGATTTTATCAAATATGTATTCAAGGTCGACGATTTTTATATATAGAACATAAAATCAATATCCAAAACCTCGTGGACAAGTCTTGTAGCCTATTAACAATAAAATATGTTTTCTCTTAAAACCACTCCATTACATCAACCACTGCAAACGCATTAATAACATTATCAAATGATTACCGCAAACACATTCTATCTACTACAAATTATAACATTTATTGGAAAATTAAAACTCACAAACTTGCCTAAGAATGAAAAAAAATCCCTCGATAATCTTTAATCTCTCAATCTTGGAGCGAGGCACTTTGCGTCGATTTTCCTAGATTAATTCTTCCTTACTTTCTGATTAATTTATCTGGTAATATTAATCCTGAATCTTTAAAATAAAATGCACAATGCAGTATCGACTATATTTGCGTTCTGGGATTGAAGAATATTTGGTGTTAAATATTCAATGAGTAAGACTTTCGTTAAAAAGTAACTTGAGTATAAATGCTGACGTTGTTGCAAGGGTTTGAAGTAAATTGCTTCCGTACGGGTACTCGAGAAACCATTTCCATTCTTTGGGATAAACATCACTTTGCTCCTCCCTACAAATTAGGGGCTATCAGAGTGTCCAGTGTCCTTTCAACGAGCTATTCATGGTCCAGATTGGGGGGGGGTTGAACCGATAATAGAGGGCCCATGACACCGTGACGGGAGGAGTGATAGTTCGACAATGGAAGACCACCGGGGTAAAATGTGTCGAATTGGAAGTTCTTTGTGCGCGAAGAAAACAACCATTGTGACTTGACAAATCAGTGACAGACGTGAAGTGTTAAATGACTGTTACCAAACGAGAAATAGATTTAGAATTACTTCCTCCCCCACCCCCTTAGCAAAAGTATTGGCCGACATGAATCTTATACGTTTACAAACACACGCGTATGACATACGGGAAAAATTAAGTATAGATATATGCCTACATACATTTACATATGTTAGACGTAACATAGTCAAATACAAAGATAGAAATAATTAAAAAGTCGTTACTTTGATCACCGTGGTTTTTGCACACAGCCACATGTGCAAATGAGGTGGTCTGGCGATTCAAGGAATTACATGTCGGCGACCAATTTAACTCACCAGGGTCGAGTGCGGCAACGTTTCTCCAAATGCCTCGCCAAAAGACGGTAGGAGTTTTCGTGACTGAGAAAGCTTTGAAGAAAAAAAATAAATATATAATATATATAAAAAAGAGTTGCCAAAAAGCTGTTGTACATGTATAGCTTTACACACACACACACACCCTCACACACACACACACACACACATATATATATATATATATATATATACATTGTCAAATGCATTTCATGACAAAGAACAACCAAGAGGTCTTTGTCGAAAATTGATGAATCAAAATAGCACTTTTCTCCTGGACTCTGGACAAACAACATATTTGCAGTTTTTCGTCAGCTCCGTAAATTAAGACGGACTGCTCTTCCGGTTCACTAATTTTCGACAAAGACCTCCCAGTTCTTCATTGTCATTTGACGGGCATTTTCAATAGATTTCCTGTGTTCTAGAATTTGTTCTGCGTGACGATGCGAAAAACACGCTACGAATACCACCGGGAGTCCTTTTTCAAGTGGCGGAGACAAAGAATAGAATGCCGTATTTGAGGACATGGAGGCCTGGTGGCCAAGTGGTAAGGCGTCTGTCTCGTAAACAGAAGATCGAGGGTTCAAACCCCTCTCAGGCCTTTTTTTAGTCTCACCAAACGACAGTCATGTCACCGTGCAAGCTCTTTTTTCCGTAATGCGGCGGAGACAAAACAAAAGAATGAAGCAAGATGTTCCATGTAGGCCTGGTGGCCAAGTGGTAAGGCGTCTGTCTCGTAAACAGAAGATCGAGGGTTCGACCCCCTCTCAGGCCTTTTTCTTCTTTAACCACTTTAACTAATTCCACCGTAATTTTTTTGTTTCCTTCAACCAATCAAACACACCAGGGCCGAGTCTGCGCGGCAAACACTCGCCGAAGATTTTTCTTTTAAATAATGTGGCAGACACAAATCAAGAAAATGATAAGTATCACAGCTCAGCAGCAAGGCCTGGTGGCCAAGTGGTAAGGCGTCTGTCTCGTAAACAGAAGATCGAGGGTTCGACCCCCTCTCAGGCCTTTTCTCGTAGCACAAAACAGAACTCTTGCGTTATTTTTTTTGTCTCATCAATAATTCTTTAATGATTGTGAAATGAATGGGAAAAGAAAAGCATTACCTAACAACATATGATTGGCATCACCGACTCTCATTTTTACATCATTATAATTGTATTTTAACTGTTTTGTGAAAATAAACGCAAGTTTGAAATGAAAAGTTTTCAAATCTGTTGTAAATGTCATTCTTTACATGTTGGTGAAGGTATATGTGTGTGTGCGAAGGTGTAGATGTGTGTGAGGGAGCTAGATGTGCTTGTGCACGCCAGTTTGTTCTTCTTCACAAACCATGCAAACAGTCGTTGCTCTTATATTTATTAGCATTTATTAGACTTGTATTGACGTAGCTCTCATACAGCGAAATTAAAACTATGAAGTTATCTGCATTTCCATATTAAATGACATGAATAGGTAGTTTTAAAAAAATGGAAAGAATTTTGGGAAAGTCCTGTGTCCACAATAAAAAATTGTAACTAAAGCCTCCCCCTCCCCCCGCCCATCTATATCGCTAGATATGAGCTCCGTGTACCTCCAGTCTCATTTCCTTTCCCCCCCTCTCCCTCTCTCTCATTCTCTTCCTTCCCCTCTTCTTTCCCTCTTTCACGTCTATCATTTCTAATTCCCCATACAAAAATGACAAGTCTCATTAGGCTCACCTGCGACCTCCACTAAAGCAACTTTCTTTTTCCAATCCTCCGTGACATAAAAAGGAGCATTATCCTTCTTTGGAATACATTAATGTAACACATCTTAAATCTCATTAAGGGTTTAAAACACCTTAACACCCCCGTTATATACCAAAAATAGTTACAGAAAATGAATCCACTCCTAAGTATTTCTCTCCCTCCCTCCCCCTCTCTCTCTCCCTTCCTTTTCCAAAATTGTTGGACGCGCGAGGATCAGTCCGACTTTAAACGCATGAATAAGGCTTCCATCTGATTCTACTCCTCCATCTCGTGTCAAACGAGATTATCAATAATTTGCGAGATATTCAAACATGGATGAGGATTAGTAGGTGTCAAAGAGCTGGGATGGATTGTGAAACATGATCATCATCAGTACATTATTGTCCATAATTTGCAAGATAAAATAGGGATTAGGATTTATATACTTGGGTGTTACGATGGCGCAAAAAGAAATCAGTTATTCGATGCCATGACCTATCCGTGCATACTTATATCCCGATTATTAGCGTAAAGAAAAGACAAATTGGATGGGAGTTTCATGAAGTTATATAATCATAAGCTACACTGTATACAACAATTACACCCACAGGACTGACTGCCGACCGATCAAAGCTTTTACAATGTGTATAGACATGATAGAAGGGCTCACATGAGTATAATAGACCCCCATTCACTCACGTTTGGAATCATAGATCCTCAAAAAAAAAATCATCAAAAATCAATCCCACGATAGACTTTTAATTTAATTCAATAAAATTAGTCACAATTAACATTACATTAAAACTAGATATGTTAATCGGGTACTTGCCCAGCTCAATCAAAAGTTAAATGGCCTGAAATAAGACTAACAATAATTTCGGTCAGTTCATTGCCAGAAAAACCCGAACTGCATTGTGAAGAATAATAATTAAAATGAAATACAGAAATGCAGTCTAGCCTCCCCAAAAGCCTTAATTATGAAAGAGTATGAACATGACATTGTTTCTATCATTTACATGTATATTTTTATATTCAAACATTTTGCATATTTTTGATGAACTATTTTAATCAATAAAGTCATGTGATCTTTACTTTCGCCTGTCCGGCATGCTTTGCGCGCGGTTGAATTACTCTCGTGTGCCCAGAATGACATGTCATCGGTCGGGCCTGGAGTGCGATTCGTTGGTGTAACTTTCTCATTACACACACTTGAACAAATATGACTGAAATTTGGTTTGCACACGCCTCTTCCATCCTAGGAAATTCACTTCCCAATCATAATTATGAGAAATAAATATGATTAGTTAATCATAAGACTTCTATCCAACAAAGAAAGATTTGTTTAGCATGTAATGAAGAACACTCTTCACTTACTTTCTAATTTATTTCATAATTTTATATATTACATGCATAAGTATGAGTTAAGCGCAATGAAGTAACTGAATAATACCCCATTAGAAATGGTACCTTACACCAAATTTTCTTGGAATAACATTTGACAGTAAACTTTCTTGGAAAAATCATATTTAAAATTTATCCAAAATAATTTCACGAAATATAGGTATTATTAATAGGCTATTTTTTGCATTCCCTCTACATCATTAATCATGCTCTACTCATCCTTAATATTGCCTTATTTAAACTTCGGGATTCTTATTTGGGGGATACCCATCAATATTTATGAGATAAATTGTTGCTTTTGTAAAAGAGAGCACTTCGTATTATTTACATGTTTCCGTTCTCATACGGACCCACTTTTTTTAGAAAGTAAACAGTTGAAAGTCAAAGACCTGTATTTACTACAGTTAGGGCACTTCATCATGTATAGTTATGATAATAATGCACCTCCCCACATTTTTTATGCCATGTTCCCTAAAAATCAATTTTATCATAACTACCCCACGAGACACTCTGACGAACTTCACATTCCACTTTACAGAACTTTACTGGCCAAAAATACATTCCTATTCAAAGTTCCTAAATTCTGGAACTCACTAGCTAATAATGTTAAAGACAGTGTCTTTCAAACGTAAACTCAAACTTATCCTGCTTAATTCCTATAATTATTTGCAACGGAACTAACACTTCATTATCTTGATTATAATCCTTACATTTTTCACTTTTATTGTTTCATCTTTTTTTCATCTGATATTGTCCAGTTATATCATCTTTTGTTATTTCACCAGATCAAGCTGGTTCGTGGTCAGCCCTTTCCCATTCTTAGTTTTCCTCCTTTTTCAAAAAATAGTTATCTTGTCTTGTACTGTCCTGTCTCTTGTTTTGTCTTGTCTTCTATGTCTTGTCATCCCCTCTCTCTTTCTGTTTTTTTTACTTCTGTCTTGCGCAACATATCCTTTACAACGAAGACCTCTTTCTGTGAAAAGCTTTGCATCATTTCTGTAATTATGTTTGCATCAATATGATTTATTTTGTTCTCTTTTTCTTTCCTGTAATACATAGATGTACGCATATAAGAATAAGTCGACTATAATTTCATAATTTCCAAGGGGATCCACACTTTACAAGCGTTGCTTTTTAGTGGATCCCCCTCATTTCCATTTATGCTCTATATTATACTGTTCTTTTATGTTTGTTTTACGAAGTAAGAATGCCCTTCTGTAAAATTGTACTTGATTTGTATTACTTTATATCACTTTGTATTATGTTTTGAATGGAAATGAAATAAAAAAAATTGAATTGAATTGATATTAGTATTATCTTTTTGTTGAGTTCTCTTAGGTCCATGCTCAAACTAAAACAATCTTGCTGTAAGTTGATTATCCTATTTTACCCCTATTGTCCTGACTCTCATGAACTAGCTGCTGACGTCCACATGACATAGGCCTAGTCAAACTGTTGCACTGAAAATTGCAATTTATGATCACTCATGCATTAAATTTCAATTTATTAACTCGTGAAATTTTCTCAAACAACAAACTAATCACAATTGATCATTTAATTTATCAGAAAACCCTCAACTTTGCAAGTAAAAAAAATGAAAGAATTTGGAAGGCTTATTCCTGCCCAGTTTCATTTTCATACCCTTGCTTTAAGTGTGCACTGTTCACTCAAGCATTAATATACATTTCCAACTTTTTGGTGTCATTTGAAAGTTGACTTTCTTGGCTTTCTATACATATAGATCTATTCCTCAAAAGTGAAATATATATATATTTTTTTATTATTTGGCAGCCATTTCAAAAGTGTAAAGTTTTTTTTGGACGCACTGTAGGCGCGTGCGCCACAATGCCGAGTTAGCCAAGGCCAATCCTAATCTTCGCCGCAAGAGGGCGGTCAAATGAACAGCCACTTCGTCTGCCTTTTCATGTTTTTTTTTTACCTTTTGAAGTTTTTTTTTTAAAACCGCCCATGTGTTCTGAATATCGTTTATTGCATTGATATTGGTTAACCCTCTGATGTTGCAAATTTGCACATTCGTACAATTAAATTCGACAATTAGTTTTCTCCCCCACCTTCAAATTAGATAAGTTAATAAAAGGCAACAGATCTTGGGTGACATCTATATAATAATAATAAGTGTCAATGGTGATATATGAAAGTCTTGAATTAAAGAAAATTACATATAAACAATTGTCATCATTATACCCAAAAAATTAACTCAGCGTGCAGAATTAGACTGAATGTGTATAACACGTTTGCCTGTTGGTCTAACACGGTATGGGGGGGGGACTCATTCACAATGTCTTTTTTGCCTGGCACGGGATGTTGAGTGCTTTTGGACCCCACTCCTATTATTGACCCTCACAAACCATTTTAAATTGGACAGGTTCCCCCAATTCACCCCAAACGCCAGAGTGTTCGCCACGAAACCAGCAGAAGCGATTATATGGCCATACTTAGGCCTAATCATGTATGAAAGCGATACATAAAAATTGCATTTTATGACATTTGCATCATATAACCGTATAACAAGTGCGGAACTGCTCACATAAGACGTCAATATCAAATTTGAAGTAACCCGATATCTCTGATGAATTTTCGTCAAAATTTTGTCAATATTGTTTCTTGGTACTTTTGCTGCTGCCATTATTAAAACCAACTTGACGTCATGCTATTCAATCACCAATGAAACCGTCTCCAAATGAAACCGACAGATAGTACACCATTCGAATGAATGCTTGTCTGTAAAATTGTACTTGATTTATATTACTTTGTATTTTGTTTTGAATGGAAATGGAATAAAGAATTAAATTGAATGGAATAACTTTGATCGGTCACTGTATTCGTCTTTGTCTTGTGCACTATTAAAAATCTTAGGCAACATAATGTCCACGCAACAATTGGTTCAAACCAATAATTAGATCAATTAGAAAGTGCGCATTAGAAATACTTATCATTATTATTATTATTATTAATGTGTGTCTTGGGGGAAAACTACACAGTATTGGTTGGAAAAACTTCCTATAGAGTTGGATAATGTTTTTAACCAATTGTTATATGGACAGTATGTTGCCCAACGTTTTGAGAATATGTGAATGTATCATCAGTGTACTGGACTGCTCTTTAACTTTGAAATTTGTTATTTTCTCTTTTTTACGAGCCACTATACCGTAATATAATGACAGAGAATGTTACAGGTGTGCTGATGTGATAAAAACAAGTTTAATGACATACCAGACATGGCATATGGATCCAAATAATAACACCCACGGAGGACACAGCCAGGTGGGGGGCTCCATTCTGTAAGGGGGAGTGACATGAATGACCGGGGTTAATGCCTCCCTAATTAGGGCAAAAATACTTCAGAACATAGAGTTATTTATTGGCATGTCTCGAGATGGTCGTTATTTGGAGCGTTTCATCAGTTTGATGGTATCGTTAAAAATTGTTCAAAATAGTGAAAGGTACAACTTAATTTTATTCCTTAGGATCGTCGATTGGTACACAGCAGAAACTGTGCATGGTGTTAACCGGTGTACCTAGAGGACTACACCAGTTATTTTACATTAGTGTTAAATTGACAGTGTTAGTTTAACATCTGTGGGTGTACAACTCTTTTGGTTGTTACATTTACTCTCTTTGGTTTTATGTTCAATCTCTATTAGGGTGTAATTTTTACAACTCAGGGTGTGGTCCTCTATGGACACCAACTGGTGTCAGTTTTAACACCACAGTTTTTACAGTGTACTATATGCATGGAAGTAAAACCATTGTATAATGCTAAATGGACTTCTATTGTGCTATATTTGTTGGTAACATGAAGTTGAAGTATATTGGTTATCCATGCAAGGGCCTTTCGTCATTAAAAAGCAATATATTGATGTGGCTTTAAAAAAAGAAATCGGACTGGTAAGGTCCTATAATATCTGAAGCTCAGCAAAATTGCAACTGAAAATTATTATTTATGGCTTCAAAAGGTGAAAGGATGTATGGAAAACACCATCCTCATTTACTATATTATGTACTACATCATGTACATGTGATACCATTGCTGTTCCCAGCAGAGAAATGAAATTATGATTTTTCAATTAAAAATATATTGAAATTGTGTTCAGGAATTCGGATTTTTTATCTGGATGTTTATTTATTCATACGAACAATTCCAAATATAACACATATCAAGTAAAGATTGTTTTTCTTTACAAGCCAGCTGTAAATGTTAAACAATCTCTTTGATTAAAATTACAGAGAGCAGCATATCAAAGAAAAACTGAAGTTGTATGTGCAATTTAAAAGAAATCCTTTCACTCTTTCTTTTTAAATTGGATGCTTACACCCTACCACCACCACCGCCACCATCCATCACTTTTTAGTCTACTTTTTATTTTACCTTTTCCTTTTAGTTTGTATGTTCTCTGTACTCGTTGCAATGTATTAGTGTTATTATTTTATGTTTGATGTTTGTAACCACTTGTACAATATGAATGCGAACCCGTAAATAGTGCACAATTCAACTTTTTGGCCGCGAAGTGCAATATTTATAAAACCTTTCAATTCAATTCCAAATAGTTTTTAACGAAGAACAAACCCAAATGTGCGTCACATCTACAATGGATTTTATTCAGTTTTGTGGAATGTCATTTTGATCTATATTCATCACAAAGAGATGACGATATATTCGGATGGGGAGGGGGCAAAAGTAAAAAAAAAATCCAAAATTTTCGGCCCCAAATCGAGATTCATCATTTTGCACGCGACGCGCGCCGGGAACATTACAATGATGTTTGTTTAATAATATGTTTAGGCCAAGTTTAATGGTTTTATCTTGCTTCAAAAGCATATATTTGCATTGCATATTATATATTTTCACGCTTTCAAAATTGTTAGGGGGGGTTGGCAAAATCGATATGTTTGCCCAAAAATATTTTCATGGGGGACCCCCCCCCCCTCACGCCAGGATCGACGCCTCTGGTAATAAGCTGAAACTCCCACAGGTGTTGCCGATAATCCCATTGCAATGTAACGGAGTTAATCCCTCCGTTTGTTGTATGCCGACATGACAATTTGATGGACACATTTGATATTAATGGTTTACGGAAGAGATAGCAAGGTGAGGTGGAGTGGAAGGAACCACTGTATCCCAGTCTCATCACAGTAACTGGCTTTGAATGGGAGCATCGGGTGGAAAATTAATATTCACAGGAATAACAGAGGGATGGTGAAAGAGAGAATAAAAAAAATATCAAATGCTTCAACAAAGAGTCGCGCGGAGGTGCGCGCGGATGCGGCGTCTTTGTGCCATGTTTCATATTCATTTGAAAACGAAACAAAATTATGAAAGTGTGATGAGTCGGTGTATCAGTATCGGGTGTAATTGCAATTATGTTAATAGACATGTGCAATTTAGAAGATTCCAAACACCTTATAGCTCTTTATTAATTACAAGGTTGATTTTCGAATATCACATTGTCACCTTATGTTGGAGAAGCGATATACATTATATCGTGGATTATCATTTACTGTGAAATTAATAATAAATCAAATTAAACTTCGTAGATTTGATATATAAGGCCAATGTTAGGAGAAAAAAATGGAGAAAAGGTGGGCTAGTCTGTGTATTACTTTGATGACATGGTTCTATAAATTGCAAATTTCTTCTAACGATCATTGGAATCACATTGCGGCTAATCAGAAGAGTATTACGGCATAGTAGTATGCCACGAAGATGTTTATTGAAGCATCTGTGGGGTTTGATACATTTAAAAAATAAATAAGAAATAAAGAGCGTACAACATATTTACTGGGAATTACTACTCAAAAGTTTTCATAAACTTTTCTATTAGATCTGTAAAGCGAATTATAAGCAGACACACTGGTGCGACGCATGTTACTATCACAAGTGAAGTAGAATTCATACCAATGTCGCCGTCATAGCAACGACTCTCATCAAAACTTTGTTATTTTTGAACCCATTTAGTTTGGAGCCGATTTTATTAGAGTGACTGCGATTATTTCAAATAGCACATGGGGTCAAGACACATAATGTTGAAAAGAAAATGATATCATTTAATGAGAGCAATTTATGCGATATTCAGAGGTAAGGAATTTAGATGAATTAAAAAAGAGGAAAATTACAATTATATCCAAAGCCATTTTCCCCTTGGCATTTTTTCTACAACAGGTGTTACGAAAACTGGGTCAAATTTATTCATGTTTATCATTAATTAGCAAATTATATTGACCCATCTCACAACGACAATTACCATTCATAAATTGCACTTCACGTACAATGAGAAAATCAACCCTGTTACCTCGGTCTTTATGGACATGTACATCAAAATTAAGCCGGTTTTAATTACTATCGCGCTTGGTGTGATATGCGCATATACCTTTCCTGCATCAACTTTGGTTGCTTTTCAGCTTGCACTTTTCTCATCCACTGTGAACCCAATTTAGCATTCCATAGGGTTCAACGACTGAGCCCTTGAACATCACGTGACCTCGTCTTGTCACTATAATATACTTGCCACCGTACAATTCTCTCCCCCTCTCGCTCTCTCTATTAATTACACAATAAGGCTAAGGCATTGAATTGTCCTTTTAACACCTTTCTCAACCCAGTTTTCGCCCATTTTCACCAAACCCTTCATTGTTTCCTTTCTTTACCTTCCCCTCTCGGTTTTTTTTCTTATCGCGGGACTTCAATTATTGTTTTGTTATTGGTTTGTGCGTGTGTAGCATGGCAGACGGTGTTTTGACTCGCGCTTGTCTCTCTCTCTCCTCCTCTCTCTCCTAATTTCTTTATTTTTGTTAATCTCTTATATTTTTCGAAATGGAAACACCTGCATGTCAGGATTTTTGTCGCCATCCGTGGTCTTTCCATTCCGCCGACTTATCAATCAGGTATACGGCTGAGGGAGCCCGGTTTGGAGTGTGTTTCATTATCACGCCTGTAGTCGTCGTAAAGGGTACCGCCTTTCACCTCCGATATACCGATATAATCAGATATGAGTAAAACCACAAACACACACATACCCACCCACACACCCGAACCCACATATCTACCCCACCACATATGTCTAACACACATGTCAGAACCTAACACATAGTCCCCTCCCCTACCCACACCCACCTCCCCTTAACAGCAACACATACGCGTACGCGCACACCCCGACGGGCACGCCCAACCACCCACACACACACAACACACACAGACATAGCACACACACATCTACAAATTAGTCTCATTCATTTGAGATGACTAATCGAACTCTCACACCTTAACCCCAATTTACGAGCACACACAACTATGTGAATACGAGGCGATGCCTTTGTGAGACGCCCGATCATCGATTAATCAATATTTAATATATTTTAAAAACATTTTTTTTATTGTTAAATTGTATAGTGATTGGGATGACACAATTGACAAGGATATGACGACTTATTTTTATGTTATTACATAGTATCGCATTATCAGACATGAACACACCCACATCTAACCACAAAACTTTCGTTCTGGTGCAATCTTTACAAATCATTTCTTTCCCCCTTCATATTTAATTTGTTTCATTGAAAAATCATGGGGGACGGGCACCCCCTACACACACACCCTCACACACCCTCAACATCTCTCTCACACACATACACACACACACCCCACACGCCGCGCGCTTAAATAAACGTCATGAAGGTAGGGATATATGGATATAAACACACACCAAGATTATTATGACGACTGCAAATATCAAATAACGGAAAGGAATGTCTTAATGTGGAAAAATTGGACAAAGATGTGAATTAAGGAATGCAGATGAGAAGCAAGGATAGCTTTGTAGAGAGTAGTGAAATAAAGACGAAGATTGAGTATCAATTTTTGTCTGATCTCCCGATCAAGAAAATGTTCTCCAAGACACCTCAATAACTTTTCCCCTGAGATTTTGATCTGGGGGGAAGATCAACCCTCACAAACAGAAGTGCATCATCCGCCCTTATCGATACAGAAGGAGATTTATCACGGAATAAAGCACCGAATCAAGAAAATGTAATACTTAACAAACTGAGGGGAGCTAATTTCACGCTAAATGAAAATCGATAAAAGATGCAAATTAGATGTAATTCGACCGCCAGCGTATACTTCTGTCGAGCTTTCAAAATCAAGTGAATCAAGAGATTATAATCTTATATGAATAGGTGTCGGTACAAAGAGCTGGGAAGAAGAGAGAGAGAAAGGGCAGGCAATTCTAGTTCGCGTGTATTGGACCAGAAGTTTATTTTTCTTTCCTTTTTTGCTCTCCCTCTTTTTTTCAAACCACTCTATTCTTTGCTCTCGCGGGGTGACAAACTGCAATTCACTTTGACTTAAATTCACACTGTAGCATTTCGTATCATGCATGAAAAACAAGCCTTATATTTTTTCCGATCACTTCATCTTATTTTATCGCGTTATTATTATTTCACTAATCCCTTCGGTTCGTTGTACTTTTTGGACGGAAACTGGGAGCGTGGAAGTCATCTGTTGTATCGGTGTGCATATCGAGGCGGCACCCCCGAAGAAACGGCCGATCATCGTGTGGTAAACTGGCTATTATAAGATTGCACCTATTATTAATAATCGTGAGATGTACTGCGCCAGATCTTGCTATAGATCGCCATATTTTACCCCCCCCCCCCAATATGCTAAGCAATCAAGATAGAAAATCAATCCATATTGATGTTGGTCCGATAAAACAAAAGTTAGAATGCAATGAAGATTTACTTAATCATTGTCTGGAGATGAGTCAAATATGGTTTGCAAGTGAGCCGTAATAGCAGGAATCCAGTTTTGATTCTGCGTAAAAAGTTATGCATTCGGATATACCCTACTACTGAAAGGACCACTGGTGAGGCGCCGATATCATCACCAGCGCGGCACTGAAAACCATAACCGCAATGCTGTTATCTTCGGTAGATTTCAAACTCTTGCCATTGACTGTTTTGGCCTTCGTGCTGTAAATTCGATTTCAGGTTTGTATTTTTAAATGGATTAATCTAACAATACGTAAACATTACTTTGCCATGTACAAATTCAACATAATTATACTCCCCAAAATAAAGACAATCTACTCATATTCGAATTGATACTTCATCACATACCGCCTTGTGCCTTTATTACTTCCAAAACGACACGGAATCTTGTGAGCCTTAAAGGGGAATCCAGCCTTGGCCATAAAATGTTATGTTGGGAAGAAGAAAAATAAATTAAACAGAATGGCGAAAGTTTGAAAGAAATCGGACAAGCGATAAGAAAGTTATAGCTGCTTTATGATTGAGATCACTAATAGTATGTAGATTTCAAATTGGCAACTGGGTAAGTAAATCATGACAAGGGGCAAGGACAACTTTCCCATATTATTATTATTATTATTATTCGTGATTTTCTCCCAAGTACCTATTCCCCTGGGGCAGTAATCTAAATATAATCCTGGTAGTATATTGTTTTATGTCCTCATGAAAGAAAAATATAATTGGAAATAAAACTTTAGGGGAAAATGACATTTTAGCCACAATATGTATTGGAGTACATGGAAGAGTATAGTCCTTGCCTTACATCAGTATGACATATATGCGGCCAATTTGAAGTCTCCATGGGTATAGTAATTACCAATATTTACAACTTTTAAAAATTCATAACTTTCTTGCTGTTTGTCCAATATTGTTCAAACTTTCACCTATTAACTTCTCTGATTTTTCTTTTTCTTATAAAAACGAGTCTTTATTTGGGTTGGATAATAGCATATATAATCACAGATTTGAACATAGGTATTCGTACGATGATTTAGAACATTACACAGTAAGATATTCCAAGTCTCAATATCAGCTTCAAATTCTACTACATTTTATTCTGAAATCGGGTCGGAGACCAATCGTAAGGTGTGCGGTCGCCTTAACTCGAATCATGTCATTACTTAATTCGATTAATTTTTAATAGAGACCTAACAGCAATCTTTTTTATAAAGATAAATTAAAGTTTGAATGAATCGATTTTTAAAAATAGATATAGTTTAATAGTTAGTGTGTTTTATACATAGATGTTAACCTTCCTGTTGCTTATATTTTTTTAAGGTCCACCTCAGGAAAATGTTGATTTGAATCAATAGAGAAAAATCAGACAAGCACAATGCTGAAAATTTCATTAAAATCGGATGTAAAATAAGAAAGTTATGACATTTCAAAGTTTCGTTTATTTTTAACAAAATAGTTATATGAACGAGCCAGTTACATGTTTTTTTATTGTTTGAAATATACAATATATCAATTAGGACTTCCTTGCCTGAAGTTAAAAATGTTAAAATAATGGAATTCCACATGTTCAGGAGGAATGAAACTTCATTTCACATGACAATGACGAGAAAATCAAAATATTTCATATTTCATATAATAACATACAAAAGAATTAGTGAGTGAGTGATGTCATCAGTTCCCTCATTTCCATACCGACCGAGATGTGCATACAACTGTTTTGTGAAATTAAGCGAAACTTTAAAATGTCATAACTCTCTTAATTTACATCCGATTTTGTTGAAATTTTCAGTGTTATGCTTGTTGAACTTTTCTCTTTTTATTCAAATCAAGTTTTTGTTGGGGTGGACTTGTCCTTTAAAGATGGCGAGGATTTTCGTTGACACAGGTGAGGCAGTATGGGCAATTGAATTATATTTCATGGCAATGTTTTGTAAGCATCTTAACCTGTGCCTGTGTGGGGATGTGGGTGTGGGTGTATCTGTGGGTGTGTGTGAGTACGTTCGTTAAATCAAGTAGTCCCGTCAGACACCACATTACACGAGAAAGAGAAAAAAATGAAAATACAAAATGAATGGCGCCATAAGTATTCGAATACCCTTTCCCAAACTTCAACCGTCTTCACCAAAGATTTTTTTTTCGATAAGCACATGAATACTCCATTATTTCATCCATCGATTTTTATCGCCGTTCGCGTCTACAACTTGAAGCAGAAGTGGACACTAGTTTGCAAACCCATTTTGTTTTCAAAATTATTTGTGCTTGGAATGTGTACTCCATTTAGTTTTTGGTTTGCTTCGGTGAACAAGCTAAACTTTCAATGCACAAAGTTCATTAAGATGCAGGTGGCAGAACGCAATGGGGGAAAGTGATGATTTTGTGTCCTGCCATGGCAACAACATGAAACGTCGGCATCTTCTGTCATAAATCCATCTTTCAATTTCTGGGATGCCCGCCTTCCATCGTGCCCTGAAATTGACGTTTCTTCCCCGCCGCACTTGTTGGAGATGATGGGAAACCAGTTACGTAGAAAAATAAAGAAGACGCGGCGACCTTGATGCTCGAGTCACTCAACCGGAAAAGACAACAGAGTCACGTGGATTAGGTAGCGGACACATTTTTATCTTCCCGCCAAATTGCAAGGGGAGAGATTTCAAATCGACCCGGCGACGCGTCTTCGTCGGACGACCTATATTCGCTTAGTCTTCACATCAGACCCTGAACACTGAAGCAGATTACATCATTTCAATCAATTAATTGATTTATTAAATATATAGGCCTATCATTTTGTTTTCAAAATTGAAGATAGTTCGATGCACAAATACAAACATTTCATTTTACAGTATTAATCTCATTTTTCAAACCAAAAATTATTTTTGACACTTTGACTTGATACAATAGCTTTCTACAGTCACATTATTAACCACTTTAAAGGGCAATTGCTCACATTATTCATGTGATATATACCGGTATAACGTAGAAAATTGGATTACATTTTCAATTCTGAAAAAACCTGATATGGATCACAATTTTTTTGGCCCATCTATGATTTTCATAGGACTGTATCATTAAGTACAAAATTCATTTTTTTTTACCTTTAGCATGGCCAATTGAAAGCTAAGACTTTTGATCAATGTTTCATTAATTCATTGCTGTTGCATTTTGTCTTTATTTCTGTATCTCATTCGACATTCTTACATTGTCATGTAAGCCTGTTGCATTTTGTCTTTATTTCTGTATCTCATTCGACATTCATACTATGTAAGCCCATGTAAGCCTACTGCAGCCGGCAAAACTTTACAGATGGGTACAATCACCAAATCTACGAGTGAAGCGAGCGAGATCTTTTAGGTTACAAATTACAGGAATTGGGAAAAAGAGGGAAATCATGTCATTTTAGCCAGAAGAAAACAAGGAAAAATGGAAGGAAAACGAAATGATTAGATAATATGTGAGAAAGGGAACTAACGGTCTAGGAAGCAATGAATGAATAAAGAAAGAAAGAATAACAGGACAGAAAGCAGATTATGAAAGCAAAAATTCACAAAAAGAAATCGGTAAAATTATTGACACAGTCATGCAATTGTCAAGTGGTTATTGTACAGAAACGAATGAACTCTAGCGTAGTAATATGTTGAAGTATTCCTGCCTATGTATGGGGGAAAGTGACTCGAGTTTATTATTCATTTTACTGATATTCAGCACTTCAGATTGGCAACTCTAATACACATGTCAAGTAGCTGATTGCCACTTTCAAGTTTGTTACCTTATAAAAAAATACAACACTTCTGTTATTTATTAAAAATGCACGTTTTATGCACGCTACTCATCACACGATTCACGAAGTATTACAACCGTAAATTTTACGTACAAACCGAAAATTGTCTAAAATGTTCCTCTATAATTCAAGATTCAAGAAGTTTATTTCATTTCCATGACAAATATAAATCAAATACAGCTACAAATCAAAGTACGAGTACAAGATCAATTTTACCTTGGCAGTATTATATAATAAAACCTTGTATAAAATAGTATCAAGCGTGTATGGAAATGAGGGGATCCACTAAAAAGCATTGCTTGTAGAGCGTGGATACCCTATAGCGAGTTGAAGAAATAATTTCTAATAATCAATTGAGAAAAGGCAAAGTAATAACACTTAATTAAATGTGGAAATGCATTCGATTGTACAAATTTACAAATATTCCAAGTGTCATTCTGTAATTACATTAACATAAAAGTCATGCTGTTTGATATTCAAGATCTCATTGGCGAAAAAAGGTATTATAATTCCTCACATTTTCATACCTTGAAAAATCATATCAACGTGTAATTTTGACATCCACTAAAATCTATCTTATCATGTCATTGAATGTACCCGATTACCGTCACACACAAGTTTCCAATTGTATTTTGTACTGCCAAGTGTGGTGTGGGTTGTCAGAGAATGTGCGTTGTATGACGATGAGGGTGTGTCAGGGTGGGAGCGTGTGTGTGGTTGTATGTGTGTGAGGTTGTATGTGAAGGTGCCGTGGCCGAGTGGTCTAAGGTGCTTGTTTGGAGATCCGATGATCGGGGGTTCGATTCCCGGCACGGCACTTATGCCCTTGAGCCAGGCATTTCATCCACATTGATGTTTTACGGTACATCAAATAAAATAATGAAAATTCTATATACATTATGAATACCAATGTGAGGACTTTTTTCATTTGAAAATAGGGGTGTGTGAAGGTGTTTCGTCCTCACTTCTCCCCCCCCCCCCCTTCCCTCCATCTGCCTATGTATCTCTCTCTCCCCCCTCTCTCTCTCTCACTATGTATCTCCCCTCTCACACTCACTCTCAACTTGTGTCTGTACCTACCTATCTATTTTCTCTTAGGTTGCTGCGCAAAATAAATGGCTATATGATAAGACTGGCATTGCTTCAGTTCGCATCTGGATCAAGAATGGCAAACAAGATTGACGTTTTGTCAAATTATCAACAGGAACTTATGCAAGGGGGAAGGGGAGGGGGGTTTGATTCATATATTAAATCCACAGACTATCAAAATACTTAGCAGGGATCATGCAAAGACTATATTGGCTTGGATGTCACTTCCAGTTCACCATTTTCCAAAATACTTAGCAGGGATCATGCAAAGACTATATTGGCTTGGATGTCACTTCCAGTTCACCATTTTCCTCGAACAGCTCAAGCATTAGACAATATAAGGAATAGGATTTCATCTAAAGAGATTGTTCTATTAGTTGGAGCTCCATTTCTCACATTAAGCAGTTAAGAGTCTAAACTTTCATGACACTGTGGTATGAATGAATTTCCTTTCTTCTCACCCGCTCCTTCTCCAATTAACACATCTATTCAATTTCGAAGACATTTTGGACCAATTTCTTCCCGCTCACTTTCCCCCCTCCTCAATTCCATCCCACCAGCCAACAAGGGCAATGATATATGAACTAATTCACACCCCGCTTCCGCAGCCCGCCGGCATCGCTAATTTTTCATTTCGCTGATTATGCTGTTAGTGTTTCTCAACCATTAATAATAAATGTAAGTTTTCCTTCTCCTTTTCAACGGCTTTCCCATTTAACCTAATTCTCGCCATCACGACATGTATAGCCCCAATCCCTTCAATTTTCATCTCTCTCTTTCTCTCTATATCTTTATTCCTCTTCATCGTGACGCCTTTTCTATATTCCATCTTTAGACTTTCTACTGAGGTAAACACTTCTAATTTTTTATATTCCTTTTTATTTTTATAGGAAACTGAAAAAAATGAATGTGAAATCTCAACGTTACTTTGTGGTATTTCCAAACTGTTATAATCTATGTTTTTATTTTATCATCTACTTTCATTCATTCATCTCGAATTATGACTACAGGCTTGCAATCATGTGACAAAAACATTGGTTAAATCTTTTAGAGTTTGTTTATTCATTTAATCCACTTTTTAATGATTAAATGTATTTAGGATTATTTTCATCGCGCAAGGGATATGATATTGTCATGATAAACCCATATTCGTTATCATGTCAAAAATTTGGTTTCATATATGTTTTGATTTCGTATCGATAAAAACACTTATTGACAGCGATTTAAAGGTATATCTATCTCATTTAAATGAAAATTACTACGATCAGACGATGCAGAGGATAAAATGGTGGTCTAAGATTTGGTGTGGCCAAAAATAAAGAAATATATCATATTTTCGAAGTATAATTCAATTAACTGTTTTTGTAAACAGTATACATTTTTGGCGAATATATACAGAGGCGACGCACCAGGGGAGCGCTATGCATTTTCAAGTACTGGAAAAGGACGAGAAAATGGGGAAAACGAGGAAAGAAGGTATAGGTCTATAGTGGGTTGGTCAAGATCGTGTACCTCTATGATATCCCTATAATTAATTGATATAAATAAAGAAAAAAAAGTGTTTCCTCCTATCAAACTATCCTGGCGCAACCCCAGTTTGTTATAATAAACATCATTCTTAATCATATTCATAATCTTGATATCACTTTTCCTTCGAAGAGGGAGGGGGGGTTAAACAAAAATGCATAATTATTTTATTAATACTCTCAAACATCCGCAATACGTTAGATTAAGGGACAATAATTCTGAATAAAAAAGAAAATTTAGCTTGTGTAAAAATGTTTCTTTGATCTGTTATTGCTCCTTCAAAAAGTGGAAAATAAAAAAAAAGAAAAATAAATGAAAATGAGTGCAAATAAATCAGCCCGTTTTACATTTTCCCTGAACATAATGTTCTGATTGAAATACACAATAAATGTTCTACTCCAAAATGTGTTACCATAGTATTTGTGAAATGTACTCATCTATAGTGACGAATGACATTCATCTGTTGCTCTTGTTTTTTGATAGGATGAAATTTTCCTACAATTTAAAAGAATGCAGGTCAAAACAGTCGACCCATTTTTCTGGTGAATACGCCTGTTGTATACTACCTGATATATTACCTTCCCGTTTCTCCGCCGCGTAGAAAGAGCAAGTTTTGTTGAATCATATATAGAGCAAATTGTCTCGTGAAGAGAGGCTGCCGATGCGAGAAGACAAGGGGAGGATGAAGGCAAGGGGGATGGACAAACGATGCTGCTGAGCTCGCTCGCAGCATCAGCCGGTATAAATCAAAGCACGAAATGCTAAACGCCCCATTCTCGCTCGTACGATTAGGCACGGGGATGGCGCAAATTTGATTTCATTTTTTCCTTTTTCTGCCATCAATTTGCCTCGCTTCATCATGAATGCAGAATTAATCTAGTATCCCTTCATTTCGGTGAAGAAAAAGGAAGACGCAACAGAGAGTAAGAGAGGAGGAACCATTTTCACAGCCCACGTCACAAAACAGCTCACAGCCGATAGCCATCGCCCTATTAAAGACATCAACTCAGCTCTCTCCAAAAACCACCAGCGAAAATAATAATTACATTGATATATTTCATAATTTTCTCCCATTCCATACGACCATCAATTGATTTTCAAACTGTTCTTATCTCTTAAGGTTTTACCCCATTCTATTCGCCCTGGTTTCCCTTTTTTGTGTGTGCTATTCATTTTTTTTTCCGGTGATGTTCTGCTTTCAGCAGCATCTTCGCCCGAAGACGCAGGGCCTGTTGTCTGAGCGCAACATGTCGGCTAGGTTCAGCCCAAAAGGCAAAACGGGAGATGCGAGAGCAGAACACATCACGTTCATTCACGCGGAAAACTGAACTTATCAAGCAGAAATTTTAAACCCGTGGCGGTAGCCTTACAAGTTTCAAACATTGCACCAAAAAATGGCTCTCGGCATTTCTGTCATCGCTCTCTTGCGACGTCTCCTTGCCTCTCAAACTCATTAAACCTTTCACAAAAAAAGGAAATCTTACAACTTTTCTCAGTTTTGGGGGTACTTCAATATCGCTGAAGATTCAATTTTCTCTGTCATATCTCATGGGCTCTACAACTTTCTACCATTATGATATGAAAAAAGTACATAGCACTTGAGAAACGATTTAGTCTCCTCCCCATAGTCTCTTTCTGTGTTTCTTCTGTGATGGCGTTTGATATAAATTTTAAATTGTCGAAGATCATTCAATTAGGATTGAAAGTTGATTAAATTTTGCTGGTTATTGAATGCGGCCACCACGCAAACAAACTTAATCATTTTATTTCCTTGTCTTTACATCAAATTTCACGTCTCCATTCATACTTGTCAGGACTCCCTTCTTTTTCTCGGCGTTGAGGGGCGATGGTGTTGGTTTCGCTGTCAAATTCATTTTTATTGACCGGACACTAGACGATGATTTCATTCTAAAGTTTGATTGATAACATTTATTTTATACCATGTCATTTTAATACTTTGTCAATCACAGCCGTCATTAATGCAAATTGTATAGTTCAAAAACATTTCAAAACGTTAATGATATACAATGAACAAAATCTAATTTGTGGTTACAGTCGCCGACTGAAAAAGTAATGATACAGAAGTCATTCCAAAGAAAAACCGATGGAAGCTATTATATTACATTATTTAAAATTACATATCAGATTGGAGTCTGTTTGGTTCGAACACAGCAAAAACTGTGGTGTTAACCGGTGTACATAGAGGACCACATCAGTTATTTTACACCGCTGTTGAATTGGTGGTGTTAGTTTTACACCTATGGGTGTTATTACAACACCTTTGGTTGTTACTCTTTGGTGTTATGTTCAATCTCTAGGGTGTAATTTTAACACCTCAGGGTGTGGTCCTCTATTAACACCAACTGGTGTCAGTTTTAACACCACAGTTTTTACAGTGAAGATTTTTGTTACAAAAATCACGTTTCAGGGGTAAATGCTATACATCATTGCGTAAAAATCTACATTAAGCATTATTTCATCTTAGAATCATACATGCTTCCTATTAACCCAATGTAATTTTTTTTTCGTAGTGCATGCAATACACTGAACAGACTGATATATTTTTTTCATCATGGGAATATCGTGTAATTTGTCGTCCCGAAAAGAAAATATATTCTTGCCGTATAATCTTATTGAATAATTATTCTCTACCCCCCCCCCCCCCTCTCTCTCTTCTATCTTTGGCCTTCTCTGTCTGTTTTTCTGTAGGCAATATACGGGCTTTCTCCCTCTCTCACTTACGCATAGACCGCCATGCACTCACGATGGCGCGCGCGCACACCCACACACACACCCACCCACCTACCCACACTTATGTTCTTTATCCATCTCTCTAATGCTATCTCTCTCATTCTCTCTCTTCCTGTCTCTCTTTCTTTTTCTATCTCCCCGTTCCCCCTCCCCCTCACACCTTCAATGTGGGCAACCTGTGAAAACTGTACAAATTCTGGCCGAGTATTGCCCGATTAGCAACGAAAAGGGGCGTCGAAGCGTAAGGGGTGATTAGCAGGGAGCAGACAATGGGCCAGGCCCGGCGAACATGACGGCCAGACGCCGCTGCTCCTAAATTGGTCGGTTATCTAGGCTATGAAGTGTTTCCCGTTTAAATGATTGCTATGTTCCAATTGAATTGAAAAATGAAAATCTCAGTCACAGATCGCCACATTGATATCAAAGTTATCCAGCTATGATGACGACCGAGGATTTGGAACAGAGAAAAGTGGAATTAGGCAAGTAAAAACAACATCTGTCTAATATGAAGGGATACAGACTTTAAAAGCTTAATTTGAAAAAGAAAGACTTTACTTCCATGGGAAATAAACTCAGGCAAATAAATAAAAAAATAATAATCCAACAAAATGGCAACAGCGACGTTGGGAAAACGCTCCGACCTTTTTTCAACCCACATTTATTCTTATAGACGCAACATTGCACATACAGTGCGCGTGAAAATTGTGTTGAAATGTAAAAGAAAAGAGCCATGGCATATTACTTATTTAGTCGTGATACTGATTAAAACTATGCTCTGAAGAAAGTAAATAGCAAAATTGTTCTTACAATTCCGTGAAAAGTAATCACATATTATTTATATAGGTAAAGCTGTGTATTTTTTATAACTATTATCATATTTGATTAAAATATATTCCGGACAGAAACGCAATAAATGGACATTTATAAAAGAATAAAAGTAATGCCCGTAAATGACTCGATAATTGATTTGTCTCCATAGAGCCAAGAATGATTAAATTGAACTGATGAATTAAGAATTTTTTCCTGTACAATAGGTTTGTAAAATAGGTAACTAGCATAACATATTTTTTTTCGAGGACAAATGATGCCTTGTGCCTCATTCTCAGAAAAATAGTTGTACTGTTGAATAATCATCTTCCTGTTTACCGCTCTTCCTGTGAAAAAAAAACACCATGGGAAATTGTTGCAAAATTTACAGTGGGTGTATCAAACCTCAAATTGGAGTTCTTTATGGTAATTACATGCGTTATTGGGGCTAAACATGGGAAAGAAACCAAACCTTGGTATATCATTGTCACAGAGGTCCATTAAACAAATCAATCAAATCTCAGTCCTGCTTTCATGCACTGCTACCACCACCGCCATCAACAATCAACCATTTCTATTCACCTACCAAATTGTTACAATTTGGTCCATTCCTTTGTAAAAGTTCTTTTCTCTTTTTTTTGTTGGTATGTTCGATGCAGGCAAAAACCACTTGTTTCTGACCGACCTGCAATACTCCCTGAAACGTTCGCCTATTTTTATTGATGTTGTTCTTAGGTGCGGTACTTCAAAAGATTGTTCAGCGTTGGCAGCCCACCTTTTTCATTCTAATTATCCAGGCAGAATGTGTTTGTCGATTGCATCTTTTGATCGAATTTACCGGTAGATTCGGGAGAAGTTGTTATTTAATCATTTCATAAAAGCCTATCACCACAATCCGGAAATCATTGTCCACGAGTTCTTCTTGATGGGTGAACTTGCACTTTTCTCCGTGCCTGTCAACCGTCAAAACCGCATGTACTTTTATAGAAACACTCGAGGACGCATTCTCCCATACAAGCCTATTCATCAAAATAAAACCAAAATAGGTTATTAAAATGCCCACCTGATCAATTTCGATATTCTCTTAGCTTGAAACACCCTCTAACAAAAAAATTGTGGTTGCCCAAAAAATGTGATGTATTCCTATGATACAATTGTAGAAATTCTGCCCATTAATTAACCGAATTAAATCTATCAAAAAGGACTCAAATCCCTTCAACAAAGGCGAGCGCCCCCTTTTAGTTAAACCTTCACCTCGGGATAGTAAAACGAGGAATCTTTTTCGCAATCTTAGCCCGATCTTCGTCAATTTTGCGGATCACAACAAAATACAGATTGCGGCACTGATAAAAGCGCACGTGCAAAACTTCATTTCTTTAATTCCCGAAAAGTACACCATGCCAGCAGTTATCTTGTTTTCCTATTTATACCACTGAATTCCTGTTATCAAATTTCGGATGTTTTGTGCCATGTAAATCGACGAAAATACATCATAATTTGCCATTTGGTTGATTAAAGTACAATTTGATATTTTCTTGTTTGGTCACGGACGGTGGGGATATCGTAATAATCCTTTTCCGCATCGCTTGACACTGTCATTTAGACTGGATAATATACATTTAATAGTATTTTTAATCTAGCTTAAAGTGGCTCGGTGGTCGTATTCAAGGAATCATTTTGATATCCGTTAAATGCAATATGATATTGACGATAAAATAGGAGGTTCGTTTTTGTTATTCTACCGAATTACATTTATATAAAAAAAGTCTTTACTAATGTGCGCAAGCCCCTACTTCCTCAGGAATTTTCAAAACCCATTTTTTTTTGGAAAGTGTAACCCCCCCAAAAAAAATCGCCAAAAGAGTGCAGTATATGCCTTATATCCTTCAAATTTAATGAAAGAAACCAACAAAACAAAACGCGAATCAGCTCGGTCGCTTTGCTCTATCACCTATACAATCATGTTAGGCATAAATATGTATTCTTGAACACTGTGCCTGGGGAGTGGCAAATGTAGATAACAGCGTCTTGCTTCGCGGACCAAAAATGTGGATCAAAAATTCGGGGACTTATCACTGAGACACAGCATCTCTGGTTAACAACGTGAGAATTTTACCGTATAGACTTTATTGTTCATTGGCCGTTTGCAGAAAAAAGGAGGCACCCAAACGCATCTCTAAAATTGAATATTTTTTAAAAGCTGTCAATAAATGATCATTCTTTGCAAATATTGTATTATCCAATTAAAATCCATCCATCCATTCATTAATTCATTAATCAATCTATCAATCAATCAACCAATCATAAAATTCATACGCAACTTGAATTTTAACTATCATAAAAACGCGCGTTCGAGGTTTGCGATTTGACTTGCGTTCAAACACAACACACACTCTCTCTCCCTCTCTCTATGAACGAGTTGTCCAGCCGTCCTGTAGGTCCATATCCCCCTATCAATCTTTCGCGTAATAAAAAAAATGAGTGATCATATTTGATCTTTTTTTAGACCAATAACCTTCAGGAAACACACCTTTCTCGCTCGTAAAATCGCTCGTCAAAATATCATAAAACTTATGATTAATGTATTCGACTCTGAAACCGAGCAAAGTAATCATCAACACCATTATACGGGAAGGCCGTTCGAGAATATAAAATGAGTGCTAACGGTCAAGAGTTTGAAGAATGGTTTATTTGTTGCATTTTGACCAATTTTGAGCGATAAAAGTGAATAGTATAAATTTGCCTGCCAGGTTTATCAAATGGTTGGGATAACATGAATGGGATGCACCGAATTGAAGAAAACAGATAATTCCTTCATGTCATTGTTATACCATGGTCACATTTGTTCTGCGGCGGCCGTACGGCGAGTCGAAAACAGCCGTTTAAATTACAAGTCCACCCCAACAAAAACTTGATTTGAGTAAAAAGAGAAAAAATCAACAAGCATAACACTCAAAATTTCATCAAAATCGGATGTAAAATAAGAAAGTTATGACATTTTAAAGTTTCGCTTCATTTTACAAAACAGTTATATGCACATCTCGGTCGGTATGCAAATGAGGGAACTGATTAAATCACTTACTATTTCTTTTGTATTTTAGTATATGAAATATGAAATATTTTGATTTTCTCGTCCTTGTCATGTGAAATGAAGTTTCATTCCTCCCTGAACACGTGGAATTCCATTATTTTAACATTTTGTGCTTCAGACAAGGAGGTCCTAATCATCAAATTCATAAAAATAGAAATTATTGTATAATTCAAACAATAAAAAACAAAAGAAATAGTGAGTGAGTGACGTCATTAACTCTCTCATTTGGATGTAACTGGCTCGTTCACATAATTATTTTGTTAAAAATAAGCGAAACTTTGAAATGTCATAACTTTCTTATTTTACATCCGATTTTGATTAAATTTTCAGCATTGTGCTTGTCTGATTTTTCTCTATTGATTCAAATCAACATTTTCTGCGCTAGGTGGACTTGACCTTTAAACATTTTTTGTCCAACTGCATATAGGTGATCGCTAGAGGGTATTCATTTGTCTCGCAATCTACTATGGTCAACAAGGAAATTCGTGATCACTCTCGCAAAAAGTGTTCACTGGCTTTCTAGGAAATTCGTGATCACTCTCGCAAAAAGTGTTCACTAGCTTACAAGTTCACGAGCTTTCGAGTGCTGCTGCAACTCTTTATCAAGTGACGCAAATTGTCTGATATCGTACTCTATTTATACTAATCTCCAAGACCGTACGCACGAACGCGAGAACAATAGGTGGGCACTGATCCGTTGTGCGATATAGGTGGTTTGAATAAAAATTAATAAAACGACTGTTTTCGACTCGCCGTACGGCCGCCGTAGAGCAAATGTGACCAAGGTATTACTGATTAAAATAGTCGGGAAATTCAGAACAGTTCAATGATGAAAATATGACTGAATGGCAAATTATTTCAAGTTAACTTATAAAAAAGAAATGCTTGATGGCGACATGAAGTTCTTGAATTCAAAACGGGTAGGAATAGTAACAAGTGGAATGCCTCTGGCCGTCTCACCTGCATCACGCGGTTTAATATAGCAGCAGTGCTGACTTTGAATACTACTCTAACTCGCACAAGATGTTCAGTGATACATGGTTACTCTTATGTCCACTTTTTATGAACTAGACCAATAAACTTACAGAGATATGATGGTTATTCAACAAAAAACCCCAACATGGCAAAGTTCATTGACCTTACATGACCTTTGACCTTGATCATGTGACCTGAAACTCGAACAGGATGTTCAGTGATACTTGATTACTCTTATGTACAAGTTTCATGAATCAGATCCATAAACTTTCAAAGTTATGATGGTAATTCAACAGATACACCCAATTCGGCCAAAGTTCATTGACCTTTGACCTTGGTCATGTGAACTGAAACGCGCACAGGATGTTCAGTGATACTTGATTACTCTAATGTCCAAGTTTAATGAACTAGACCAATAAACTTTCAAAGTTATGATGGTAATTCAACAGATACCCCCGATTCGGCAAAAGTTCATTGACCCTAAATGACCTTTGACCTTTATCATGAGACCTGAAACTTGCACAAAATTTTCAGTGATGCTTGATTACTATTGTGTCCAAGTTTCATGAATCAGATCCATAAACTTTCAAAGATATGATGGGAATTCAACAGATATCCCCAATTCGGCCAAAGTTCATTGATCCTAAATGACCTTTGACCTTGGTCATGTGACGTGAAACTCATGTAGGATGTTCAGTGATACTTGATTAACCTAATGTCCAAGTTTCATGAACTAGGTCCATATATTTTCTAAGTTATGATGACATTTCAAAAACTTAACCTCAGGTTAAGATTTCGATGTTGATTCCTCCAACATGGTCTAAGTTCATTGACCCTAAATGACCTTTGACCTTGGTCATGTGACATGAAACTCTAATAGGATGTTCAGTAATACTTGATTAACCTTATGGCCAAGTTTTATTAACTAGGTCCATATACTTTCTAAGTTATGACGTCATTTCAAAAACTTAACCTCAGGTTAAGATTTGATGTTGACGCCGCCGCCGCCGCCGCCGCCGCCGTCGCCGCCGCCGTCGCCGTCGCCGTCGGAAAAGCGGCGCCTATAGTCTCACTTTGCTTTGCAGGTGAGACAAAAACGTAGCGAAGGCAAACAGCTTTTACTGCCGAGATTGAACATTTAAGGCAAAAAGAACACTCAAAGAAAGAAAGAAAAACTTCAGGAAGGGAATCGGCACAATGCTATGAATTGCCCATCCCCACCCCCCCCCCCCCCTTGTCTGCTGGGCAAACCCTTCACTCGAAATAAGGGTCGGAATGTGCAGCCTACTCATGCCTTGTGTACTGAAGGCTCTCTCGCTCAGCAAGTTTTGTATGTGCTAGCCTTTGCGTGGAGGCACACTTGTTGATCAAAGTTCCAATGAGGGTCTGTGACTGCAGACTAACCCCCCCCCCCCACAAAGAGAAAAGGGTAAGAATGAAAGCAAACAATCAAAGAAATTCGATTTTAAAAAGTTTAAAACCCCAATGATAAAATTGAATAAAATTGAAATAAAATTAAAACATTAACAAAATAACTGAGCGTCAAACTGGTCCTATCTTACAGTTTTATTTTTCAGAGTAAAATTCGTGCCATTTTCACAGGGATACACCCAAGGGTTTGTTTCCAATTCGTCTAATGCCAATTCGTCCAACTCGTATACTACGGCATTTGGTCTACTATCGGTTCGTCCACTCACCACATGGTCAACTTTCATTTAGTCTAATACCATTCCGTCTAATAACCAGTTGGTCCATTAGCCATTTAGTCCATATACCTTATGATCAAATTGGACAAAGTGTTAAAATTGTGCAAAATGAATGAAAATGAAATGGATATTAGACCAATTGGTTATGAGACGATATGGTCATAACGAAATGGTGATTAGACGAATTACTGATTGGACGAAATGTTGATGGACGGAATGCCATTAGACTATAAAATGATAGTAGACCATGTGGTGAGTGGACGAGTTGGCAGTAGACGCATTGGCAATTTACCCACCCAAGTACAGTACGACTATAGGGTTAATATCCGAGCGTATCCCTGATCGGAGAATGATACATTGCAGAGTGAGCTCGTCAATTATAATGAAAGGTCGAATTGACGAGTCCTCACTTGTCAAAACACCAATTATGTCGTTAAAATTACGATCTCTTCACCTTGATGACGTTTCAGTCAAGCGACGGGAAGGTGACACCTGCCTTCACCTAATCTCCCCCCCCTCTCCCTCCCCCACTCTCTCTCTCTCGATGTCTGTCTCCCGTCGGTTACACTTTGTAATTCCGAAGGTTCGTAATTCCGAAACACGTAAATTGCCTATACCTCGATGTTCGTTAATCCGAAAACGAAAAAGGGTTCGTTAATCCGAACATGTGTGTCGATGTTCCGAAAGTTCGTTAGTCCGAAAACAAAATAAGGTTCGTTGTTCCAAAGGTTTGTTAATCCGAAAACGAAATAAGGTTCTTTGTTCCGAAGGTTCTTTGATCGTGTTAGTCCGAAAACGAAATAAGGTTCGTTAATCATTATGTTTTCGGACTAACGAACCTTCGGAATTACGAATGTATGTGTCTCCCGTCCCACCCTATATAGGTCCATGCAATAACTTTCTATTCCACTGTCTCTCCTTCTCTGTCCCTCTCCCGTTTTCCCTCTATCCCCCTCCCTGTTTCTCTTCCTACTTTCTTCCCCTCTCTTCATCGTAAGTTACCCCCCCCCTCTTTATCTATAACCCCTTTTCTACCAGTATCTAATTTGCTTTCCTTTCCCTTTAAAAGTTATTTCCCATTTGAAGTTTCCTTTCCCTTTAAAAAGCAAAATACATTCCCCATAATTAAATCATATTTCTTTTCAAAATATTTGGTTTTCAAATTAATGATAGTTACACTGAGAAGAAAAAAAATCTCACATTTTGACAAGTAGTCCAAGATGTCTTATCAGAAGAGAAAACGTGATTTCTATTTAAAGAAAAACATTATTGTCAACGTGAAAAAATACGGAGGTGCCGTGGCCGAGTGGTCTAGGGCGCCTGGCTGTACATAGATAGTTCAGGGTTCGATCCCCGGCCGCGGCACCTATGCCCGTGAGCAAAACATTTAATCTACAATGCTCTATTATCCTGCATTCAAATAAATGTAAATGCTATGTGCATTATTGGTAACTTGGTGTGCCCTTGTTTTTTAAACAAAAAACATTAAAATATTATATTGAAAAGAAGAGTTTTTTTTAATAGAAATTCCTTCAATGTCCTTCGTCCGTAAAGGTAGGCCTATGAACGTTTCTCCCTATATCTCTCCCTCACTCTCATTCTAATCCCCCCCCCCTTCAACGAAAAAAAAACTTTTGCCTTGACACAGTCAAGTTGTAAATAGATTGACAGTTTGCTCATAGATTGACACCTATCTTAAGTTGTCTTCCGCTTATGTTGACCATGAAATATCTAATAATTCATATTTATGACCATCTCCATTCCTAGAATTCACGCCATCGTGTGATATTTAACAAACCACCTTTGTCTCACTTTGTATTTCGCAAAATATAAGACCCCACATGGGTTCAAGTAGTGTGGGCTCCAAATCTGTTAATGATCACATAAAGCGAGCATAAATTCGACACTTGGATAATTAAGATACCTTTACGATGGCAATAAACCACGAAGGAGAAGGCAAGACGGAATAAATCAAAATTGAAACAGAACGTTACCCTAAAACAGTGCCATGTGTTGAAATTATCCAATCAATAAAACATTCACACCTGACGCTGGTAAGGGGTAGATTGAAAATTAAAATCAGCGTCCGTACCGAACGAAATGAGTCTAAGAACATTTACTTCCGAAATTTGTTGATTAGAATCTAAAAATCAGAAGACATGCAAGGAGCTATATAGCTCCATTTTATTCCATGGTCGTTCTTTCCACTCAATACATTGCATAGGCAATGTAAATTGGATAGGCCTTTCATGTAGAATTGATCCTAACTTCATAATAAATTTCCTCCTCATTCAAATATGAAATATTTTGATCTGATTGTTTGTTTTTATTTTTTTATCCAAATATGACAGACCGGAGCCATTCAGTCCACACCCAGTCATTTCGCAACATTTCTTAAACAGAGAGCAGAGAACACATATTTTAAGGACAAGTCCATCCCAACGAAAAGGTGATTTGAATAACAGGAGAAAAATCAGACCAGCACAATGCTGAAAATTTCATCAAAATCGGGTGTAAAATAAGAAAGTTACACTCTAAAAAATGAAGTGCTAATTTAGCTCTTAAAGAGCGTGTATAGTGACTGCACTTCGGAGTGCTGATTTGTCTAGTTCAAATTTGAACTAGACAAATCAGCACTCCAAAGTGCAGTCACTATACACGCTCTTTAAGAGCAAAATTAGCACTTCATTTTTTAGAGTGTATGATAATACAAAGTTTCACTTATTTTAACAAAATAGTTATATGGACGAGCCAGTTTCATCCAAAGAGAGTCGATGATGTCACTCACTCACTATTTCTTTTGTTATTTATTGTTTGAATTATACAATATTTCAATTTTTACAATTTTGACGATTAGGGCCTCCTTGTCTGAACCACAAAATGTTAAGATAATGGAATTCCACGTGTTCAGGGAGGAATGAAACTTCATTTCACATGACAATGACGAGAAAATCAAAATATTTCATATTTCATATAATAAAAAAAAATAGTGAGTGATGTAATTAGTTCCTTCATTTGCACACCGATCAAGATATGCATATAACTGATTTGTCAATTGAAGCGAAACATTAATTAGCGAAACTGTCATAACTTTCTTATTTTACATCCGATTTTGATGAAATGTTCAGTGCTATGCTTGTTGAATTTTTCTCTTTTTATTCAAATCAAGATTTTGTTGGGTAGGGGTGGACTTGTCCTTTAAAGCACAACAGAAAGTAACTTCCCCTTTTTTCAAAATGCAGAAACAAATAAACAAAACAGCTTCCCGAGTAAAGTGAATTCCAAGAATGTTGTTACATTCACTGCATGACTATACTATATCTGTGAAGGTTTAAAAAAGGGGACATTTTTAATGCTCTTTCTTTAGAATTTACGAAGAAGATATCTTGCCCATCAAATGTCATGCGTAGCGGAAGCTGATCACTTAAAAGTCAGAACTGAAAACGGGATAATTTGAGTATTTTTGTAAGAATTCATGAAGAAGATAGGTACTGAACAAAACCAAATAATGAGAGCCCGAAGTCCATTTGAAAACAGGATATTCATATTTAACACTGTTTTAAATAAAGAACAAAAGGAACCTTGATTATTTGATGGATTAAGTAATTATTTAATCAAATACGATTGTGCAGCAGCGTGAATCTGAATTTTTATGATAGGCGTATTCAGACATTAAAACATTTCACTGAGAATTTATTTCAATCATGAATAGGATATGTAAGTCTTACAAAATATTCTTCCTTATCTTTCTTCTTTTACTATGTTCTCCTCTCCTGCCTGCATTTATGAACATATATATAGGCCTATATATATATATATATATATATATATATATATATATATATATATATATATATATATATATATTTCTCTTTTCCTTTCCCCTTTTGTTGGTGCAACCGGGGAGGGGGGGGGGGTGCTACCTCTGCAGCACTCATGCTGGAAGAAGACGGAATTCCGTATAAGAAGTGCAAAGGACGATTTGTCGACCATCAGTGACGTAGAGGGCAGTATTTCATTCAAAATCTTAGACCTCCCTCGCTTTCTCCCTTCAACTATCTTTCTTCTCAACTTTCCGTTCCCCAAAACGCTATGTGGCAACTTCAGGAAATTGTATGTAAAAAAACAGAAATACTAAAATTTGCTCATATTATGTATTCATCTCACTGTTCTCCGAATTCTTGCTTCTCGGGTTGCTTCTGCTCTTCAAAATGTGGCACATTTTACAAGAACAGCTAAAACAATTTATTGAATAAATCAGACCAGAACGTAGTGAAATTCAATTGCACCATGTCAGAAAGGAAACATGGAAAATGTTCATTTGAGTATACACACCTCCAAATCAAGTGCAAAAGTTTTTACATTGATTTTAATGAAGCTCGATATAATTGCAGAGAGGTTTAGAGCCAAATCTACCCCTACCCCCCAAAAAAATGAATAAATAAAATCATACCAATGGTATATTTTCATTTATTGTATGCAAAAAAATGTTATATAAAAATAATATTACAAAAAATGCAACATAAAACCAAAGTTTCTCACAATAAATAATGAAAGAAAAACCTTACCAGGTATAAAACTAGTTCCAAACAAATAAAAACTCAATCCCGGTAAATCCCATAACGCCGTGGACCGATTCACTATACTTGTATTCTGTTGTCATTTATTGCATCCGGGGATGCGATACGTCACACAGGTAGATGTTAAAGCTTGTCTGTGAGATGAAAAACATATCACACTTTTTTCTATTTTGATTGACATGAAATCAACTCGGTAAAGTACAACGGTGGAATGCAATCCGGCATGGCGCGGTTAAAGACTTCGCCCTGGGATATATTTCGAAACGATCTGACAGAAACTGTTTTGAGAATAGCGTGACGAAAAGAAGAAGAAGATGATGGTGATGAGAGGAAATGGAGCTCATTTGAAGAGGAAGAAGGAAAAACGAAAGTTTCCTCAGGTTCAAGTTTGGTTGAGGTGTTGGGGTAAGAGAGGAAACAATCATTTTCAGTGTCTAAACCATTCACCTGGAAATATTGGTGTTTATTTTGATAGAATAGGTTGATAGTGAGAAGGGTTATTCGTCAGGAGATTTCGCCGAGGGGTGGAAAATATGAAGCAAAACGTGTTGAAAGTAAAATCATGGTATAATATTCCAGCAAGAAGTCACAATCCCAAACTATATACACAACCACATCATATTAAAAAAAAACCAGGAAGTGTAAATTTATTAAATGAAGAGACAGAATCAAAGTCCTAATTCATTAACTAAAATATATTGTGAAAGAAACAAATGAAATGAAAGTGCCCCATTTATTTATTTTTTCCAAGTAATTTACGAGTCAATGATAAAAATAAGCCATCCTCGCATGCTGAACACCAATGGAATATTGTAGTTTTCAGAATCGGAAGTAAACTAACTAAAGAACAACAGATAGTTATTCTCCATAAAACGATACGCATCACCTTGTCGCTTTCCGCATGTCAAATAAAATTCATTTTTGACATATACCTTGATTGACGTGTCATTTTTCACGTTTTATATTGTTTTTCTTCAAATGTCTCGATTATAACAAAACCCATTATGAGTCCGACCCATGGGACCCTTGGAACGAAATTATTTATTTTCTTACAGCGTTTAGGGGGATACATGAGCTACACATCTCTGGAAGTAATTTTGATGGACTGCGGGCAATAAAAATGATGACTATAATAATTTTGCAGACTGTGCTTTCCACGTCGCCCAGAACAGGTGGGAAGCTGAGAAGGAATTTCACACGTGCTGTTAACCTAAACATCTCAATGTTGTTCTGAACTTGTCCATGTACTTCCGGGGTATTCAGATTTTATGCCCCCCCCCCCCCCTTCGAGCTTTGTCTACACAATTATGTGACATTTAGAAACAGATTTGTTTCGTTCCATTTTCTCCTTTTTTACATTCATTTTGTCTATTGTTCATGTTTACTCATTTTTTTAATTACACATTTATCTATATATTCATCCATTCCTTCATATTAAAGTTATTAATTTATTTGTATATTTATCTACTTTTAAATCTGATTATTGATTAGTTGGTTATTCATTTATCTTTTCAATATTTTGTCTACCAATCTTTCTTTCTACGGTCTCCTTATCTTTCTTTCTTACCGATTATGAATTAAACTATCGATTTGCTTCTTATGCGTATTGACTGGGATGATGGGATTTTCTTTTTTATTTCTTACAATATAAAATGAGATTATGATGGATTTATAGAATATTACCGATGCTATACTAGTATATAAATCGCAAGTACTGAGTACAGGGAGCATTTCAAAACGTTCCTTTTTATGGGGAATCATAATTCACATATCACGAGAAATCGCAGAACTCGACAACGCAGATTTTTTCGGCACAATGCACAGAGACAACTTTATGTGTAGCGCCCTCTATATTGTTTGAAACATTCTTTCGATGGCAGTCAGTTCCATATCAGATTCTGCTAAAACTATTCCACAAATATTTTGTAACTTGTAATTGATTTGTAATCATTGTTATCACATTTCATTTGTTTTTGTTTATATTTATAATGTATGTTTGATTTGTATTTGCTTGTAATGTTGATAATGGAAATGGAAAATAAAACTTGAACTTGAAGTTCTGGAACGTCTGTATATCAAATCACCAGTTAACTTATATACCGATTTTAACCAAGAGTCCCTCTGTATATTCTCGTTATGAATTTAAATTACCTGACAATTATATTATTTTGTGTATTATGAATTTCTTCAATATTTCCTTCACTAATATTTTTATTTACTTGCGTGAAGAAAATAAACTGTTTTGTCAAAATTGATAAGTTTGTTCACAGGAAATACATAAAAAAGGTTCCCTTTATAACCAAACTTCATTTCAATTATAACCAAACTTCATTTCAATTAAAAATAAGTTGTGCATATCGGTAAGGGTATGTCTGAGTACCCCCTTCCCCAACCCCTCCCTTCACTCCGTGGTATAGAATAACATGTGCATTCATGATTGCCTCAGTCCAGCGTAAGGTCTGGGTGTCGAGGTTCTTTAAAGGGATGGTCCGGGCTGACAGTATTTATAGCTTAATAAATAGAGTAGAATTCATTGAGCAAAATGCCGAAAATTTCATCAAAATCGAATAACAAATAACAAAGTTATTGAATTCTAAAGTTTAGCAATATTTTGTGAAAATAGTTGTCATGAATATTTATTAGGTGGGCTGATGATGTCACATCCCCACTCGTTCTTTTGTATTTTATTATAGGAAATAAGATTATTCAAATTTTTCCTACAAGAACTACAAAAATTGGATTGACAACTGATTTAGTGCATTATATATTTATTGCTGCAACTTATGTCATTATAAGGAGACATATTATTCACACAAGTATGAAATAATGAAAAAAATATGATTTTATGTAATAACATACGAAAACGGCAAGTGGAGATGTGACGTCATCAGCCCACCTAATGAATATCCATGACAACTGTTTTCACAAAATATTGCTAAACTTTAAACTTCAATAACTTTATAATTTGCTATCCGATTTTGATGAAATTTTCGGCATTTTGTTCAGTGAATTCTACTCTATGTTTTAGGATATAAATATTTTCAGCCCGGACCGTCCCTTTAATGTCAGTGGCACTCGTCAAAGTCACCAATGACCCTCGTTCGGTGATTTGCACTTTCACCAAGTTGACGGGAGGAGGAGATCTCAGGGGAGCTCAAGTTAGTAAAAGGGAGGCAGGAGGGGTTGGAAAAAAAAAACTGATACAGATATGGATTCCTCACGGCGGGAAGGTTTTGGGAACCCCGTTGGACCCGGCCAAGTTGATGTTTATTTATCATTTGTGGTAATTTGTTGGGGAAGCTGTGCGCATCTAGCAACCAAAATGGTTTCTGTCTGATGCGATCAAGACTCGGAGCAAAGTAACATGGACCGAAACATCAGCCGACTGGTCTTTACAAGTCAGACCGTCTTGGGAATCAGGACTTCAACTTTTTCATATAGTCACGCAGACCCATTTGTCATGAAACATTTCTCCGATGCCCGCCCAAAGAATGATTACACCAGAGGCCGCGGAAAGGGGGTAGGGGGAGGCTGAAGCCCCTCCCCCACTTTTTTCCCAATACCATATACACTAACATAAAATTTACCATCTGATTGTGGTTTTTACATGGTCAGACCTCCCCCCCCAAAAAAAAGTAAAATAAATAAAACAAAAAATTAAATAAATAAATAAATAAAAAATGAAAAATAAATAAATAAACCCATACATTATACACAGCTCTAATGATTTCATAATCAAACCACACAACAGTCAGATGCTTCAGCCATGCCAACGAAGACCTTTCATCAAACATTTTATAATAATGATAATCATCATCATCTTTTTACACCTTTACCCATAAAAATATCAAACACATTCATTTCCAAGTTGATCTGACTGCAGACCGCTCAGAGATTTCGAATGGCATATCATCTCTTGTTTCGGAGATGGTTTCTTTGGTGTGCATAGGTATAGACTTTTATTCAATATGTGTTAACGATTTCCACTCAATGTCGTTTCGAAAGCCATATGATTCATGATAATGTACAATCATGGACCTACTAGCTCCATGGTACAATAAACCAGGCGCGGATCCAGGATTTCGAAGGGAGGGGGGCCCAAATTCGACCTGATTTTGGCGCCCCTGTGTACTTTTCGGAAAAATGGCGGCCCCCATAGGCGGCGGAAGCGGGGGGGACGTGTCCCCTCCTAAATTTTAGACGGGGGACGGTCCCCCCTAAATTTGTTTTTGATAAACTTTTTTTTTTTTTTTGGCTGGGCAATTTGTTTTCCTGGTTCCCCCCTAAATTCACGTGGACTCCCCCTGAAACGTGTGTTGTCCCCCCCCCCCCTAGGTTGATGGCCTTTTTTTTTTTTTTTGCTTGTCAAAAATTTTTGGTTTAGCAACTCCTAAAATTTAGGTTGATAACCTTTTTGGGGGGCGCTTGTCCAATTTTGTACCTGTGTCCATCCCAAAAATTCAAGTGCACACCCCCTACATTTTTTGGCTTCCGCCGCCAATGGCGGCCCCTCCCTCCCCCCAGGCAATCATAAGTGCCTTAAATGCATGTTGAATTATCTTATTTCATAAGCACATGAATCAGGGGCGGATTCAGCCTTTGCCAATAAAGGGGCCACATTTTCCCCGATCGGCCGCTCGAAGATGTTTTTTTTTTCGTTTGTTTCTTTGAAGGGGGTAGTCCTATAAGTCACCTCTTAGCTTTATTCTCTAAATCAACATAAATGTATAATATCATAATCCTTGTTTTATAATGACCGCGCGAAGCGCGAGCAATTTTTTTTTTGAAATTGTATGTATTTTTTCCTAAAATTTGAACATTCTGAAAAAAGATGTGCCTGCAATACTGCGAACGCGAAGCGCGAGTATAATTTTTTGATAAACGTTTTGAACTGATTGGAAAGGTAGGCCTACCAGTCCTGTTAAAGACTGCATACAGATAGCCATGAAGGCGTTAAAGATTTCAACAATCAAATAATGCGAGCGCGAAGCGCGAGCTGAAAATTTTTGACATTTCTACATAAAGAATGGAAAACTTTAATCAGTTTTTGTAATCATGAACAGGATAGCTATACAGTATAACTAAACAATTGATGCGAGCGCAAAGTGCGAGCGGAAAAATTCTAGATTTAGACCTAGAACGGGACACTCTATTCATGTTTCCTAAATCATGAAAAAGATGAGTAATGCGAGCGCAAAGCGCGAGCAGAAAATGTTTGTTTACGTTTTGAACTGATCGAAAAGTGCCTTTTAAGGACTGCTTGCATTTAGACATGAAGACATTACATATTTCATTAATCAAATAATGCGAGTGCGAAGCGAGGCCTGAAAATGTTTGACATTTCTACATAAAGAATTGGAATATTAATAATCAGTTTTTGTAATCATGAACAAGATAGCTATACAGTATAACTAAACAATTGATGCGAGCGCGAAGTGCGAGCGGAAAAATTGTAGTTTTATACCTAGAACGGGACACTCTATTCATGTTTCCTAAATCATGAAAAAGATGAGTAGAACGGGACACTCTATTCATGTTTCCTAAATCATGAAAAAGATGAGTAATGCGAGCGCAAAGCGCGAGCAGAAAATGTTTGTTTACGTTTTGAACTGATCGAAAAGTGCCTTTTAAGGACTGCTTGCATTAATTTAGACATGAAGACATTACATATTTCATTAATCAAATAATGCGAGCGCGAAGCGCGAGCTGAAAATTTTTGACATTTCTACATAAAGAATGGGAAAATTAATAATCAGTTTTCTACATAAAGAATGGGAAAATTAATCAGTTTTTGTAATCATGAACAGGATAGCTATACAGTATAACTAAACAATTGATGCGAGCGCGAAGTGCGAGCGGAAAAATTGTAGTTTTATACCTAGAACGGGACACTCTATTCATGTTTCCTAAATCATGAAAAAGATGAGTAATGCGAGTGCAAAGCGCGATTAAAAAATGTTTGTATACGTTTTGAACTGATCGAAAAGTGCCTTTTAAGGACTTCTTGTATTTAGACATGAAGACATTACGTATTTCATCAATTAAACAATGCGAGCGCGAAGCGCGAGCTGAAAATTTTTGACATTTTTACATAAAGAATGGAAAACTATAATACAATTTACTTAATTACAGAAAAAGCAATTCGAATCTGTACTGATTCCCAATATTTATCACACACAAATCCATCATTCCATAAACTAAAGATGCAGTAATGCAGTATTTGACATAAATACACTTCAAAGTTTACTACTTATGTTTAAGTACGTAAATAACATGCTCCCACCTACCTTCATTCCACAATTTTTATTCTCTGAATACATCTATTCATTCATACCCTACCCGTAACTTCAAATTTCCATTTAATCAACCCCAAACTGCTTATTGCGCAGAAATCCATAAGACACCATGGTCCAGATTTGTGTAACTCTCTACCAGCAGAGTCTGTAAAACAATCTCCGTCTCTTCACTCATTTAAGGCAAACGTTAAATCTATGTTATTATCAGAATATTTGAAGTAAAATTTTTGTGTCATATCCTTTTTATCGTGAATTTATTCCTCCTTCGATTTAGTCATTACCAATATCTTCATCATGACCACCATCATCTACATGGCCATCATCATCATCATCATCATAATCATCATCAACATCATCATCATATCACCGTCACCCTTAGCTTTATCATCTTCATCTTCATACTATAACATTGCATGAATTCATGTTTCGTATTTGAAAATATATGCCAATTCTGCTTTATAAATGTATTAATTCAATTAGTATAAGTTTGGGATTGTCATTTTCTCAAGCAATCTGCTTATGATGACAATCCTCCTGCAAATTGTGAATATCATATAGTTAATCATTTTTGCCTGGAATTATTTTTTTAGTACTCATTATTTATGATTCATGCCTAAAGTGCTAACATATTATGTTTTTTATGTTGTGAAAAATGTATTATACGAATGTTATGGATGCAGAAGAAAACAATAAATCAAATCAATTGATGCGAGCGTGAAGTGCGAGCGGAAAAATTCTAGATTTAGACCTAGAACGGGACACTCTATTCATGTTTCCTAAATCATGAAAAAGATGAGTAAGAGGGGATCTTCCTACATTAATAATGCGAGCGCAAAGCGCAAGCAGAAAATGCTTGTACACGTTTTGAACTGATCGAAAAGTGCCTTTTAAGGACTGCTTGCATTTTGCCATGAAGACATTACATATTTCACAATCAAATAAATACGTGCGCGAAGCGCGAGCTCAAAGTTTTTGACATTTCTACATAAAGAATGGAAAACTTTAATCAGTTTTTGTAATCATGAACAAGATAGCTATGTAACTAAAAAATTGATGCGAGCGCGAAGTGCGTTTTGAACTGATCGAAAAGTGCCTTTTAAGGACTGCTTGCATTTACCATGAAGACATTACATATTTCACAATCAAATTATGCGAGCGCGAAGTGCGAGCGTAAAAAAAATCGAGATTTCGACCCTGAACTGGAAACTCTATTCGTGTTTTGTAAATCATGAAAGGGATGCGAAAGGGGATCTTCCTATTACGAGCACAAAGGGCGAGCAGAATTTTTCGATATTGTGATCTGAAACTGGATAACTGAATGAAAATGCGCGCGCGTGTTTCAGATTTACACCTAGAATCTAGGCATTCTAAACAATCTTTTTATCATGAAAATAAAAGCGAGCGCGAAGCGCGAGCTTAAAATATTTGATATTCCGATCTTATATTTCAAACACTTTGTAGGAAACTTGTAAGGTGGATATAAATCGCACTTGATAAAGAGCTGATATGTTTCATTATTACTTTAATTTTGAGACATAGGACCTTGAAATCCTTAGGACATGTTATCATATGAATATGATGACTATATATCTTCCTATTCATCTTGCTAAGCGCGAGATAAAACAAAAGTGACAATTTAATTATTAAATTGATATCTTAGTATTAATGCATAATGAGGGCGCGGAATCTGATGATATTATGGCCTGAACACTGAACATTTCAAGCACCTTTTTATTCATGAATAGGATGCATCATTAATTAGTTGATATATTTTAAACCATTAATGCGAGCGCAAACCGCGAGCAGAAATTTTTGATAAACTGTCATGAAAAGGGGATTTTAAGTAGTTTGTTATACAATCAATATTGAGACATACATAACCTGCCAATCAAAAATGCAAGCATAGCAGCGCTAGCTGATGCGTTTTGACAATCAGACCTGAAAAGGGATATTTTGAAAACTTTGTGGAATACATGAAAATAATAGGTACCTGATAAATCAAATTCGCGAGCGCGCAGCGCAATTGGAAAATGTTAATATTCAGACCATAAAAGTAACATTTTTACAGAGCACTTTTTAAAAATCAATATGTAAATCACAAAAATTAATGAAAGTTCGATTTCCAAGGAGAAATATGTTTTGTATACTGACTTCTAAACTTGATATTCAAGCTCCGTGTTGAACAAGATATTTTGATCACTTAACAGGCAATGCGAGCGCGAAGCGCGAGCGAAAATTTTATATAGTGACATAAAATATTTTTTCCAAGTCTTCCTCTCATCTTATTTTATTCATTCGTCTTCCTCCTTTTCTTTTTTCTTTTCCTTCCTTTTTCTTTCTCCCCCCCCCCCTTTTTTTTGCTCTACCAATAGGGGGTCCGGGCCCTCGGGTCCCCACCTGGATCCGCCTATGCATGAAGAAGATGCAATTGAATAATATTTTTATAATGATGTGTTCATGAATAAATGTAATATCACTTTAACAAATAATCGATGCGAGCGGGAAACTCGAGCGATTTCTATTTTAACCATTTGATGCTTTCAATTCGTTTAACTTCTCATCAGAGTAGGCCCTGCTAGAATTATGTGAGCGGGATCCAGGCGCGGATCCAGGATTTCTTAGGGGGCCCTAATTTCAAGTCAAGTAATAATCGTTCCGAAATATTGACTCCAATTGCCGAATGGGTAATGTCTAGTTCAGATACTTCTCACAGAAACCTCTCTTGCATTGTAGGCATTCTTCGTTCTTGTGGGTACTCCCATTATTTTTTTCTTTTCTACTTTTTGCTTCAGGGGTTGGAAAATCTTACGGGGATGACGCCCCTGTATCGCCGCGTATGAAAACTGGTTGTGCAATAACTAAATTGTATATTCTGCATGAAAGAAAATTAATATTTTATTTTGGGTAAGATATTCTTGAAAAAGATATAAATTTACATGTTTTTTAATATAAAGGTGAGGTAGATTCAGTAGTCAGCACTCAGCATTTACTAATTGGGAGTGCACTGCCTACTTTGATCTGTAAGTGTTTGGATATATTATATAATCTTTTGTTATTCGCTTGAATTCCATTCAAAACAGTGAGTTGTCTTGTCAATCCTAATCAGCAAACATTGGCTCTTCCGCTCTTGCAACAATCATATAAAGTATCAAAAGGTTATGCATCTTATAATCTTGCTCAAATTTTATATACTCCAATAGTATCCCTAAATTAGACCTCAAAATAGCCAATCTGGAATAAAATTATTGGAAATGGTTTTTTCAACTGATTTGAGTAGGTATGGGTGTCAACATTTACCAAAAAAAAGTTAGGAGGAATACGGGTTGGGGAAAGTGTTTTTTTCAAGGTCAAAGGTCAATGACGTTTTTATATATACTGTATAATGATATCTCTGAGATGGAAAGGCGCAGGTTGGTGATAATGGTGTCAAAATGCACAAATTTTTACCAGAATATCAAATGAAATAAAATTAAGTACCTAGCATGCACATTCACCAATGAAATTCAAGGTCAAAGCCTTTCAAAGGTCAATGACCTTTTTTACATTATATACCATACTGTATAATGGTATCTCTGAGATGATAAGGTACAGGCTAGTGATCATGGTGTCAAAATGTACAGATTCTTACAAGAAGGTAAAATAGAATGAATGTGAGTACCTAGAATGGACATTCACCAATAAAATTCAAGGTCAAAGCTTTCAAAAGGTCAATGACCTTTTTACATTATATATATCATAATGTATAATGGTATCTCTGAGATGAAAAGGCACAGGTTGGTGATCATGGTATCAAAATGCACAGATTCTGATCAGAAGATCAAATAAAATAAAATTAAGGACATAGAATGCATATTCGGCCATAAAATTTAAGGCCAAAGGTCAATGACCGTTTATACATTATATACTCTATTATATAATGGTATCTCGAAAAATAAAACGGCGCAGGTTGGTGTTCTTGGTGTCAGAATACACAGATTCTTACAGGAAGATCAAATAAAATGAAATTAAGTATCGACAATGCACATTCACCGATAAAATTCAAAGACAAAGGTTAATGTCCTTTTTGACATTAGATAATAATAATGGTATCTCTGAGATAAAACACCGCAGGTTAGTGATCTTGGTGCCAAAATGCAAAGAATTGTACAAGAATCTTCTGAAAATGGGTAGGATAGGTCTAACTCTCATGTCACAGCTAGCATCATCTGAGAGCATTTCCAAACAGCAGAGGGATGATGATGAAGTGAAGGCCATCATTAGAGCTGCATGTATACCCCTATGGAACGGGCAAGCTCAACTTCAACAAAGATGAATTCCCATATTATTATTAATTACCTCTCATTGCGAGCTGCCAGAATCTCTTGAGATGCTAATGTTGCAGGACAAAACTTCATATCTGCTCTCTGCCGTACAGCACCATGGTCACCCATGATGCTATTTCTACTAGGTGTCAGTTTGTACAAGGATCATTATTTGGTCCAGAATAACTGAGTGTTATCATGCACAAATTAGGCATATGATATGATAATGAAATTCAAAAGGAGATAATAGCTTAAAAGTACACATCCATTGACCTAACAAAACTCCCACAGCACCATGTCAAGTTCTTGAGAATCAAGCTATGCAACATATCAACAATAATATAGACCCTGGTCTGATATCCCTTGACAGAATGTTATTAGGCTTTCATTGAATGGGCCAGATCAGAGTCCTGAAAATGTCAGAAGGTTTTCAAAAGTTTAATTACTCTTTGCTGAAGTTGAGACACTTAACTTCATTTACTATGACAAAAGCTGCAGCTCTAATGATTGCCTTATTTTAATTCTTCATCATTGCCCCTGGCTATATGAAAATGTTCTTAGATGATGCATGCCATTAGGGTTAGGCCTATCCTTTCCATTTACAGATTAAGTTATAGTTTATAGTATTGATTGTAACAATTGCGGTTAGTGACCTATTGCTATACAGAAAAATTAGTACCTTGATTTAGATTTATAAAATGCATATGAAAATGCTGCTACTTTAGACAACTTCGCCATTTTAGATTAAATCATACATGGTTTTTTTTTACACTTTTGGCAATGCATGACTACAATATATCTTAAAAAGTGCTATTTGATATCGATTTCACCTCGAACTTGCATTTTGACGTCATCATTGGTCAAGGAATCAACTATTAAATTTGTGTTCATTTTCCATGCAGGTCAGTCTTTTTCCCATCAGAATCACTATATACAATGAAGTTATCAAGTTATCGACCTATTTACTTAAATTCCCTGACGTTATTGATATAGTTGATTGACTTCTAACCCTTGAATATATTTTCCATGGCCGCCATTATTTATCCTTATTTCAGAGTGAAATTATTATACATCCAAGTTTTCATTACAAATAGGTATTTTTTTTGGGGGGGGGAATCATGCATGGATGTATAAATATTTATTAACTTTTGACCTTTGACTCTGGATATCAAAGGTGAAGGTTAATGCTTTATGATTATTTTGTGTCTTTTCATCTTCTTGCAAAAATTGCTTTTTGACACCAAATCACCAACCTGCGACTTTTCATCTCAGAGATACCATTATACCGTACATAATGCAAAAAGGTCATTGACCTTTGAAAGGCTTTGACCTTGAATTTCATTGGTAAATGAGCATTGTAGGTACCTTATCATTTAATTTTATTTGATCTTCTTGTAAGAATCTGTGAATTTTTGACACCAAGATCACCAACCTGCGCCTTTTCATCTCAGAGATACCATTGTACCGTATATGGTATATAATGTAAAAGGTCATTGACCGTTGAAAGGCTTTGGCCTTGAATTTCATTGGTGAATAAGCATTGTGGGTACTTGATTTGATCTTCGTGTAAAAATCTGTGCATTTTGACACCAAGATCACCAACCTGTGCCTTTTCATCTCAGATATACCATTATACCGTATATGGTATATATTTTTAAAAGGTCGATGACCTTTGAAAGGCTTTGACCTTGAATGTTTTTAGTTAATGTGCATTCTGGGGACTTAATTTTATTTTATTTGATCTTCCTGTACGAACCTCTGCATTTTGACACCAAGATCACCAACCTGTGCCTTTTCATCTCGGAGATACCACTATACCGTATATGGTATATAGTGTAAAAAAGGTCATTGACCTTTGAAAGGCTTTGACCTTGAATTTCATCGGTGAATGAGCATTGTAGGTACTTGATTTGATTTTATTTGATCTTCTTGTAAGAATCTGTGCATTTTGACACCATGATCACCAAATTGTAGTATTTTATCTGGGAGATACCATGATACAGTATATTTAAAAAGGTCATTGACCTTTGACCTTGAAAAAAAGCACTTTCCCCAACCCGTATTCTTCCTAACTTTTTTTGGGTAAATGTTGACACCCATACCTACTCAAATCAGTCAAAAAACCATTTCCAATAATTTTATTCCAGATGGTTACTAATTATGGGATACTACAAATAGATTTTCAAAAGAAACAAAATGCGTGTAAACGGTGTATATCAAAAGAATATAAGATACTAAAGATAAATTGCTGTAAAAATATACTTTATTGTCAGTGTCTTTATAAATATGAAAACAATGCTCTTAAGTTTGCATCATTTTGGACGATAAGTTCTTATCTCTCTCTTTCATACAATACTAGTGAAACATGAATTCCAAGGTCCCATGTATCTTGTATACATCAACTATTTCAAGATGTAACAATAAATGTAAATGATAGCAATGCAGTTTAGGCCTGAGTAAATCCACGTAATATTTTCAGTGGAATTCGTTTAAAAAAATAAAACGTGATTTCCCACTGTAGGTTGGAAACGAAAAGGTGTCGTATCATCAACTGTATATAGCTGTCTTATACGCGTTACTACATGAAACAAAAAATATAGGAACGATATAAACCATAGAGTTATTTCAGTTATTTGAGTATTTGACGATTCGTCAAAAAATAAAAAACGCATCCGAAACTTTCACCATTACAATGAAAGTATCATTTATTCTTTTACATATTGCACACTAAAAAATAAAGGTTCAAAATTGAACCCCGAAAGGTTCTTGCAAAATCAGCACCCAATGGGTTCAAAAATTGAACCCCTGATTTGGGGTTTAAAAATTGAACCCTGCGGTTGGGGTTCATTTTTGCACCCTGCGGGTTCAAAAATGCACCCCTAAATTTCAAATTGAACCCCTAGGGGTGCAATTTTGAACCCGCAGGGTGCAAAAATGAACCCCAACCGCAGGGTTCAATTTTTGAACCCCAAATCAGGGGTTCAATTTTTTAACCCATAGGGTGCTCATTTTGCATCAACCTTTCGGGGTTCAATTCTGAACATTTATTTCTTAGTGCTTGCAAGTAAACTTCAAAATTTCTGTAAATAATATCTATCAATATGTCCATCAGTGTTGTAGTCAAGGCTCAAACCTCCAAGGCCAAGGCTTTAATACCCAAGACCAAGGCATCAATCCCCAAGGCCATGCCTAAAAACCTCAGGGCCAAGGCATTTCAAACTTTCAATATATGGAACAATGAGCCAACAACAAGGCGGCAGTTCGATTATCAGTTCGGCGCCCCTACATGTAGGTCGATCATCAATTTGCCCCCCCCCCCTTCGAACATCATTTCGCCCCCTAGTTTGAGTATCAATTTGGCGCCCCCTACCTCGAACATCGATTCGGCCCCCTCCCCAGTTCAAGAATCAATTTAGCGCCCCACTTCGAACATCATTTCGGCGCCCTCCTAGTTCGAATATCAATTCGGCGCCCCTACATGTAGGTCGATCATCAATTTGCCCCCCCCGTTCGAACATCAATTCGGCCTCCAGTTCGAACATCATTTTGGCATTCCTTCGAACTCAATTTGCCTTCCCTAGTTCGAATATCATTTCGCCTCCCTAGTTCGAGTATCAATTTGGCGCCCCCACTTCGGACATCATTTCGGCGCCCTCCTAGTTCGAATATCAAGTCGGCGCCCCTACATGTAGGTCCAACGTCAATTTGGCGTCCCTACATGTACGTCGGTCATCAATTCGCCCCCCCCCCCCGTTCGAACATAACTTCGGCCCCTAGTTCGAACATCATTTTGGCATCCCTTCGAATTCAATTTGCCTTCCGTAGTTCGAATATCATCCCCCTAGCTCGAGTATCAATTTTGCGCCCCCCCCCTAGTTTGAACATTAATTCGGCGCCCCCCTAGTTTGAGTATCATAGGTGCCCCCCTAGCTCGAACATCGATTCGGCCCCCCTCCCCAGATCGAGTATCATTTTGGCGCCCCCACTTCGAACATCATTTCGGCGCCCTCCTAGTTCGAATATCAGTTCGGCGCCGCTACATGTAGGTCGATCATTAATTTGCCCCCCCTTCGAATATCATTTCGCCCCCTAGCTCGAGTATTAATTTTGCGCCCCCCTAGTTAGAACATCAATTCGGCGCCCCCTAGTTTGAGTATCAATTTGGCGCCCCCTACCTCGAACATCGATTCGGCCCCCTCCCTAGTTCAAGTATCAATTTGGCGCCCCCACTTCGAACATCATTTCGGCGCCCTCCTAGTTCGAATATCAGTTCGGCGCCCCTACATGTAGGTCGATCATCAATATGCCCCCCCCCCGTTCGAACATCAATTCGGCCCCCAGTTCGAACATCATTTTGGCATTCCTTCGAACTCAATTTGCCTTCCCTAGTTCGAATTTCATTTCGCCCCCCTAGTTTGAGTATCAATTTGGCGCCCCCTACCTCGAACATCGATTCGGCCCCCCTCCCTAGTTCGAGTATCAATTTGGCGCCCCCAATTCGAACATCATTTCGGCGCCCTCCTAGTTCGAATATCAATTCGGTGCCCCTACATGTAGGTCCAACATCAATTTGGCGCCCCTACATGTAGGTCGATCATCACTTCGCCCCCCCCCCCGTTCGAACATCAATTCGGCCCCCAGTTCGAACATCATTTTGGCATCCCTTCGAACATCATTTCGGCGCCCTCCTAGTTCGAATATCGATTCGGCGCCCCTACATGTAGGTCCAACATCAATTTGGCGCCCCTAGTTCGAATACCATTTCGCCCCCCCCCCTAGCTAGAGTATCACTTTGGCCCCCTCAGTTCCAACATCAATATGCCCCCCCCGTTCGAACATCAATTCTGCCCCCAGTTCGAACAGCATTTTTACATTCATTCGAACATCATTTCAGCGCCCTTTTGGTTCGAACATCATTTTCTTTCCTCCTCTTCCTCTTTTTTTTCTTCTCGTCCTTCCCTCTTCGTCTCCCCTTTTCTTCTCTTCTTTCCCCCTTTCTCTCTTTCTTTTTTCTTCTCTCCTTTCTTCCCTCTTCCTCTTTCTCCTTTTCCTCTCTCTTTTCACCCTCTTCCTCTTTTTTTCTCCCCCTCCCCTCCCCTCCCCTCCCTCTTCTTCTCTTCCTTTCCCCTCTTCCTCTTTTTTCTCTTTCTTTCCCCTCTTCTTTTCTCCTTTTTTCTTCTTTTCTTTCCCCTCTTCCTTTTCTTCTTTTCTTTTCCCTCTTCCTCTTTTCCCCCCCCTCTCCCCCTCCTTTTCTTCTCTTCCTTTCCCTTTTCTTCCCCCTTCTCTCTCTTTTTTTCCTCTTCTTCCTTCCCTCTTCCTCTCTTTCCTTTTTTCTTTTTCCTCTCTCTTCCCCTCTTCCTCTTTTTTTTCTTCTCCCTCCCCCTCCCTTTTTCTTCTCTTCCTTCCCCCTTTCTCTTTTTTCTCTTTTTCTCCCCTCTTTTTTTCTTTCCCTTCTTCTTTTCTTTCCCCTCTTTTTTTTCTTCTCTTCTTTCCTCCCTCTCCCTCCCCTTTCTTTTCTTCTCTTCCTCCTTTTCTTTCCTCTTTTTCCTCTCTCTCCTTTTCTTCTCTTCCTTTCCCCTCTTCCCCTCTCTTTTTTTTCTCCTTTTCCTTTCCCTCTCTTTTTCCTTCTCTTTCTTTCCCCTTTTCCTCTCTCTTTTCCTTCCCTTCCTTCCCCCTCTTCCCTTTTTCTTCTTTTCTTTCCCCCTTTCCTCTCTCTTTTTCCCCTCTTCTTCCTTCCCCCTCTTCCTTTCCCCCTCTCCTCTCTCTCTTTTTCTTTTTTCTTTCCCCCCTTTTCCTCTCTTTTTTCTTCCTTTCTTCTTTTTCTTCTTTTTTCCCCTCTTCCCCTCTTTTTCTCTTTCTTTCCCTCTCTCTTTTTTTTTCGCCGAAGGGGGGGGGGGCCAAGGCCCCCTCGGCCCCCCCCATGGATCCGCGCCTGCAATAAACCAAGATCAGGAACAGGAGTGTGCCTAGAATTCCACCACGCGAAAGAGCATGCAAACCAAATTCGTACAATATAATGACACCAATAATCTAGAATGTATAGTTATGAAAGAATCGTGGCATGATCAAACACCCAACCCTAAATAGATAAAGTATATCGCGCAAGGGCATGACAAGAGCTCTGCCGCGGGGTCGAACCCCGACTTTCATGTCGGCCACGGCAGCTCTGTCAAAATGAAGCGAAATATGAAATGACAACAGTCATACGTAAATAGGTTTCCTTTAAACTTGATTAAAAAATATGAAAAGGGAAAAATACCTCTAAGGTTCGGCTTTCAGGTTTATTTATGAATTTATGAATTGTGAAAAACCTTTTCATTGTAGATAAGAATGTAATTTGTTAACTGCTATAGTGATTAAAAAAAATGTAAATTTTAGATTATGTGAAACTGCCCATTGTGAAAATACGGATATGAATTACTTTTTTTTGTTTAAACTATAAGATTCAGAAAATAAAAGCTTTTGCTTTTAAATGGATTATCCATTTCTACAGTTATTGATAATGTATAATAATTTTTATGCCTTTGTTCTATTTTGTAATGGAAAAAATATAACGTATATATCTAAATTTATATTGTTGCATGATTCATATGCAATGTCATTGTAAAACTCTATTTTTTCTGTTGGAAATGAAGAACGCGAAATTTTAAAATAGCATAAAATTGCTGTTTAAGGTTGTCCGATGGGATGTTTATGTGCTAAATACCATGAATACGATAACAAAATAATCAATGTAATAGAGAAATAAAATAATTATTCTCACTACCGTAGAAGGACCACTCCCCTAAAAAAACCCAGGCCTATATCACGATATAAACACACAACAAAATATATACACAGACAGAGAGAGAGAAAAAAAATGAGATAGCCAAAGACAAAGAAACAAATGAAATGAAATAAAAAAAAACCCGGAAATACAAGCAAAATGGACAGAAGCAGGGGGTTTCGATATACAAGATATACAAAGAACAAAATATTGAAGAAGAAATTGTAGGACATCGGAATATGAAATTGGAGATGAAGTGGACTCTTCAATTTTGTCAGCTAGTTTAGGAGTTGGTCACCGTGGGGTGGCAGGGTTAGCAAAACATCCCGGTGAGAGTAGCAATTATTGACAAAAGAAAAAAAATGTGAAATATTATAAATGAAATTGACAGCATAGACGAAAAGACAAGCATATTACTTTTAAATGGGAAGCTTCTTTTGGATTTTTAAAATAAAGAATAAACGTATTTAACATACATTAAATGTAAGCAGAGAATACATCTTCATTCTTTAACATAATTCGCATCATTTGATATTTCATTTAACGGATTTCACATTTCTTAAAAGCTCACAAATAACATCGAAATAATGAAGAAAAAAATACACATCACTACTACTGTATGTTCGTGACAGCCTTGTTATTAAAAAATGTTGTATTTATTTATATATTTTTTCGGGGAGGGGAGGTGATTGGGCATCAGTAGTTTTTTTGTTGGTCCACATGTCATATTAGTATTATTATTTGCATATAATTTGTTCTCAATTTCGAATAAACAATGCAATAGAAGAAATTTCGAAAGCATGGCACACATTTGCAAATCTAAAACGACAGAACGCCGGGTATATGAGATAAATATTCTAAGACGGCAAAAGTTTGATAGTAAAAGAGACATGCAGATTTGCCCTTTTGAAATATATCTTAACGGTTTTGGGGGCGCTCCTGTCAAATTCAATTGCCCGCTTTTTACTGGTGTCTTATTGATTGCATGCGACAGATTTTCATCCGTAATCTTGGCATGTGATGATTAAACTAAAAGCTGTCATTTTCCTCTCGGTGGGTGCAGGCCGTGGTACGGATCAAAGATTCGCAGTAAGACTCTCCACCCTAATTCACATCGATGAAATGATCATATTGTAATTTCACGAAATCAAAAGGATTTCTATTTATTTGGGATTCTTTATGAGATTTTGCAGCTTGAGATAAAGAGACCTCGTTATATGTATATTATGAATATTATGAAGTTAATGCTAAGTTATCTCCTCCGTAATCTGGAAAGTCCGAAATGAAATATATATATGAAAACACTTTGATCATAATTATATGATTATTTCAAGTTTTATTATTATAATCATTATTGTTATCATCATTATTTCTATTACTACTACTTCTACTTCTGCTACTACTACTACTACTACTACTACTTCTATTACCATCATCATCTTCATCATCATTTTTATTTTCAGCATTATCATTTTCATAATCATTATTGCGGTTACAATATTGTTATCATCATTATCATTATTATTATTGATATTCTTGCTATAAATCATCACCAGCATCGTCATCATCAACATCAACATCGTATTCTTTATAGCAGTCATTATGAGCCAATATACAGGCCTACTTTTTAACTGTGTCTGCCCAAAAAAGTTTCTCCATGTGAACAGGGATTCCTAAATCTTCGAGGGGCGCCATTTTGTGGATATGAAGAGATTATTCGAGCATGTTTACAATAATTTAACGGTTGTCATCAAGTGTAGCGAGCCGTGCCCACTTCTAACGCCGTCCAGTTCGGACATCCTATACTCCCGAACCCCGCAGTGACCACTGGTCTGTCCACGCGTTCCCGCCGGGAATCACTGGTCAGTCTATTGGTCCCGGTGGGACAGCGAAACCGTGGTGCGTATGTAGTGTATAGTCACTCAGTCGGACATTGACATTCAAAACTTTGGCTGAAACTTTTTTTGAAAAAAATGTCTTTATCTTCTTAAAAGGTTGGCAAGTTAGTAATTGGTGATAGCCATCATTAAAATTACGAGGCCGCCATCATTTTTAAGCTTAACCGCTCACGATGGCGGTCTCCTGCATTCGTTTAAACTGTTATTTTCTTTTCATTGAATATTGCTTCTTGTTGATATTTGATTTTCATTGCTTTACTATGACTATTGCTTTATTGTTTTGTAAAACATAATTGTATCACCCAGATGTATTATTGCATATTTATCCTGAGTGCAGAAATAAAATCAAATCAAATCAAAATTCAGCCAAACCACTCAAATATGATTCATGCGAGATATTCTACACTCAGTACTGAGTATCCATTCTTTAATTACATTGGTAATAATAATAATCATCATCATAATGGGGAGGGGCAGGACGTGTAAAAATAAAAAAAAAATCTACATACGGCCAGGATAACAAAAAATATCCTAAAAATCGTCTGATTTGATGCTTAAGAATTAAGTGTTTTTCAATCAAAAAGGGAAAATTGTTACGGACCTAACTAAAAAAAATTAATTTCGATATCATAATAAAACAAATTAAAATAAATATTTAATTTTAGACCGAAACTTCAAACATGTGTTTTGCAACATCTTTTTTTATGTGTGATTACCTGTCAACGGATTACAAACTGATTGTTTTCTTTTTTTGTAGGTATATAGTTCAGTATCAAGTGAATTACAGATAATCAAAAGATGTCGAACATCACGCCAAATACAAATATCGTGGGTCTATAGAACGCGACGCGTCCTTGCCACCCCCCAATGATATGCATACAAGGATGTCGGGGGCAGAGGAAAATTTCTTCCCTGCCCCTTATTCTTCACACTGAATATCGTTTCCAATTGAGTACTGCCGCCCTTCAATATGATACTTTGTTTTATTTTCTTCTCTTTTTGTGTGTGTATCATAAGGATATTTGTGAGGCAATTGACGTAATATGGTAATCTTCAAGAACCTCATTTGCCCCCTTTTCCTCTTCAACTTTAAAGTATACATATTTATTCATTTTAAAGAACGAAAAAATACATAAAATGTTTATAGAGATAAGTATTATAATAACAGGGGAAATAAGGGGATTCGCTCAAAATGCTGCTCTTTTTATATCCTTTTTAGGCGTTAGACACCTCCTATCAGAATATTTAAAGTAGTCAATAATTTGTTGGTAACAAAACGTGCATTTCACACAATTTTCAAATAATGGGGGCTAAATACCTAGTGTGAAAAAAAAATAATGGACACGCCTCGGAGATAACCATAGTGGATATTTTAGAAGGTTTAATGATCATGGCATGTTCCTGCCCATATGGTCAGAGAGAGGAGATTGGCAGCTGATCGAGAATGATTGAAGGTGATGGAAGGAGACAGATATGAAATGAAAACAAAACATCGCACGGCGTGACATTATCGCGGGATAAGCCAAGTGTAACAGGACGCGCAGGGTAATGGTGTGGGACTATTATCACAATCTGCTTTATTTCCCCTTTTTCTCACAATGCCCACTTATTATCAAATGCTCGGCGCCACTACCCCTCTTTAAAAAGGTAATATCCGCTAAATGCAAGTGGGTTGATTGATTTAGTTTTCTTTACTTTTTAGAAGAAGTTATGATTGACGCAACTAACCTAGTCAAATGAGACACTGCATGGTGTATGGCAAAGACATGAGCAACATGAAACCTGGGCATGAAACACACTTTTGACAATGGCAATTATATGTTGGCACACATAATGTGTGTCATGTCATATAAATGTGTCATGTATAACATAAGGGACACATTACAGCTATGTATTGTGACTCATCTACGCCTATCATTTGACTCATTATAATCATAAAAAGATCATCTGGGGACAAACTAGAACTCAATGTACATAAGCGAAAGCTTTCTTGTGTGTATGGCAAACACCTCAGAGTTAGGGCACCAGACTGATACACTCTAAAACACAGACATTAACATGAAAACAATGCACAATTCGTATTTTGGATTTTCGTTTTCTAATTTTTATTTGGTTTTATATTTTTTTGGAGCGCCTTATGATCATTTGCCTTATATCTTCATTCGATGGTAAAATATCTCTATAAATTTCAAATATAGTTTCTCTTCATTCAATCATTTCAATTTAAAAACATAATACTGATAAATAAATCATACATTCGTTACTAATTCGATATATAATTTTCAAATTCATAGATCATAAAGAAAACAGCAAAGTTACACTGCACAAAACTACAATTGAAATTCCATCACTTTTGGCGACTTTTATGCCAGTGTAATAATCCAAAAGTTTCCAAAATTATTATGGTTGTAGTGAAGTAGTGGGTTATGCTATTAACCTTTCGGATATCAGGTGAAGCGGTGAGCTGTCTATGTCGCCATTCAATTCGTTGACTCCGTCCAAAATAGAGTTTCAGGTGCGAAAATGGAGGACAAAACTCAGAGTGCACGCAAAGATGGCGTAAAGCATCAAATTAGATGTTGAGTCAGCTAACTGATGTTGAGTTTACTATTGCACTCGAGAATGACTTTTCGCTGGCTATTTTGAGTTACATTGAAACTCAAATCATATTGATAGAGTTACTTTGGACCCTTGCTAGGGGTCGAATTTGGGATGATCAGAGTACCTACTGCACTTTGAGTTGACTCTCGGTCCAGAATCTAATCGTTAGTCCTTGGCTATTGAGTTGCAACTGAGGTAAAGTAAGTTAAAATGAGTAGAACTCACTTTGGGTTGAAGCTAAGGTCTTCAGTACCTACTTACTTCACCTTATCTCAACTTATCTTTAAGTTGACTCTCGATTTGTAGCCTTACTGATCTAAAGTCGGCTACTTGGGTTGCAAACGGATGTTGAGTTGAATAATGGTTTCAACTAGGACTCAACAGATGTTGACGTCTTTTGAAGCAGAGTGGATGTTGACTTGGGTAATACCTAATGGTTTCAAATTGGACACTGCTGAAGTTGAGTTGGGTAATGCTTTTAACTTTTAACTGATGTAAGGTTGGGTAATGATTTCAATTGAAACTCAAAGATGTTGAGTTGAGTAATAATTAGAGCACAGTTGATGCATGAACCAACTTAGTTACTCTATCGATTTTCAATATTTGGATGAGCACTGTTCTAATGGTATTAATTTCTGTAGTCAACCAATGCCAGTACTGATCAACTACTGCAAATTTGATCAGTTGTGTCGCACTGATTTTGTTAGTTGGGCTCGCTGGCTCTGGAGATATCTACTGGTTTTCTGTGATTGCTGCTTGGTACTGATCTAGTTGGCTTCTCTCCTGCATGAGATCTAAGCTTCGCCTCCGTCTGCTGATGTTGACAGGTAGCTATTGCGCTGAACTGTAGCTCGACTGATGGTGTTCGGGCTACTGTTCCCGAATCAGGATCTCAGGGAGGGAAAGCCAGCAACTAATGTAAGTGCAATAAATTGTTTTGCTACTTTGGTTAAAGACTACGGATATTTTACGATCCGAATCTGACCACTATCTTCCACAATCAACACCAAGACATATACCTTTACAGGCTCTTGACGAACAGAATAGCTACCAACAAGAATAATGAACCCACTGTGGCTTTGCCTCAGGGTATAGTTGTCAATGTTAGCTGTCCAGTTGATAGTGTCCTGATAGGATAGTTGTCAAGAGTTACTATACATCCCGGTGATAAGGGACTGCGGTCAAGTGTCTTGTGGGAGTTGGTCTGCAATGGTGGTGGTTCCAGGAAGCTATGGCCAGTTCCAGGGGAAGATCGGCAGTGTGTATGCCACATGCTAGATAGAACAATCAGTACTAGGTTGTTACAGAGATCTTTTGACCCGACAAAGAGTCACAGGAGGCGGATGATGGTCGTAAGGTGGTCAGTGGTTGTGACTGGGTCGCTAACCATGGTGGTTTGGTACAGCAAACCCAACGCAACTCTCTTCAGACACAATCGGTGGCATTGACAGACTGAGAACTGAGGAGAACTGATAAATGATGTCCTGACGATCGGTGCAAAAATATCTACCAACAGTTGTAAAATCATAAGATGTTAAGACAAGGTCCTGATATAAGACCAGTCCTTAAAAGTCCTTGCAGGACTTAGAATAAAAGCAACCAATCGTCAAGATGGTATAAGCTTTAAAGTATGAAAAGAGGATAATTCCTGTTTAGATTTATACCGTTTCACTTTCTAATAGAATGGGAATGATAAGCGGTTGACAGGTTTTAATAAAATCTGTGAGTTGAATCTATTCAGATTCATGGACCTATTGGTCGAAAAATTTGAAAATGGCATATGTAGGTAGATTTCTAGTAGGAAGCTGTTGGTAGTGCTAGTAATATTCAGATGGAGAGAGGTGTAAGCAATTTCTGAGAGAGACTCGCAATTGGGTAAAATTATATGGAACTCGTACGACTTTCTGAAGTGTTTTATGATCAATAATAAGGCCCAGGGTCGTAAAATTCTTGTAGGGTCCAAATAAAAGACCAACCCATAATGAAGCACTGGCAAGACTTATAAATGATCACAAAATAAAATTTCAATCGTACCAGTTGTGTGCAAAAAGGTTTTAACTTACTTATTTCGGTCTGGCCTTAAGACTTACAGAAAACAGTCAACCCATTTGCAAAATGGAAGATCTGCACAATAAGAAATGCTGTGAAACAAATAGTGTTATTTAACAAACAGATGAAAACTGTTTATCAAAATCCACTAGATGTTCCATAGTAGATCCTCGATAAAAACAATACTCCATAATTCAAATGTATTGACTGAATATGATACATGTATACCATTTGTTGCTTAATATTACAAGTATTTAATCAACCTATTTGTAAATAAAGATTCTGGCCCTAATGAACTGCAGTGAAGCAAATATCAGCTGAAATCTTTGATAAACAGTTGGTCTATCAAAGTTATGATATCAGTTTCAAAGAAGATCATCAACAAATCAACAGATCCTTTTATTACAAATGGATTCATTGAATAAAATATTTACTATATTTTTACATGATAATATAAATATCAATTTACCAATTTGTAAATAAAGGTTCTGGCCATAATGAATTCCAATGAAGCAAACATCAGCTGAAATCTCTGATAAACAGTCGGCCTATCAAAGATATGATATCTGTTCCATTGCAAATCATAAAAAATCAACAGATCCTCTAATTAAAAATTGATACATTGAATGCAATAAATTTTACTATTTTGTTTTACAAGATAATACAAATATTAATCAACCTATTTGTAAATAAAGATTCTGGCCCTAATGAACTGCAGTGAAGCAAATATCAGCGGAAATCCTTGATAAACAGTCGGCCTATCAAAGATATGATACCTGTTTCATTGCAGATCATCAACAAATCAACAGATCCTCTAATCACAAATGGATTCAATGAATAAAGTATTTTACTATTTTTTTTTACATCATAATATAAATATCAATCAACCTATTTGTAAATAAAGGTTCTGGCCATAATGAACTCCAATGAAGCAAACATCAGCTGCAATCTTTGATAAACAGATGGTCTATCAAAGATATGATATCCGTTTCAATGAAGATCATCAACAAATCAACAGATCCTCTAATCACAAATGGATTCAATGAATAAAGTATTTTACTATTTTTTTTACATCATAATATAAATATCAATCAACCTATTTGTAAATAAATGTTCTGGCCATAATGAACTCCAATGAAGCAAACATCAGCTGAAATCTTTGATAAACAGTTGGTCTATCAAAGATATGATATCCGTTTCAATGAAGATCATCAACAAATCAACAGATCCTCTAATTACAAATGGATTCATTGAACAAAATATGTTAACATTTTTTACATGATAATATAAATATCAATCAACCTATTTGTAAATAAATGTTCTGGCCATAATGAACTCCAATGAAGCAAACATCAGCTGAAATCTTTGATAAACAGTTGGTCTATCAAAGATATGATATCCGTTTCAATGCAGATCATCAACAAATCAACAGATCATCTAATTACAATTAGATTCATTGAATACAAAAAGTGTTTTCAAATGTAATCTTTTTATGGCTTGCTTATAAAGGCAATGCGGTCCATCCTTTAAGGAAGCGCTATTGCACTGCTGAATGGCTCATTAAACTTGACAATCTTCATAATGAAGCTTGCATAGATGTATCACAATGCAAAAGCGCCCTCTTAAATGCCAGTTCGCATTGCCTTGAGTTACAGAAGTTTCAAAGAAGAGGGAAAGAAGGGGAGGATAAAGAAAAAGAAGAAGTTGTATAGTAGAAGTGGAAGAGGGAAGGAAGGAGGAGGAGTAGGGGAAGAAGAATACAAAGCAATAAGAAGAAGAAGAAGACAAAAAATATTGTTTTTCAATTGATATTTGGTGTTAACTTGCTTAATGCTTGGTGTTTGGTTACTCTTTGTTTCACTCCTTAGTATTTACAGACATTACTGTACATATTTTTTATTCTTGAAACTTACAGAAGCAAAAAAAAAATTATAAATAAATAGATAAATAAATTATCTTATCTCTAATATCTACAGACAATCACTTCTATCACTTCTTTTACAACTTAGCATATATACACATTTTCCTATGAGACTTACAGAAGCAAAAAAATCAAATAAAATAGAATAAATGATAAATATATAAATAATCTTATCTCTAATATTTATAGACAATATTGCTTCTTTTACAACTTAGCATACATAAATCTTTTTATATTTATGAAACTTACAGAAGCAAAAATAAATAAATAAATAAAAAATGAATGAATAAATAATTTTATCTCTAATATTAAGAGACAATATCACTTCTTTTACAACTTAGCATACACACATCTTTTTAAAATATATAAACAATAATAAATGAATAAATAAACAACCTTATATCTCTAATATCTACAGACAATATTACTTCTTTTACAACTTGGCATACATTTGCAGACCATCTAATACATATATACAAAAAGGTGTTAATTATTAACGAGTCTCTCTCAGATGGGCTTTTATTTCTCAGTCCCGCAGAAGATTGGTTGCCATGTCCACCAAGCCTCATGATACAGTCCCCCAGCTAAAATGATCAGAGACCAACTAAAGTCATTACGTTATTACCAATGACAGGCCATCGATCGGTCTGGAGTCGGTCTCACTGGGGGTGACTGTGGCATTACAGAATATCTCTATGCTGATTGAACTATCTACCATGTGACATCCAAGTGAATTTGTAAATTGCATCAGAGATTATTCTTACAAGGAAGTGCAGTATCCAATATACTGAGCAGAGTTTCTGAGTTTGGGGGGACGTTGTCATACGGAGCCCGTTCGTAGATGCAAGTTCACTGGCATTTTATAAAAACGTGCTCACACACATTTCCACGGTATGACAAACGCACCCACTTTTGGTTATTGTGAAATGTGAGGTTGAGTTGTTGCACTTACAGTCGCTAGCAGGCGCTACCGTCGGCTAAGACGCTAAGATCAATTGGTCTTGACAAAACAGGAGGCGCGGTACAAAGCGGAGCGCATACATTTGGTCGGTTCCTGGCTATTGCTTTTCAAGGGTGGATCTCTTCTAGCTCCAGATTAGAGAATTTGTTTTACTTTGAAGATAGCTGATGTTTTAGAGAATTATGTTGGGGTTTATAGCTTAGTAACCAACTGATGTTGCATTGATTACGACCTTATTTAGATTGTTGAGTTTTCAGAATACATTAGTGATAGTCGGAACTCTATTTTGAACGGAGTCATCAAATTGGATGGCGGCATGACTAACGGCTTCTTCTTTAAGATGTACGAACAGAAGCGACCATCAACTCCTGAATCTGAAAGGTTAGATGAACATTTTCTGACTTATTGTAGGCGCTCCTTGATAAGGCTTTCAAATTTTTCTCACGAATATCATCATTCGATCTTTCAAATCTGTAAAATGAATTTACCATCATTAGATTCCATATGTTAATATATCTATTTCATGACAGATAATTACTTTTGTCATGCACACTGTAACTTTGCCTCTTATTATAATTATACTAATTATATACATGATCCAAAAAACTCCTGCAAACTACATTAAACCTACTTGTTGCAATTATTGATTCCATGCATAATCATGAGACTAAAATACCTTCCCTCCTAGGTAAGAGGCTATTAAAAATTAATCTAATTCTAGTAACGTAAAATATTGAGAGAGTCAGCTGCAGTCGAAAGCTCTCTGATGATTTCCTGATTCAGTCAAATGAGGGCGCTGTGTTTCTTGATGCCTGTCATTAATTCAAAGACAAATCAATCTATAACATCTCTGTTATGATTCAACAGGGGGAGTGAATAAAAATCTCAAAACAACTTACATCACGGAATAATTAGGACATGAAAAATATAATTACTGCAATTATCTAAAACTTGAAAGTGTGTAAGATATCATATTACATTTTTGTCACTTGGTCATACAAAGTTACAAAAAATTTCATTGAGGGTCATGTGATAGCTATAGGATGAACAAACAAAAATGTAAACAAAAATAAGCCAACTGATTGATTGCTTGAATGATTAATTGATTGATTGGTTGGATGGTTGGTTGGTTAATTGACTGTTAGGATAGGTGCAATGCTGATAAAAGAAATAAGCAATGATGCACTCATTTTGAAACGGTATTAAACAAAACTTTGGAAGTACAGCGTGTCTCATAAAAAAAGGAACTGGGATTTCCATCTGTTTTTATCTTCAGAGGCAAATGAATTACGAAATTAATTCAGACCATCAGAGAATTCAGTTATTAATTTATATTATGATACCTGATATGAGACAAAAATTTCATGTATAACAGAGCAGGACGAGTTTGATTTTTTTTTAAACGGGGTTGTGCAGAAAACTGGACAAGATTTATATATAAAGAAAAGGTTCCGTTCTTACCATACATGTCAAATTCATATTAAAAAAAATATTCAATAATTATGAAATCCGTCTCTGAATATGGATTTCTTTTTATTATGGGACGCACTAATCAGTAAAGAAAATTGAAAAAAAATAAACGATAATTTAAAGAGATATAAATGTTGAAACTTACGAAAATTGTTTGCAGGAGTACTTTCTGGTGAGGCTAAGGTGTTGGAAGGGAAGGAACTTGTTCATTCCCCTCGTATGGAAACTTGTGTTTTGGACGCATTGTTGCGAGGTATTGAAAAGTGATAGCATCAATCATTGGCAAGATCTCAGTGGCAGTCTGGGGTCGATAAGCCTGATTGTCCCGGCAGCAATGATCACCCAACGCCTCGAGGGGAGGAATACCGCAGTCTCGCCCCATCATACGAAACAACCGGCCCATGGAAAAGATGTCACTGACGTACGACGAAGGGCGCCCTCTCATCACAATTTCGGGGGCAAGATGTTGATGGATTTGCCCGTCGTCATAAAGTTGTCTGGTTGTCTCGGAATAATCTTTCCTTAATGGAAAGTATATGGTGCTGGCCTGGCCGAAATCAATCAGAATGGCACGCCATTTCGAGTTACGCTGCTCCATCATGACATTGTTAGCCTTGATGTCATTATGGAGGAGTCTCCGCTCATGTAAGGCCTCTACGGCTTCCACGATGTCACGGGCGATAGTTGTCACGTCTTTCTTCCTAATCAAAGGCAGCTCCCTGTCTTTCTGTTTGATGAAATTGAAGAGTGTACGGTCTACCCCCTTGTCGTGGTCCCCGATGAAATCAAGGACAAGGCAGGTCTGGTTGTCTATGGTCATAATGCCGTGAAGAGTAGGAAAGAACTCACTCCTTTCAAAGTACTCGCAGATCATTGCTTCTTTGAGAGTACAGAGGAGGTTCGCCTGTTGAAATAACAGATTTACAGAAAATTGCTCTAATCAAACCAGATTTTTAGTAATTTAATGTAAGAATGATAAACTTTCATTGTTGTATTCTACAACGTGCTGAGTGGCACAACCGTAGACATAGAGATAAAAAAAATCAAGTTCTTTCTTGATAAATCATGATTAAAGAACGGCGGTAACATATGCAGACAGTTTACAATAAATCATTTACATTGTTCATTGTTTTGAAGGTGATCTTGGGAGCGTTTCATTAGCATTTTGGTGCGACTTTTGTTCACATCTGACAACTTTCCTTGATTCTGATGGGCTGAGAGGCACTGTAGCTAGTACAGTCAGATGAAGCAGGACGCTACGAACAGTGGAAGCGCTATTATCTTTTAAAGGAGGTGACAAATGACCTCACAGGAATTTATCTACAGTGTATTTTTAAAAGTATATTGAAGAATGGACCATTGCAGACTAGTCTTCTATGACCAAGCGAACTATACTCTTTTGTTCTTCTTTCTTATTTATTTCACTCTATTTTCCATTCGTTATGTTCTTTTCTACTCGCCCACCCCTAGCTTTTTGCTTAGTACCTGTTCTCAATGTCTTCCAGTTCTTACCTTCATTTCGTCGTCTCTGAATGCGGCCGAGAGGAAGCTAGGCACTATTGGTCGTTTCACCACGACACACTTATCATTGGAGGCCAACCTCGCGATGGTGATCTCCCCGTAGGTTCCGCCCGCGAGGTACTTCAAGGGATAGCGGTCCTGGTCAATTCTGTTCTCATCGAATGGTTTCAGGTCTTTCTCGCGGTCGAGGGTCTCAAAGTTCTGAAAGCGGCCTCTGAACTGCGCGACGACGAGGATATCCGACATCGTCCGATCGTGATGCCGGGGTACGTCAACTGGGCTCAACTGTTTTCGTTCCTCAAAACTGAGTTGAAACAAGGTTGGAACAGAAATGTTAGACCAGTAAAATTGATTCAGTAAGAAAAATGCTCTGAAGTTTGAAGTTGTGGTTTAAATATGGATAGCCAATTTGGGCACAAATCCTTAACAGTACACATCCAATTTATTAATTCACCATTAACACTCATATTGTTCATTATTGTCTGGGAATGGTAACTGAAGTACTTTTCTTCATTATGAAAGCAAAAGGAAACAAAATAGTTAACATAAGAAATATGCAATATAAACAGAGCTTTTGAATTTTTGACCCCCTATAATCTTATAGGCCCGTATTCTGAAGTCGGGTTTAACTTAAACTCAGGTATAAAGTGGTTTAAGTGCGGAAAGCCAATTGTTACATAAATCACTAACAGTAAAGATATCATATTTAAGCTCATTTGGCTCTCAAATCAATTATAAATGTTTAGGAAGTATAAATAGATGATTGTCTTCACCATCGATGAATCAGGAAAGAGCACATTGAACATAAGAAACATACAACTTAATAAAATTTTGACTCTTTTGGCTTCCCACACTTTTAGCACACAGTTAGACCATGGTCTAAGTTAAAATTTCAGAATATGGGCCATAGAGTTTAGTAGTATGCAGTACTAAAGCAACTGCTATTATACAAGATGAATACAAACTGAAGGTACTCACAAACGAATGCAATCATGGAGGTGTTCGACGATATCCCTCTCCTGCTTGATACTGTAATTAAGCTCAACGATGGTGTTGTCCTGGCATTCGATTTGCTTCTTTAGACTTGAAATCTTGTCTTGGAGGTCGCTATTTTCTTCCCGATAATCCCAGAAGTTCTTTTGGCTTTTCTTCAAGGATCTGCCATTTACATTAAAATAAATAATTATAATAATAATAAAACATCAATGATGATATCAATGAGAAGGATATCTACAAGTGGACTGGCTCTGGATCCGGCAGTCTGGTCTGCATTAACCTAATCAATACAGCACTAGTGCCGACTTTGAAAAAAACTTTTATTTTTATTATTCACAATAAATACCATTTATATGATGATAAAATATTATGTTCATTGACCCTAAATGACTTGTGCAAGATGACCAGTGATTACCGCTATGTGCAGAAAAGTGGCACCGATAGTCTCGCTCTGCTATGCAGGCAATACAATGATTTTTTTTTTTTTCTATTTATCCTCAATTGAGGTACTTTATTATTCATAAAATATCAAAAGATACAGGTATTTACATTAACAAAATTCACATATCACACGACAATATTTTACAAGAAATACAAAAAATACAATAAAATATGTTACTTACACTACCAGTCACAATTCCTCGGCCCGCTGTCACCCGTCGTGAACCAGAGAACAATAGATTCAGTGGACTGAATCCATTGTTCTCCGGCTCCAACAGGCCAACCAACAGCGGACCATAAAAACCGCGACTGGTAGTGTATTCACTCAAAGTAAAAACGTATCTTCCGCAACTCAGTTTCATTAAATCTTTTCTGATTATACTTTAAACTTAGGTGAAATTTTATTTCTGCTTTCAGATCTTTCAATAAATAGTTTCCATGTAACACATGTTTCTTTTTATCATTACATTCTTTGACATAATTCTTATATACAGTATATTGGGCATAATTACGGATGAAATTGACGAGTTTTGTTTTTCGGTTGCCTATATCATATCCTATAATAATAATTTTTTCATTAATGTCAATATCAAGGCCAAAAATATTCCGAATAAGACACGAAACTATTTTCCAAAATAACCTCACTTTTTTGCATGTCAATAAAAAATGATAAAGACAATGATTTTAATGATAACAAGAATAATGATAGTAATAAGAACAATGCTGATAATAATCATACTATTACTACTACTACTACTACTACTACTACTACTACTTCTGCTACTACTATAACTACTACTACGACTACTACTACTTTGTACTATTACTACTACTACTACTACTACTACTACTACTACTACTACTACTACTACTACTACTACTACTACTACTACTACTACTACTGCTACTACTACTAATACTACTACTTCTACTGCTACTACTACTACTACTACTACTGCTACTACTACTAGTACTACTACTATTACTACTACTTCTTCTACTTCTGCAACTACTACTATTAATAACAATTAATAACAACATTATGCAAAGTTGCTGAAGAAAAGTTATGACATGATCACATCAATCGCAAGACAGCTAGGGCCCAGATATATCTTCACAAGTGTCACCTCCGTTGTGTGCAGTAAAAGATGGACAAACTTCTTGCTACTATTTACTATTACGCAAACAATTTCTTAGTATTCCTCTTTATGCCCTCTATTTAGTTGATTTTTCTTATATTCAGGATTTTTCTGACTTCTCAATTCGTTATATTTTCTGTCGTTTATCATTATATTTCATTCTATTATCATATTGTATTTGGTTTTGTTTTACCAAGTTCTTAAGATTTGTATAATTTATAATTTTTGTGATTTTGTTATTGCCATGTTTGTTTGTATATTGTACTTTTTATTTTGGGTGTATGGACCCCTATGATAACCGCATTTGCTGATAGGATGTTCCAAGAGTGGTAAATAAATGAATAGATAAATAAGTAAATACATAAAAGAGTTTAAAAAAAATGAATAAAGAAACAAATAAACAGCTAAATAAATAAATAAATGAATGAATAATAAATAAATGAATAAATAAATAAGTAAATAAATAAATAAATAAAATAACAAGTGGACTGCCTCTGGCCGTCTCACCTGCATCACGCAGTTCAATATAGCAGCAGTGCTGACTTTGAAAACTACTCTAACTCGCACAAGATGTTCAGTGATACACGGTTACTATTATGTCCACTTTTTATGAACTAGACCAATAAACTTACAGAGATATGATGGTTATTCAACAAAAAACCCCAACATGGCCAAAGTTCATTGACCCTACATGACCTTTGACCTTGATCATGTGACCTGAAACTCGCACAGGATGTTCAGTGATACTTGATTACTCTTATGTCCAAGTTTCATGAATCAGATCCATAAACTTTCAAAGTTATGGTGGTAATTCAACAGATACACCCAATTCGGCCAATGTTCATTGACCTTTGACCTTGGTCATGTGACCTGAAATGCGCACAGGATGTTCAGTGATACTTGATTACTCTAATGTCCAAGTTTCATGAATCAGATCCATAAACTTTCAAAGTTATGATGGTAATTCAACAGATACCCCCAATTTGGCCAAAGTTCATTGACCCTAAATGACTTTTGACCTTAATCATGAGACCTGAAACTTGCACAAAATGTTCAGTGATGCTTGATTACTATTATGTCCAAGTTTCATGAATCAGATCCATAAACTTTCAAAGTTATGATGGGAATTCAACAGATACACCCAATTCGGCCAATGTTCATTGACCTTTGACCTTGGTCATGTGACCTGAAATGCGCACAGGATGTTCAGTGATACTTGATTACTCTAATGTCCAAGTTTCATGAATCAGATCCATAAACTTTCAAAGTTATGATGGTAATTCAACAGATACCCCCAATTTGGCCAAAGTTCATTGACCCTAAATGACCTTTGACCTTAATCATGAGACCTGAAACTTGCACAAAATGTTCAGTGATGCTTGATTACTATTATGTCCAAGTTTCATGAATCAGATCCATAAACTTTCAAAGTTATGATGGGAATTCAACAGATACCCCCAATTCGGCCAAAGTTCATTGACCCTAAATGACCTTTGACCTTGGTCATGTGACATAAAACTCATGCAGGATGTTTAGTGATACTTGATTAACCTTAAGTCCAAGTTTCATGAACTAGGTCTATATACTTTTTAAGTTATGACGTCATTTCAAAAACTTAACCTCAGGTTAAGATTTTGATGTTGATTCCTCCAACATGGTCTAAGTTCATTGACCCTAAATGACCTTTGATCTTGGTCATGTGACATGAAACAGTAATACTTGATTAACCTTATGCTCAAGTTTCATGAACTAGGTCCATATACTTTCTAAGTTATGATGTCATTTCAAAAACTTAACCTCAGGTTAAGATTTGATGTTGACGCCGCCGCCGCCGTCGCCGTCGGAAAAGCGGCGCCTATAGTCTCACTCTGCTATGCAGGTGAGACAAAAACCTGTTATCACACTTCGGGCCATTAATTGGCATCTTTGTTCGTCAACAGACTTCCACCATTTACCTTTTTTCAAGTGAGATTATAAAGGATTATTTACGTGCCTGGGTATTCATTGTAATTGAGTTTATTTTTTCATTCAAAATTCAAGGTTAAAAAAAACCCCAAAATACTTACTTGATTGTATTAGCCTGGTCTGCGATCATTTGAACCTTTTCGTCTGATGTCTAGAAGAAAAAAATACATCACAAAATGCATCAAAACGCAATAGTAATGATTTTTTCTTTCTTTTTCGGGGAGGCGGTGCATTCTATTAGGCATATGCTTTTGTTTTTAAGCACATGAAAAGTTATTGGTGAAAGTAAGGCTTATCCTCTGTATGTTTACTTGGCCAACCCCACTAACTTGGATGGCCAAATTATGTTACATTAACTGGGCAAAGATTGATTATGGTGATGACCAAATAGTGAGAGGCAGTGTGATGGTAAGATTATTCTTTTTTTTTCATTCTAAACTGAAGTAATAATATTCCCTGCTCGGCCAGTGCGGTAGTTCTTTCTTAGATATATCAAACATGAAAATTACCATTAAATTTGACGCAATAAACCAGTTCACAAATTAACAACACATAATCATACTAGAGGCAAAATTGACATTTAGAGAATATTATCCTTATATCCCCTGCCATAAAACTCTTTAAAAAAAAACAAGGTGCCAAATTTAGCACTTTGTAAGAGCGAGGATAGTGACTGCACTTCTGCGCGTTGAGTTCAGCACTTGGGGTGCTAAAATAGCACCTTGGATATCCAATGGAGCAAATAACCATGCTTTTTTAGCACCCGAAGTGTAGCCACTGTACAATTTACTTAAAAAGGACAAGTTCATCCCAACAAAAAAAAATGATTTTAATGAAAAGAGAAAAATCCAACAAGCACCACACTAAAAATTTCAAAATTGGATGTAAAATAAGAGAGTTATGACATTTTAAAATTTCGCTTAATTTTACAAAACAGTTATGCCCATCCCGGCTGGTATGCAAATGAGGAGACTGTGACGTCATCCATGCACTATTTTTTGTATTTTATTATGTGAAATATGAAATATTCTAATTTTCTCCTCATTGTCAAGTAATACAACAATTAATTCCTCCCTGAACATGTGGAATTAGAATTGTTTAATACTATATGTTTCAGTCAAGTTGGTCCTTATTGTCAAATCTATATTGTATAACTCAACCAATAAAAAACAAAAGAAATAGTAAGTGATGGACATCATCGACTGAGTCACCTACTTTTGCATATCTCTGATTGTGAAAAATAAGCAAAACTTTAAAATGTCAGGACTTCCTTATTTTACATCCGATTATGATTTTCCTTTATTTATTCAAGTCAGCATTTTCCTAGGATGGACTTGACCTTTAAATGTTGAATTTAAAGGACTTCAGAGTGTAAAACCTGGGGTCCCGTCTTACAAAGAGTTGCGATTGATCAAATTAATTACAACAATGGATGGCCAGCAATGTCAACATCTATTATGCACGTTTGTTCAAAATATTTTCTAGATATGATGTATATTCATGCATTCATCGTTATCTTGAACATTCAATGTGCTTCTCTTTGGTTACAAAGGACATTGTGCACAATTCCTTTATTAAAAAAATGATGATGGATTTCCATAGAGATACAATTGATTGGATCAATCGTAACTCTTTGTGAGGCGGGACCCAGGCATCCCATCTCATCACCTGTTTGCGGGCAATCTTGTTGATGACCTTTCTGAAGAACTTCTTCTTTTTCTTCTTATTTTTGGAACCCGAGGAGGGTTTGTCCAGTTCATCACCCATCTCCTCCAGAGAGGCCAACAGTTCCTTTGAAAACAGACAGAAGATTAAAGATAATAAATTGTGGGAGCGTCGTGGTCTAGTGGTTATGACTCTTGTCTTTCAATCTGAGGAACGTAGGATCGAATCCAAGCCATGTCGTGTTTTCCTTCATCAAGAAATTTACCCCGGTAGGAAGAAAGTCCTTGAATGCTTAAGCGCCTATGGCAACATAGCTACACTCTAAATTCCAGGGAATTAAAGTAAATCCAGATCGGCTGAGAATAGTGACTAGCCGTATTTTGAATTTATTTCAAATCTTAAGGATTATTTTTTAAATCTCAAAAGAATTAAATTCAGATCTTTTAGATTTATATTCAAATCAACAAGGTTTAAATCTCGATCTAATATTGAATTTAGAGTGTAAAGCCGGGGTAATAATAGCAGCGCCTTTTATGCATAAATCCAGCTATTGTCATCATTATTAGGCCTATCATTAAATGCCAGTTGTAGAAATTATTTCAAAATTATTTCATACACGTAAAAAATCCAATAAAATGACCACCAAGGTGTCTGTTTGGCCTTTAATAAGAAACATGTACCAAAGGATCCTAGAAGAGTTTGTGCAATTGCTGAGAATTTAGCAAGATAAGCATGGGATTCCAGTCAAATGTTGAATGTTTTTCAAAGCAATACTGATACACTGTCCCATGTGCGCGTATCTGTGTTGGTGATCTACAGTGTGATCGGTTTTCAGCTTAAATTCAGGATTAAAAAAAAACAGTTATGTCACTGTACTGCACCAGATCTGTATGAAGTTAATTGACAGTGATAATTAATCTTGGTTTAACAAACTTTCTTGCAAATCAGTGTATACTGCTTTTTTTTAAATCATCTTTTAAAATGAGAGATAGGATTAATTATTGACAGATTGATAAAAGATGATAGGTGATGTCTCAATAGAAGGATCACAACTACATGTACCTAACCACAATACCACAACGGTAAAGTGATAAAGGGCAAGTATTTTCCTATACACGCTATTGTACAGAATTAATGTTTCTTCCAACTGTTATTGATTTTTTTTTTTCAATGGTATTTCACAGCACGGTAGAAAAAATGACTATATTACAGCTACAATAACAAAATTGACCTTAAACCATCAACCAATGACATGTCACTTAAAATAACAAAAAAAAAGCTTTGCTTGGTCTGAAGTCGAATTCTGTTAGTATGACCATTGACCTATGATAGGTCCATGGTATGACTAGCATAAAGTAAAGAAAAGAAAACCTACTTCAATCTGGTCAGTCTTCTTGGCGACTTTCTTCTCCAATGAGGTTACAAGTTCTGCTTGCCTGGTCAGTTCTTTGCGGAAGAGAGTAAGGTATTCGGGGACTTTGGTTTTGTCCTTGTGTTTGATATGTACCTCCTTGGCTATAGCCTAGAGACAAAGAAAAAGTTTGATGAATTAAAAAGAGATATTTTGGATGAATGTGCAGACTTCCTAAAAGTAAGTATAGGCTTTGTAAAATCTGAATCTAATCATTATAATATTGATGACAATCGTGATAATCATGAATGTAATATGATCATGAAAGTCAACAATGATAATAATATAATACTGATGAAGGAAAAAATAATTTAACAAAAAAAATAATTAAAAACAATCATAGTAATAATGATAATAACAAAACTGATCACATTATTAGACAAGATGATATGATGCTGTTAATTCATAGTAATAACAGGAATAATATTGTCACAATGAAAATCATATCATCTTTGGCGCAGCTACTATAAATGCATATACTCTACTGCGCTTGATGCTTGGAATCATAATACCCCGGCTGTAGCTGGACCGCCGTATATAGGCGCCAAAGCGTTCAAGGAATAAATATACTGTGCCATGGCTGGGATTCGAACCCACGTCCCTCTGATTGTAAGACGAGAGTCGTAACCACTAGACCACGACGCCCCCGTAACATCAATGATGACAAAATTAAATGTAATGATAATATGGACTAGTGCCAATCTATGCACTAAAGAACCTCACCATGCAGGTTTTCCGGAATTTTTCAATCTTGTCCTTCTTGGGGGTCTGCAAACAAAGTACAAAATATTGTAAATTATTTTTTTGAAAAGATATAGATTGATTCAAGAAGATAACATAATCTTATCATCGTTTAGGTCTTCAGACATAAACACAACATTAGATTCAGAAAATGGTCCAAGGAATTAAAAAGAACACACAATATTTCATAATCGCATCAGAGAGAAAACTGATTGATTCAAGATCAATTTCAGGGATATTGATTTCTAACAGAAAACATTATGATACAAAATAAATAATTGCATTTGACAGTGTAAATGAAAAGTAAGATAAAAAGAGAGCATACAAACGTGGATTATGTTTTGTTTTAAAGAGACAATGTACTGTACATATTATACAAAAGAACTTTAAATATCTATGGAAATACATGGAGGGGATTCACTAAAATTGCATTATCTTGAATAAAAAATAATGATTTTCTCAATGAATTTTCGTCAAAAGTTAATCGTTTGACAGTGTTATGAAGCACGACAAAGAGCAAGGGGTTGAGATTACAAAATGAATTTCCGGTGGCACACTTCTTTTGAAAAAAAAATTATCTAGAGATGAAGTTTCTAAATTTCTGCAATACATGGATGCACTCATCTGAAAATTAGGTAGGAAGAGAAATGGTGCACAACTATTATAATAAAGTGACTACACAACTCATCAGAAAGTGTTAAGTTTGGGAAACAAATTTTTGGGGTACCCATCCCGTCTGATCCAAATTTAGTTTAGTGCACATATGGCATACAATCTAATTACCACTTTGTTTACTGATCATTTGCACTTTTCTCAAATGAAAATTTGGTTAAAAGCAGCTGGTAAACGCCAAGCTGGTATATAACCAATTACCTAGGAAACATTTTACGTATAGCTAGGTTACGTATAGGTTATAGGCTGACCTTATAGACTACAGATATTACTCTTGGGTCTTTTTTTATCAAAGTAGAGTAGGGATTCAAACACACAACCTTGCGATTATGAGTCCATTACTCTAACCACTGGACCACACGACCCTAGACATTGTAGACGAAGTGTGTTTACACTAAATACTTAATATATAAACTAGCAGTATACAATGTTGGATGAGACCAAATTGAAAGTAGAAGATAGAAGAGGTCTCAGTGATTCACTCATCTTTTTATCTTTTAACCCTGATAAATAAGTAAACATAAAAAACAATAACCTTTTTGTAATCTTCAAGTGCTTCGACTTCGGCAACGAGACTACCGATCTTGAGTGACTGTTTGACATCCCTATTCTGAAGCTCCTCGATAAGTTCTTCAGATGACAGTTGACCCTGGTCGACGTGTGTTAGGGTTTCAATGGATTCTGTCAAAAACTTTTTTTTCAAAGACAATAGATAGGGGAATACAGAAGTAAGAAAGAATAATTAATGTAATTAACAACCTTACATAAGAGATGGTTATAAGTCTTGTTCATTATTCAGAAAAGGGGATCAAAATTGTGTAAAACTGGCACTTTATGACGATTCAGACACTATGTAATTGTCATTGCAAACATCAAAGTAATAAATATTTATAGCTAGTTTCAAATGAATATCTGAATATTAATTTTTGTATTTAGAAATTTAGTATAAAGAGCAATTCATTGAATAAGAAACTGGCAAAGGAGTCTATGACAACTTGCTTTTGGCCAATCACATGGCTGAATTACAGTAGCTTACAACGATAGCTTGAATTTTTTTTAAACAGGATCTTATCTGAGGTAGATATGAAGTAATATGATACAAAATATGATATAAAATAATATTTTCATGTCATTTGGATCTTAGGTGGAAGTCACCAAAGTGACTTCTCATAAGACTGATGTGAGACAAATCACAGATACATTATGAAATACATTATACATGTACCATGCATGACACACTTAAGAGCATTATGTGGATAAGTGTATAAGCATGATGACTGCGTTACGCATTAGTGTCTTACATTACAGATCGCAATGTGATTCATTTATGTGTGACATTTGACCCACTCACGCAATTTCAAAAGAAGTCATGTGAGTAGGGGCGGATGTAGGATCTTCCAGGGAGGGGGGGGGGGCATTCTTGTACAGAAAAAAAAATCAACAAGACCCCCAAAAGGGTCTTAATGGTGATTTACGTCAGGAAAATTTTGAAAAACAAAAATATATTTAATATATTTGTTATGGTTCTCAAAAGGGGGTGGGATGGGCCGGATATTCCCCTTCCTAGATCTGCCACTGCATGTGTTTGGCGGATCGTAGAAAACAATCGTAAGCCATTTGACCTTACAAGGCTTTTCTGTGAGGTGTATGAATTTACCTTGATTTTCGCCTGAAGTTCATTGTTTTTCTCCTCGAATTCTAGCGCCTTGAGGCAGCGGGACTCCTGCTTCTGCCAAGCCTTGCGGAATGCCTTGGCCGAATTTTCCAGGGATACGTTGTCCGATACATCTGCGATGGACCGCATCTCGGACAAAACTTTCTGTAAGATCATGTTAAAAATCAATAAATCAGTGTTTAACAAAGCTGGGAAATAGATTTAGTGAACCAATTACCCATAAGTCTAAGTAAAACATCATGTGGGGTTCTGAAGCTGTCCCATCTGTCCGACTCTTATGAGATTTCCTTTAATCACCTCCCTATTTTTTCTCCCTCTTTAGATCTGGCCCGTGTCTTACAAAGAGTTACGATTGATCCAATCAATTGTAAATCTATGAAAATCCATCAGTGTCATAATTTTTTTTCTACAGAAAATTTGCAAAATGATTTTTGTAAACAAAGGAGAACCCACTAAATTGCCAAGAAATCAATGAACTTATGAATATACATTCATATCTAGAATTTTTTGAACATGTATTTTAGATGATGACGTTGCTGGCTTTCCATAGTTGTGGTTTGGATCAATCGTAACTCTTTGTAAGACTGAGCCCTGATATCCCCTCTGTCCTTCCCCTCTTCTTTCTCTCTCTCAATCTATCTTCCTGTGTCTCTCTGCCTCTCGCTGCTTCCATCTCTGACAGCCCCACTCCCCGTTTCACTACCTCTTTGCCTCCATCATCCCGGGAATGTTTGTGGTAACTCCCGTCGGAACTCGGCAGGACAGCATTTTTGCTGGTAAACGCCAAGGTGGTATATAACCAATTACCTATGCGACACAACCTTCCCCACCGTCTTACCTTGTGCATTTCCAAAGCGTTCTTGGTTAACTTCTCGAAGTTAAACGAGAAGCGGAGTTTGTCATCCTTCTTGTCCCTTTCCTCAGCCCTCTTCTTCCTAAGCCAGGCCTGTTGGAGTCTATCGATCGAATCTTCCGCCACGGTTTCCTCTGGAAGACCGGTCATGGTGCGCACTTCAGAAAGGAGTTTCTTTTGAGTGAGGAAAAACCATCAATGGGTCACAAGCAATAACCTTTTATTAACTCCTAGTTAATTAACACAAAATCTTTATGTAGGTGCACATTGACATTGCTACTTCATATTCCAATCTTGCCGTGAAAAGTTGTCAAAGCTTTCATGCTATGAAATGAAACGGGTCATATAAGTAGGCCCCTATACATGTGAATCAGAATAAGGACCATTGCTGATACATTGAAATACAATAAAAGTTTGTTACTCTCCATAGAAGTGTAAAATGGCTGTTTAATTTGGAGTTGATCTCAAGTCGACTATTAGAAAAACCCAGCTGTCATTCATATACAACACCCATATTAGCATTCCTTGATTATTTGATGACCTTTACTCCCCCCCCTTCACTGGCAACACCTTTCAATTATTTTGTCACTGAAGTAAGCTGTTGTAGGAATATGATCATTAGGACACAGTCGAACGATTTTGAGTTTGAAAGTTAAAAAGCGTGCCAAATATTTAACATTATAGTTCATGGTTGAATACTAGTATACCATTTCCTAATAATATAGAATAATAATTGTAATGATGACAATGAAAATTGGTAATGATGATGATGATAATGATGACGATAATGATAGTAATTTTGCAACTGATAATAATACAATAAAAATGGATAATAGATGAATAAATAAATACTACCACTACTACTACTATTACTACTACTACTACTACAACTATACTACCACTACTATACTACCACCACTACTACCACTACTACTACAACTCTACTACCACTACTATACTACCACTACTACTACTACTACTACTACTACTATACTACTACTACTACTACTACTACTACTACTACTACTACTACTACTACTACTATACTACTACTACTACTACTACTACTACTATACTACTGCTACTATACTACTACTACTACTACTACTATACTACTGCTACTATACTATTACTACTAGTCCACTGCTACTACTACTACTACTACCACTACTACTATAATATTGCTACTATTCTACTACTACTGCTATACTACTACTTCTACTATACTACTACTACTACTACTGATAATAATAATAATAATCAAACGAACTATTGTGTATCTTAGTATGAGGCCTAACAATACCCTGATTTGTTCCTTGTTCTTCTTGGTGGCCGCGTCAAGTCTCTTGGTCTCTTTCTTCTTCTCTCTTTCCATCAAGTTCTTATAGGACTTTTCCTTGAGGTCCCACGCCTTGCGGAATTCCTCGGCCGAATCTTTTGGCGACAGGTCCTTGGAGAGCCCGGTGATGGATTTGACTTCAGATAGAAGTACCTGTGATTATCAAATAAACCAGAAAATATAATATTAGAACTGTTCAATGCATTTTTTCCATATTTGGAAAAAAAAATATTTGAAATGTAGTCATTTAGGGCAACAGGAATCAGAAAAAAATCATTGCTGATGAAATCATTTCTAATAATCATATATTTATATGTTTAGTCTTTAGATAAAATCATTTCTGACATCCTTTCCTCGTAGTTTTATTTTTCCCCTCCCCTCTCAAATTCTCATACTACTCCATAATCATACCCAAATCAATCCAATATACCAATATTTTTTCCTCAAGTTATAACTAAGGCCTATGACCGTTGCTTCCTTGACAGATGACTTTGTCAGTTATAGGTCAACCCAGCTTTATTTTGTAAAAGATCCTGTCATCTTGTCAAAGATCATGTCATTGCATAAGACTTTCCACTGTTTTTTTTTTTGGGGGGGGGGGCTTTTTTCTAATTTTATTTTTTTCTTCAAATGATGTTATGATTACTTGTACATAATATGTTTGATTGTTATTATGTGTTTATATAGACTATTTGTTCTTTGTTAATTGGCCCAATAAAACATAAATACTGAAAAAAAACTTATGGAAAAAAGTTCAGTTAGACCTATATTTTGTAAATAAGAAACAGAAAATAATAAAATCTTAACAATTTTTCTGATTTACCTGCAGTTGGTTTGCAGCATCACCTTGGTCTGCAACATCAATGTCTACTTGCATGCCCTTATCCACTTTGATTGGGTCTTGGTCCTCATATTTCCGACGGATTTCCTCGCGCTTGCGCCATTCGTCTTGGAGTCGATCAACCGTCTCCTCTGGCGGAGTGTTCTGGGACAACCCAAGGAGGTAACGGACCTCGCAAAGGACTCTCTGTTTTCGAGGAAAGTCAAGAAAAATGCAAAATCATCGACTATGTCCTTGGTAATAGTCTTATGCTTGGCCACGTCACACGTTAACTATTTAACCTCGGGTTAGACTTCATTAAAAAAATTATTGAAACCATTTTTCAGTGACCAAAATACTGACTTTAATTGGCTTATCAGAAAATGTGTGAAGGTGAATAATCACTGGTGTAGGTTTACGGGGGGGGGGGGGGGTGGTCCCGCCAGGACCTTCAAAATTTCAGGAGAAAAAATGAAAATGAAATATTAATGCAAAAATTTATTTAAAAATTAGATTCTTGTGTAAGATAGGTCAGTATTTTTCCTTCGCTTTCTTAAGATAAAATCCCCTTGTCTGGTTCCTTCAAAATTGTCATATACGCCACTGATTTTAAAGTCTTTAAATAGATCAACAAACACTGACAATCGAACTGTTTATAATGATGAAAGAAAATTAAACCTTAATGAAATAAAATGAATATGTACAAATACAAACAAGTGAGTTTACATAAATGAATGATTGGAAACAGAAGATTAAGTGCATATGAATGAATGAATAAACTTATCAAGATAGGACAATCAATAAAAACATATATAAGAAAACACAATCAATGAACATCTTGAATTACATGAGCATGCATAAATGATATTATCAGTTTCAAATCAGATGAAAAGTTATTCACCTTGAGATCTACAAGTTCTTCATTGCTAACTGGGTTGCCTTGGTGAGTAAGACCAGTATCCGAATTCATCTGTTCTATTTGTTTCATCAGGTCTTCCTTCTCCCCTTCCAGTACCAAGATGGTTGCTTCATTCTCCGTCACGTGTTCATTAGAAAACTATAAATTATATTGGATGAAGGTTAAGTTTTAAAGATCGTAGTTCAATTAAGATGGTCCTTATTGTCAATTTTCTTGTTGTATAATTCAAACAAAAGAAAAAGTGAGAGGGGACATCCTTGCCTCTTTCATTTGGATATCACTAAGTTACGTATATGTACCTGTTTTGTGGAAAAAAATAAGCGAAACCTCAAAATGTCAAAACTTTTTATATAATTTTACATCCAATTTGGATGAAATTTCAGCGTCATGCTTTTTTGTTTTTCTATTGATTAATTAACATTTTTCTTGGATGGACTAGACCTGTAAGGATAATGAACATGGCCGTACGCCATGTACTAGGGGGAGGGGCAACTAAATTAATAATAAAAAAATAGATAAATAAATTGAAACCCACATATTTTACTGAAAATTTTCTCAACAATCACTAAAAGTATGCACAAAATCATTTCATTTCACTCTCAAAAATGAAAAAGAAATCACCCCATGAGAAGCTCGGTGGCTTCGCCTCCTTGATTTCGAGTTCCTCCAAAAAAAGTGTCTTGCCCCCCCCTACCAGGAAATGTTTTCTGCGTACGGCCGTGATAATGAATTCTTACCCTCAGCTTTGTCTTAAGTGATAGGATCTCTTCCTTGAATCCCAGTATTTGATCACTCTGATTGGTCAACAAGATATTTTGTACAACCAGGTCTTGCTTCTCATTTTTAAGCTCCTCAATCTCAATTAAGGCCTTGTTCCGCTCTTCAGAAAGTAACTACATCGTAAGGAATACATGTAAGAACTGGGTGTTGGTACCAGGACTGTTCAAATCTACATTGCAGTTGGTGTCTCTTGAGGACCAAAACCAAGCATTTTGAGATTACACACAGACTACAGAATTTTGAATAAAACACAATTTTATCGAATAAAATACAAAAGAACAAGAAGAAATATGACATCATCAGTTTGTTAATTACATATTTCTGAAGACATGTGTAGAACTGTTTCACCAAAATAATGCAAATTTTAAAATGTCATAACTTTGCTATTCCTTGTCCAGTTTTGATGTTAATTTAGTGTTTTGTTTGACTGTTCAAATCATACTATTTTTAGCCTGGAGTACCCCTTTAAACATAACACCAGAAACTGTAAAAATTGAAATAAAGTATAATTCAAACAATAAAAAAACAACAAAAAAATAGCTAGTGAGGGACATCCGCGATGCTATCACATATCACTGTGTTTTGAATAATTTTGTGAAAATAACTTTCTTATTTATATCAGTCTTGATCAACTTTCAACGTTATGCTTGTTTGATTTTTCTCTATTGATTCAAATCATTTTTCCTAGGATGGACTCGACCATTCGAATTACAGACAACTTTATGAAGTCCCCATTGGATAATCTTTATAAGATACATGTATACCTTGCTTCGTTTCTGGGCTGCAATAAGATGGTCCTTGGTCTTAGTCGGGTCCAGGGTGGCCCTCAGAGCCTCAGCATCTCGTTGGGCCTGGGCTTGGGCCTCTTCCTTGGCAGCTCTGGTCTTGGACAGGTCTGATTTGACTTCCTGAAAGATGATGTCCCGATCGTTCCAAAGCTCTGTCATGAGTCCGGCTAGTTTTTCTGCCGAAGGCTTGCCGGATGGATGCACGATCTCAGTCAAGCTATCAACCAAGACCTGTGAGTAAAGTTTGATTAAATCAAAGATTTTTTTGTTTTACTGAATATTATTTCAAACCCATTGTTTACTAAAAGGCAATAATTAGATTGTGTATGAATCTTTAATGTGGTTACAGTTCGGGAATGGGACTGTCAGGGTTGAAAAAAATCAGGAACTATCAATGGTCGTTTACTAACTGTAAAACATTTTTTTCTTAAATTCAAGTACTAAAATATTATACAGCTTATGTGCATTTTTTTCGCCGCACTTTTTTAAATATATTTTCTTTAAATTATTTTTTCAATAAGCTTATTATGCTGTGTACACAATTTAACCAATTAATTATAAATGCTATGATTTGTACTACTACTACTACTACTACTACTACTACTGCTACTACTACTACTATACTACTACTACTACTACTACTACTACTACTACTACTACTACTACTACTACTACTACTACTACTACTACTACTACTACTACTACTGCTACTACTACCACTACTACCACCACTACTACTACTACTACTACTACTACTGCTGCTGCTACTACTACCACATTAGTTAGAACTATAATAATAATAATAACAACAACATTAAATGACATTGAATAATAATTATGAAGATCATAATAATGATGATGATGATGAAGATGATGATGGTGATGATGGTGATGATGATGATGATAATGATAAAATACTGCTACTACTTCAATAATACAGCCTAAAATAGAACGTAGATGACATATCATGCAAAAAGGCCTCTGGTCAGAAGTAGAACAAACAACACTCACTTTTTTCTCCTGTGTTACTTCTTCGAGTTTTATCTTAGTAGCGGCGAGCTCATTTGTAAGAATTTCATTGGACAACGAAAGTTCCTGTACGAGAAAAGCATGATGATTAAAACGAGTTAAAACAGATTGAATTTTACAATCTCTATTAGGAAGACACTCGATTTTAAGTAAACTCCAACTTGTTTTAAAGTTTGGCCTGGAAGTGGAAACTGAAAAAAGAACCCTCGCCTTTTCTCACCAATATAGACGGAATCATTTTTTTTAATTATTATTTAAGTTCCTTACATATTGAAAATCGTGTGTCGAGTTCACAATATGCCTTTCTAGATTCTTACCTCTCTTCTCACTGACATAAATGATTAACATGATGAGGTCCAAAAGGTCCAAAAAAGGGAAGAAGAGCATAAGGAGTGCAACTTTTAAAAAAAAATTGGAAAGTGGTTATGGCGTAAAAAAATAAGGAGAAAGAGGCAGAGAAAAAGAAAGAGGGGGGGGGGTTGAGGGGAGGGATGTTTGCATCTTCTTTTTAAATTTGCATTTTGAGATTAATGGAAGTTCAATGTCTCAAACACGATCGATCACATGAGCTGATGCCTTCCTTGAAGTGAGTTAATTTGATGGATTGTATAAAACAAACTAAATAATTGTTATCAAACCTCGTTCTCCTTTTTCTTCTCTTCGATTTGGGTTTCTGATGACTTGCGGGTTTCTTCCAAAATATCGCTGGTTTCCTAATAATGTCATAGAAGAGGATAAATAGAAACATGTTGTAACTGATTTGTACATTTGATCTATAAAGCAAAATGATTTATTTTGTGTATTTTTGAAGCTTTTGTTTTTGGAATTATTTTTCAATAGTGATGTACTTCTTTCTGCAATGTTAAAAAAACCCTGATCTTACAGAAAAAACACAAGATTTTGCAGAAAGAAATAACAGAATCACTCTGTAAATTCATAAAACAGGAATTCTTCTACAATTTAACAGAACAGGTCTGTTTAAAAAGGGAAAAATTGTGTTTTATTGAAGCAAACCTGTAAGGTTCCATACACCAAATACCACTTTCCTGTAATGTTACATGATGTAATGTAAGATTACACAATCTGGTAAAATTACAGGTGCTCTCGAGACTCTGCTGCAGGAACTTCTTTTATTTTTATTTTTAAATTTTCTAACAGTGTGCCTCACCATTTTATGATTATCCAACATCAGACCCCCCCCCCAAAAAAAAAAAATGTGTATACAGGTGAGGGGATGGGGATGAGCAGGGTTGTTGTCATGAAATAAATCATTGTTGTGTTTATTTATTACCGAATAAGATTTTTAAAAATATTGCTCATCTTCCTGTTTTTTTTTCTTAGTATTTTCAGTGTTTCTGTTGCTTGCTGGTCAGCTAGGTATCTTTCTGCAAATAACCCGAACCATGCAGAAGAACCCCCTCCCCCCCCCCTCGCTCGACTCAAATATTTGTGTTTGAGCAATTATTATCTGTCTTATGCAAATATTGACTCCTTGAGAAAGATTTACATGCTTAATGAATACATTTGAAATAGGTAAACGAAATTAATAGAAGGGACGAACTGCTAAATGATCATGGTGATAGATGAATAAAATAATGTAATGAGAAATCAACAAAACATATGTATACAAAATAGCATTTGCCTTATAGGACCAATATACCATTTGTACATTTTGGTGTGTTTTTTTCACGAATGGCGCAGAAGTCGGCTATCTGTAATAACCTCTTTAAAATGTGAGGAAAAATTCCCAGATAGTGAAACGGAATAGAATGAAGAAAAAAAAGGAGTTTAAAATTACCTGGAACTGTTTGGTGGTTTCTTCGAGTTTTTCCTTGACTGACTCAACTTCTTTGTTCAGAGTTTCAAAGGTTATCAAGACGGTCTGACAATGACAGAAAAGAAAGTGAGTATCTGAATGTGATATCATAGCGCCCTCTCTCATTACTTCTACTACTGTAGTAAAGGATTTACTCAATAATTACTCAAATGAACAAGAGTAAGCATATTAGTTTGGTATGATATACGATGCTGTGTAAATGCTGTACAGCTTTTACACAATGTCGTGTGATGGGAAAAGAGCCATATCTACCGAATATAATTTTATGTTCACTTTTTTCTCAACTTGTTTTTGGGTGTTATTGCATATAGGCATATTCTTTTTAGATCTAATCGACCAACGATATGCTTAAAAACATCATGCGTAATATTTGTTTTTGTTTTGCTTTGTTTTGAGTGTGCATCTAACTAGATTTTTAAAATCTTCATGTACACCATTCTCGTAAATTTGTATCAAGTTATTAGCGCGTTTCATATCTCTAAACACCTATTTCAAATCATATTTAATTATTCTAGGCTCTTTGGCTTTAATACAATTCACAGGTATTACATGTTATAATGGAAGCGTCGTGGTGTAGCGTTTCTGACTCTCGCCTTGTAATCAGAGGGTCGTGTGTTCGAATCCCACCAGGGCCTAGCGTCCTTTGGCAAGGTGTTAATCCACACTTTGCCACTCTCCACCCAGGTGTTAAATGGGTACCCGGTAGGATGTGAAAGCCTATATGTAGTATGCCAAGCAATTGAGTCTTGGAACTCTTGCTGGAATGCTCCCAAGGGAGTGGAGAAGGTGCATATATTGTATGCGGGCATGCAAGGATCCGTTTACCGGTTTAATAATAATAATGTCTGTAAAGCGCTTAGAGACGTCATTCCGATGTATTAAGCGCTATGTAAATGCGGAATATTATTATTATAATAAGTCTTAAATATCTACAACAAACTTACATCGTATTCGTCGTTCTTCTTCTGGAGATCTTCCTCTGCTTTCTTGAGTTGTTCCTGAACTTCAGCAAGGTCCTTGGATTCCTTAGGCTATGGTGGGATATAGGGTCGACAAAACAGCATAATCATAAAGACATTTGGAAATTTTTAAGTTCGGTTTCGGTTTTGGTGTTAGACTGTTGGTGCTATTGAAGCACAATCAGAATGTCTTCCACTGCTCCATCACCTGAAATCGTCAAAATCCCATTATTGACATTATTGATATAATTTAGCTACACTGTAAAAAACGAAGTGCTAATTTAGCACTGACGGTCCTTGTATATAGTGACCGCACTACGAATGCTGATTTCTAGTTTAAATTTGAACTAGAAAATTAGCACTCGTAGTGCAGTCACTATACAAACACTGTGAGTGCTAATTTAGCACTTCATTTTTTTTACAGTGTAGCTTAACACCAAGTGCGACTTCTCTCGGAGTTTTTACGGGCATCTCTTGTCATCTCAAAGTGATTTCATATCCTAAAAGTAACATGATCGTTCCAAACGAGATAGCTATCTAATCAGAAAATATATTGCCGTCATCAGTTCTATTCAAGGGGGGGGGGGTACTTTCTGGGGGAAAAAGAGACAAAAATTAGAAATTCCTCGGGGGCAAGGTAGCACAGTGCCTCTCACTTTTTGACCCAAGAAAATGCGCCTTTACAAAATGTGCTCTGTGCCCCTTTCACCTTAGAAGGACCCATTTAATGTGCCTATTTGCCTTCTTATAAATGCCCTTTCTGGTATCAAATAAATTACCCTTCTCAAAACGGCTCTTATCATACCCAATAACCACACGTTTTCCCTATTAATCATTCTGTCCCCATCTGCAATTTCATATTTTTTAATTGAAAATCCATTTTAAATTGTGTTAATTGCCCCCTTTATTTCATACAAAATTTATCTTCTACAGTATGTCCGTTTTCACCTCCGATCAAGTGCCCCATTTGAATATAAAAATTATATGCCCTTTTTTTTCTTCAAATTTTCATTTTATATTTTATATAGTTTGTTAACACTTTCCGTCTATTAACACGGTTAATGTAATGGAATTGCAATCCTTCTGCGGGATACAGTGGAGGGGCAGGCGGTACTTAATTGCCCTTAAAAAATCCCATAAAAATCTCTCTCTTTCAATGATTGTAAAATATTTCCTCTTTTTTCATTACTATTTTTGTTTGCCCTATAGAAAACATAATTGAGTGATTTCTATATTCAACAATTATATTCTGCCTATACAGAACACTTGGACTATGACCTTACAGTTCACTCGGGGATGCAAAAAAGACCCCTCTCCATATTTTTCCATGTCAACATAACACTAGTGTGATTATGCTCTTCAAGGGATAAAAAGTGTATTTTCAAGTTCATGCTGGAATTTCCAACAACCACTTTCTATTCAAAAAACAAAATCATTTTAAAGATAAAAAGTTCTGTATCTTTAACCTTTTCACCATACAAAACATTATTTAGAGTTGTAATTAGCGGTAAATAGAAGATAAAGCAAATGAACGACTTCATATTTCACAAATTTTCGCAAAATATAAAACTCAAATGTTTTTGTTAACAATTTAAAAATACCCTTAAATTGTCCAGTTTTCTAACCTGACACGGATTCAGGGGGGAGGGGGAGAAGAGGGGCCGATTGATTGACCTTAACTGTCGCACTGTTACCCCACTACAATGCCAGAGTATGTTTATAGGGAGCAGGGGGGGGGGTGTGACGACCATTTCGTTTTTATTTTCAATTGATATACACATGCAATTTATTATACGCACATAACGTAACCCACACTCAGCAAGCGAGTAAATATTTGATATTGTGATGGATTTTGACAAGATATTCAGAAAAAGGCGTCATATATATCTTACGCCTCTTCCTTTCCTTTTTTTTATCCTTGGTCATAGAACTTTTGAGGGGGCAAGGCCCCTCCGGCCCCCTGGATCCGTCTCTCTATCTTTAATTTTGTTAAATAGGGGGCCTAAACGAGTAAAACAACTCTATGACTGACCTTAGAGTAAAATAGGTATACCCTTTAACTCTAGTGCTGTGATTAGCTACTCATGTAATCTAAGGTAGATATGAACTCATGAATAACATTTCTAGTAACAGGTTTCCCATCTCAAAAGACCAACTGTCCCTTCTCTGTCCTCCTTCACCCTTCCCCCTAGGCGACGACCCCCAACCCCGACCCCAGCCCCCGCCCTTAAAAAAACTTGAATAATGCAAAAAAAAGTTCTTTGAAGGGAGGGTTGCGTTCACATCCTCCGAATCCCCAGTGACGGCCAGGTTAAACCTTCCCCATAAGGACTGTGATGTTTATACATTTCATTTCATGGAATATGAAAATAATTTTGAACAAGAATAATCGTGATTTCATGCTGAAATTATATATTTCCCCACTGCTGCACACTAAAAAAAAAGAAAAGAATAGCTCGCTTACTATTATGAACTGATCTGGGCTCCGTAACACAAAGATTAGCAATCAATCGCTAAATGAACTGACCAATCGTTATCGTACGTGTGTAGAAAATATATTCCTAGGCCTGTCCTTGGCTAACATTTCAACTACGAATACCTATGCTCAGTGGCGTACCTAGGATTTTCCACAGGAGGGGGCAAAAATCACAACTAAAGGATTCGTACCAGAAAAAAGTTGACAATCCAAAAAAAGGGTCTTCAAGCTCGTCAGGAGGGGGGGGGGGGGGCAAAACAGGTCTTTCAAGCTCGTCGGGGAGGAGAGGGATACGTCATTTGCATGGGTTATGGGTGTGGCTCGTCAGGGGGGCAGACTGCCCCCCCCCCGTTGGTACGCTAGTGCCTATGCTAAGATAGTAAAAAGCCTTTCCAAATGTAGCCACCCCTCCTCGAGGTGCAGATGTAACCCGTACCGTGTTACTATTGACCCTGGTATATATAAATTGTTAAAACTAAATGCTCAGAAGAGATAATTACTTACCTGGAACATACGTGTATCTGCCAATCATTTATTTTGTTTACAAGTCAAAAGTAGCCTTATTTATAAGTTTATAGAAATAAATAAGCTACATAACTTTGAACATAATCTGTCAAATTTCTTTCGTTACAATGCAAACTATAAATTTTGTCATATCAAATTTGCATATCTGTTTCATTGTAATCATAACCTTCAGTGTTTTTGTATTTTTTTCCTGTTTTTCATCTATATATCACTTTACTAGAAAGGTATAAGTTAAAAACATGACGAGAGTAATATTACAGGTTCTCAAAATGTAAAAATTGTAAATCTGAGTGTAGGTTAATAAAAGCACAGCGCAGATTAGCCTCGTCGATAAGCTTAACCATGAGAACATTTTGTCGATCATAATGCTTTGTTAAAGGAGAATGAAACCATTGGAACAAGATAGCTTGTGTGAAAACAGAAAAATCAAAGAAACAGATCAACGAAAGTTTGAGAAAAATCGGACAAATAATAAAAAAGTTATGAGCATTTGAATATTGCGATCACTAATGCTATGGAGATAGCAAATTGGCAATGCGACAAAGATGTGTGATGTCACTTGTGAACAACTCTCCCCATTACTTTATTATATATTTCACTAGAATTGCCTCTTTTATCACATCTATCCATAAATTATGTGTTCTGTCTACATGAGGGCATGTAATACATATTTTTTTAAGAATACATCATGGATAAAGAGTTTGTATCATCACAAGAAAAAGCAAAAAGAGACATTTTGAGGGTATTTTTTAATCCACCAAAGGGAAAGTTGTTCATCAGTGACATCACACATCCTTGTCGCATTGCCAATGTGAGGATCTCCATAGCATTAGTGATTGCAATATTCAAATGCTTATAACTTTCTCACTATTTGTCCGATTTTTCTCAAACTTTCTTTATTCTTATTCTTTGATTTTTCTGTTTCTACACAAGCCTCTTTGTTTCAAAGGTTTCATTCCGGAAAATTGTAACCTTTACTATAAGCTCAGAAATGAGAAAATACTAATATTGAACAATACATTAGATATGTATGAATTATAATGAAATCAAATTCGCAGTCAAAGGCTGAATAACGTGATTTTGTACAGAGTAAAAATTCAGTGCAGTATACAAACGATAATCTGACAAAGATGCCTTTGGGCATTGATATAGGATAAAGAGAGCGTAAATTAAAAGGGAGTAAATAATTGAAAGAGGGAATATGTCTTTCGTACAAAATGATACCTCAATAAGGCAGTCATTCGGAATTTGATACGCCCGAAAAAGTGGCATATATTTTGTTTATTGACTTCAGACAGAGCTGCGAGTTCCCTCTCTTTAACATTATAGAAAAAAACACAATGTGTTTTTCCACAGTCATCCATTTAAAGAGATTCTGGTAGGTTGGGTACATTGTTTTAAAATAGATACAGAGCCAATAAAGAAAAATGATGTATAGCTCTACTGCTAGGGTGTAGCCAAACCACCCCCCCAAAAAAGAACATTCAAAACGTTAATTCCCAATAGCAAGTGGAAAATCAATTTTAACGAGTCAAGCATTGTCGTGTTTTCTTATACAATGTGTCTATTAAAAATGTGATTTAAACGTTTAACATTTGCCCCATACGTGTGTTGCAATTACCCCGTGTTGCGGGCAGTTGTAATACTTGACCTTCTGGTTTTAATGATAATAGTTTCTACATTGTTTATCTTAATCCAAATTCTTATGCATATATTTTGGGTTTGGACGTTCCACAGTTTGTGCGCATCGTGATCTGCACATATTTCACACTCTGCGCGCTGACGTGACAATGGATGAACAGGTTTGAGCTGATTTTTCTCCTTATCTACAGTAACTTCATGCAGATCCGAAGTGTTATATTATGAAGCGAATAAACTGGACTTATTCCGTGGACCATCTTTTAAAATACCTCTACAATTTCTAAGAACTGAGAGTATTGTTAGACTTAAGAAGTAAACAATTAATAACATACAATTATTAATCACATTGAAAAATTTTATGAAATTTTCATGGATTTTGACTTAGTAATAGGGCTTTAAACTGTTATTATTGTGATCTCGTGAGGTCTAAAGCCAAATTCTTTTGAATGCGCAATTCTTAAGATATTCTTAAGAAATTCCATTTAGATGAAGTTTGAAGCGCTAAAGCAAAAAAATCAAGCACATGGACCCAGGCCATGCTAATTTTTGTATATTTGGAATATTCAGGTACGAAAGTATCTATATGCAAAGTATGATGAAAATGACATGGATTTTCCATTTTTTGAGCAAGACTACGGAACCCTTCGCATTTTAGACGGTATTATCAGAATTTTGCTTGTTTTGGGCTCATTATGGGCTGATTCAAGCCAACTCGCAATACTTTGGACACTGAAAAAACGAGCACATGGACCCCATACTTTTAATGTTTTAAAAACTTAAACATATATTCCCTTAAAAATCTACAGAGTATGATAGAGATTTTAATGTTTTGGAGCAAATTATTGAGGAACCATTCGTATTTTAGACAGTATTAGACTTTTGACCGTTTTCGGCGCATTTTCGACTGTTTCAAGCCAACTCGCAATACTTTGGACACTTATAATTTGAAAGCGAGCACATGGACCCCATACTTTGAATATTTCAAGGTCTTCAAAATATATTACACTACAAATCTGGAGAGTATGATGAAAATGACATGGATTTTTAATGTTTGGGAGCAGAACTAAAGAACCATTGGTAAATTAAACATTTTGGACGGTATTATCAGACTTTTGCACGTTTTCGGCGCATTTTGGGCTGTTTCAAGCCAACTCGCAACACTTTGGACACTGATAGTTTAAAAACGAGCACAAGGACCCCATATTTTTAACTTTCCTACACCTTTGCAATGCATTCCTCTATACAATTCTGCTGAATTTGATGAAAGTAACAGGGATTTTGAATAAAGTGCAACTTAACCTCTACTTTTTTAAATTTTCGAATAGATTCACGTCTTTTGAAGATTTGTTTTTGAAAGTTTATGCACCAATCTTGTCAAATGAGGGCGCTGCTAGCTCCAAATAGATATAGTTTGCCAATTAAAAGCTATTCTCCTACTTTGATATCTACTTAGTTACATATCCTGAGAGTTTGATGCGATATCGACAGAGTAAAGATCATTTGAACTCATTTGATGAATTCGTGAGGTCTAAGAGAGGCGTAATTCTCTTGATTGCGCAACATTTTATATCATTTGAATACGGCGACTTTGAAATCCCATAGAAAAATAAAAAGCACATGAGCCTATAATTATTTTTTTGCATTTTCATAATGGATAGATACCAAAGTAACTCTCTGTAAAATTTGGTGAAAATGACATGGACTTCATTTTAACTGGGGAACGTCCTCAAGCAGGAATTAGCTTTAAAAACGTTAATAATTGGAAAATTTAACTTATTCTATTTCATATTAATTTTGTTTATTTATTGTCCCCGATATCCCCAATAAATGAAGTCATAATATGGGGGATAAATATTATAATTGTTTGATTCATCAAAAATAAACAGAAAACAAATTACTTTACAAGAACATAATAAAGAATAGACAAATACATGCAAAAACTCAGGTGTTGATTTAACACCAGCCTGGAATCTATATGTCCGCACCAGTATTGAAACACAACCAGTTTGGAATCAAATCCATGCTGTTTTAATACTTATTGGTGTTGTACAAACACCTACAAGGGGCCTGTTGCATAAAACTTTTTACCTGAGAAAACTCTGGTAAAAACTGAAAACTAAGGTTAGTCTTATTTCTGCCATTGACTTTAACATAGAGCAAAAACTCTGGTAAAAACAACCTGAGTTTTCTCAGGTAAAAAGTTTTATGCAACGGGCCCCTGGTGTTAGACCGAAACCAAACTGGTGTAGTTTAACACTTCTCAGGTGTTATTCCGGGCTGGTGTTAAATCAGCACCAGAGTTTTTGCAGTGATAATAAGGTATTTTAAATCATGCTTGACCTTAACTTGGTGACCTTTCAACATAACCCTTTTGTATAACATTAGAATTGATCAAATACGATGAATTGATACATCTAGGTTTATTGACCTAAGATGGCTTTTGACCAGCATTCATGACCTAAAATATTCATATGATTTGCAGCATAATCCTAAGTGATGATGAATGAGGGTTAATCCACTCCCCCCCCCAAAAAAAAAAAATTAAAGTTGTTTTTGTAGAGGAAACAAGAGAAATTAGACAAGTATTGATACATGAAAGTTTGAACAATATCAGACAAACAATAAAGTTATGAATTTTAAGAAGTTGCAGACATTGGTAATCACTATACCCATGGAGACTTCAAATTGGCAGCATTTGTGATGTCATAGTCAAGAAAGGCAAGGACTACTCTTTCAGTATCTATAGGCCTACATAAAATGGCTAAAATTTCATTTTTTTTCAAAAGTTTTACTTCAAATCATATTTTTCTTTCATGAGGACATAAACCAATTTGATTCCTGGATTATATTTTGATTATTGCACCAGAGGAATAGGTACTTAGGAGAAAACCACAAAATTATGATAAGTGAGTACATGGCCTATATAGTGAAGTTGTCCTTACCCCTTGTAATAATGTTCTTACCGAGTTGCCAAGATGAAATAGTCTTAGTGATCTCAATTTTAAAGCAGCCATAACTTTTTTATTATTGCTTGTCTGATTTCTTTCAAACTTTCACTTCCTTGTTTTTCTTATTTTCTATCTTTTCCAACACAACACTTAGGCCCATTGACCAAGGTTGGATTCCCCTTTAAATTCTTTAAAAGAATAGGTTATTATTTTATTTCATTTTATTTAAATTTTATGGGAGTGTATAATGACCTCTGACTTTTAAAAGTAAACTGAAGTTCATATCATCTGCACGGTCAGTGATCAGAAATACTTGGTGACCTTGATGTACAAATGTCATGGAAAAGGAGACTGAAGAAGACCAACAATTAAGTTCAAAAGACCCCGCTGTGTCGCCGTTGCGCCGACTAAAGGCTACCCCTCGAAAACGCTCTATACAAATTCAACCCGCCACTGTAGCAAATATTGTTTAAATGTTTAAACCGGTTGTTTGAAGTTTTTAACAAGTTGTGTTTTTTAAAGTTTTTTTTTCAAAAATAGTTGAACTGCTTGTGTCTTATGAAGAACGTGCTTCAAGGTACACACGATGTGTGAAAAAAGTAAATAAAATAAACTGCATGATCAAATTTTCAAAAAATAAAATAATTTGAAAAAGCTTATTCATAACCCTCTCTCTCTTTCTCTCTTAAATATATTTTCATAAAAGGGCATGCTTATAAAAAATCATTCTGTGAAAAAAAAAATTAAAAAACGTTGCCGTTTGTGTTGATAAATGAATACTTGATAAAAGAACGAGTGAATGTACTAACTGAATTGTTGATTAATCAACAAATCAAACATGAATTATAATACATTATATAGGCCTAAGCATTATTTTAGTGCATCAATAGATTAATAAATATATACAATCAAACATGTTAATAGAAGTAATGGTAAATCACAGAATGAGGAAAGAATAAGCAGATGAATAAATGAGTAAATAAATAGGCCCGTATTCTGAGGTCGGGTTTAACTTAGATCATGGTCTAACTCTGTGCTAAAATTATGGGGAGCCTAAAATTTTCAAAAATTCTGTTTGTTTTGTATATTTCGTATGTTTACTATTTTGTTTCCTTTTGCTTGAAAATGAAGAATAATACTTCAGTTATCATTCCCGGACAATTACAAATAATTTTGGTGTCATGTCAGTTAATAAATTGAACGTGTACTGTTAGGGATTTGTGCTCCTATTGGCTCTCCATAGTTAAACCACAACTTTAAACCAGGGTTTAATTTAAACACGAGTTTAGAATACGGGCCATAGTCATAAAATATATCAATAAAAACTTCGAATGAATATCGATATACTCTCTATAACCATTAGGTAAAAGTGCTCCATAAGGGTAATTTTGTGTCCAACCTACATTGGGCATTTCTTTTGGGGCATTTTCATTTATCCAGTGTGATGAAAATTTTGCCCATTGTAAAGTAATTGCTGCTTATTTTTAACCTTACATACCCTCATGGTGCTAAAAAATTTACCCGATATTTTTTACAATGTAGGTAGGCCTTGCTAACTACATTAACACAAAAAATAAACAATCAATTGAAATAATTACAAATCAAGCAACACATGCATGATTAAGCAAACTAATACAAACATCACATGAACAATGTCTGTTCTATGAAAAAAAAATGAATACATGCATAAATTAATCAATATATGGATGTGTAAAATTAATACTATATGCAAAAAATTATCTATTATACACTGTAAAAACGCTATTTAAATAAAAAGTTTAAACAATTACCGGTACACAAAAGTTTAAAAAAACTAAATGTAAAAGTGACAGATTAAGACAATGTGCTCTTTTTTTTTTAACTTTGTATGAATGTGTAGGATATTATGATAAAAGAATTAGTAAACATGAAAAAAGCTCAATAAATACATATACATAATTCTTTTATACTGAATATTACACTGTAAAAAAAAAATATCGGGTAAAATTTTTACAACCACGAGGGTGATTATTTTTCCAACAAATTTGGGGGCAGTAGTTTACCCGATGCGGGAAGCAGAATCCAGTAAATTTAAAAAAACAAGCAGCAATTACTTTAGAATGGGCAAAATTTTCAACACACTGGATGAATAAAAATGCCCAAAAGAATGTTGGTTGGACACATAATCACGCTCATGGAGCACTTTTGCCCAATAGTTTTTTTTTAGAGTGTAGGTCTTAGTTAATAAACAAACATATAAAAAAAAGTAGTAATACACTCAATTACATGAATTGAAATGACATGAAAAAAAATCAAACATGGGCGGAAATCACAGGGGGAAGTGCCCCCCCCCCCTACTCAAAATAGTAGGGGGACACAATATATATCAAATGTCCCCCTACTATATATTTTGGGGTCTTTTATGATGGTAAGAAATACATCATTCAAAATCGACATGAAACATGTATTTTCGGATGATAACTTGTTTTTTTGCTAGTCAAATTTTCTAGCCTTTTGTCCCCGCCACCTTTTGGGAGAGATTTCCGCCCCTGGCATCAACCATCTTTGTCCCGGAATCACGTACCTTTGTCTTGGGCGGTCGTGGTGTTAAATGAACGGGTGGTTGGGTGTCAGTCGTGCTTGTAGTGCTGGTAGAGGTAGAGGTGGCGGTGGGGTCCGGGGGAGACGACTTGCGTGCGCCCTCCCCACTCTGCATCTGCGCAGCTTTGCGATTCCTTGTCACTCTTGCTGCCCGACGCGCCCGGGCAGCTTCGGGCGTTTCTACGGGGCATCGTTGGGCCTGTACTCGTGGTCCCAAAACCATGATTGCGTTTTGCTCTCTGAATAAACATATAGATAAATATCACCCAAGCTATATTAATGTCTTTTCCTTTACTCAAAGTACGGGGGCAAAATAAGATTTTTATTGATTTCATTAGGTGTAAATGCAAAAGATATCCATCAGCATACTTCAATCATAATGTAGTAGAATAGATGCTTATTAACCGTAAAACTGGAAGAAACTAATTCTTCTGAACAAAACAGATGACGATTGAAAATCTGCTACAAAAATATTTCAAATCACGGATGGATTTTGTGAAAACACACTTCGGGAAATAATGTTTACAACTTTTCTCCTCATTTTGTTTTCTTGTATGTAAATATATTATTAGGCCTATTTCTGTATGCTGTTTTTATCCATCATTTAACAAATTCAAACTTCGTACAAAAAATATGTCTGATTCTAGTCCTCTGTATCTTGATCCATCCAAAATAATAATAATAGATCAGAGTTATATTAAGCTGGCTGAATAATATACTTTGATGTAATTAAATTGAACCACGTGACGTAGAGGCCAGACCAAATACTTCATACGTTCGCTCCGCATCCACACACACACATCACACTCTTGAAAAGAAGATTTTTGTCACAACTTTGCCAATAAATGAGGTAAAATGGTACAAAAAAGTTAATACAACTCACCAAGATTTTCCGAAGTGTTGCTTTTCAGGGGTAACTGATGCGATGATCTTATTCACTTTCAGTTTCAAGAATATTTTGGAAAACTTTAAGCAACAGTTTAGTATTTTGAGAGCCCCGTAGTGTTGTGTATACAGTCAACACGTACACACACGACCGATTTGTTTACTTGGGATGCGCGCGCATACAAAGAGACTACGTAACAAAACTTTGGACCAATGCGACGCGCTGCTCATTCGGGGGAATTCCCTTACGTGATTTTGTGTAGACTTATTCACGATCTTTTTAAGTGACAAATTCTGTCAAATTTCCACCTTATAGTCCAAAATTCAATGGTTTCAATTTTTAGATAAGATATTGTATTTTCAAACAAGCTATGTTTTCTTATTTAACTTTGACATACATGTAAAATATAAACACACTATCAAACATCTTCATTAATTTAAACCAACGACTAAAATACGTCTAATCATGTCGAATGCTGTGTGTATGGGGGCGGGGAGCGAATGAATATGATTAACAGGCCAGGAAGCATTATATTCATTAAAATATTAAAAATCAAATCTCTTTCAAAGAATCGAAAGAATATAAAAACGTGTAATACAATATATATATTTTCTGCATGCAAAGAGAAAATGCAACATTTAAAATTGAAAGTTTGCAATCAACAATAAACAGATAGCAGGAAATCGATTTTAAAAATTGGGGGACAGTCTACCCCACTGATCTATCCACTAGTGGAGATATCACCATTTCGCCCAAATGTTTATAAAAGCAATTCTTTTGTTCACTGGCATCCTCTTATCCTTTTCATTTTAGCATCTTCACGACACAGGGATGATGTCAATTTGAATTCATCAAAAAGAATATTTTAAAAATTCATTTAAAACATTATGCACCCCAAGAGACAAAAATAATGAATTGTAAAGAAAAAGCTATGAAAAAGAAACTGTGGTAGTGCCATGCCTTTGTACAATGTAATAAAATCACTAGGGCGGTATTCTGAATTCCAGACCAACTTAAGCCATGGTGTAACCCTGGAAAAATTATGGGAAGCCAAAAATGCCAATTTTACAGTGAATGCTTCAAAGGTTTACCGTGCTTTATCCTCATGCTTTAATAACAGTAAAGGAAACTATATTAGCAATCATTCCCAGAGATTTACGGATGATTCATAAGTGATCAATAGAGCACTTAGGTCGGCCGGTGACCGTATTCGTCTCACTTATTCATTAATTCGCACATTAGCCGGTGATAGAACTTTTACTGTGTCAGCTTCAAATACTGGAATGATTTGCCATTTATAAGAAGACATTCTCCATCAATAGAAATTTTCAAAAAGGCATTAAAAACCCATCTCTTTCACAGTTTAATCATTATTTATTTTGAGTAATTTCATTGTAAGCAATAGTTAGTATGTAAGTAATAAGTATTACCCCAACTTTAGACTAGAGTTTGAATTAAACTTGGATTCAGAATACGGGTCTGGAAGTTTATATGTTTAACAATATTTTTTTCTTCTCAAGAAAACTTTTCATATCAATCACAAGTCACACTGAGAACACCCCCCAAAAAAAAACAATCACACAAACAAAGAAAGAAAGACACTAACCAAGGATTTATTGTATAAAATATTTTGTATTGTACACAGTTTGGGTACATGTCCATCATATTATTACAGGGTAAAGTATATTATGTACAGATATAAATGTCAATATACAGTTGTATAGATATAGAGTCGATCATCTGTATAGAATGATGTAATCAACTAAATGAAATTTACTACAATTCAAATGTTTGAAAAGATTTACATTTAGATGGTATGTGTTAACCGTAATATGAAACCTGTAGCCCACTTTGCATTTAAATTTTTTAAAAAGGTAACCATAATATCCACTGAGATTTTTATATATGGACTTCCATGCATGCCACTAGAATAATGATGAAAAGGATTCCTTTTGACTTTGGCACCAACATGAAGTGTGATTAGAAAACATTCATCCTAAGCAACTATCCATCACCCGTATTGGTATGCAAGGATTACCGAAATCAAGTCAACAAACAGGCCAATTTCCAGACCTCATATTATTTCCTGGCTGTAATACTACATGTATATATGATTCATATCAATCAAATATGTTTCCCCATGCAGGGACGGCACCCAGAATTTTTAATTGGAGGAACAAGACTTGAGTTATTTGAAAACCAGGACTGGGCGGGCATAACGCATGTGAGTTCTGCACCTATTTTAAAAATCAATCTCATGAACAGGTCGGTGTTCAAGAATCTGAAGGCATGGAGGTAATATCCTGCATAAAAGCCCTTTGAGATACTTGATGAAATACATCAGTAATACATCAATCCAAAATAAAAATTATTCCATATAAAGGATGAATTTCAAAGTTTTGAACTCTTATAATTAAAAAGTGAATTATCCATATCTAATTGCCTTCTTTGTATGAAATAAAAAGACACTTCTGTTCATGACATGCCTATTTAAAATAAAAATCCTAACCTAATGCTGATCAAATTCTAGCTAAGAAATGCGGAGTCTAAATATTTACATCTGTACAGTTAGTTTAATACTGTTATAGGTCAGAGTGCGTGCACAGAAGTCTGTCTACTTGCAAGGTTTATGTTATCTATTTCCATGCTCTATTCAAAAAACAGTAAAATAAGAATTAACATGTGCAGCACATCTATAAGAATGTATACATTTGCAAAACATAGCTTAGGTGTCAATCAAAAATACTGTACTCCGCAAAATGAGCAATGGGCATTGACTTACACAGTAAAAACGTTCAAATTTTTAAAAACACTGTTTGCTACATAAATCGCACAGCAGCTGTTTAACAGTTTAAACAACTAGGCTTAATCTATTGAGAATTGAATAATAGAAATGAAACTTTGATGTTTCAGATTTCAAACACTTGTTTGAACTGTTTAAACAACTACTGTGCTTTTCATATAGTAGACAGTGTTGTTTAAAATTTTTAACAGTGAACAGACATTTCATCATAGCATCATGCTACAGTCAGACCCACGGCACCAACTCCAAACCAACAGATAATGCATCTTTGAAAATAACAAATGAGATTTGACCAGTGTGGACTCCACTGGACCGGTGTGACGGTGGCATTTAAAAGCAATACAAGAAAATTAATATTTGAATTACAATCCGAATAATGAAAGAATGCGATACAAACTGGAAGGATACATGAATGGAAAAATTGGGAAAAGGGTTGTAAAAATATTCATTTGCCGTGAAACTTTGATTAGTGTCTGCTTTCTTTTTAACTAATAATTTATAAGCTACCATATGTATTATGCGCACCAGCCCTCATCCACCAACCATGTACATATATGTATATCTTGGCTATAATACTGTGAAAACAGCTGAATTTTTCAACATCAATATTGTTTTTTTATTTGTAAAGATGTTTAAACCTAACAAACACTCTTCTTTGGCCTTAAGTTAAAGGAAATAAAATTTACAGAAATATTTTTTTGAAAAGAAAACTATGGTTATGTGTATACACCTGAAGGGGATTACAAATGAAAACATGAACAAGACCAGTAAAGAAGACATTCTAATTGATGTTTTTGTTTATAAATAACGTTTGGTAAGTAATTTTCAATAAGCTGCTCTCAGTCCAAAGCAAGAATTTGCAAAAGCTTGTGATAATAGCCAGTGAAAATCATTGACTGTTTTGTGAAACCGTCCCCAGTTTGTTACAATGCATAAAATGCCATCAACTTCACATAACAAAGATGTTTCACATACTCAATGGCCAGTGTCTTGTATGCATGGTATCGGATTCAGAAGCTGTGACGCTTATGCCTTTATGGAGAAAAAAAACTGACCATTTTGCACACCAAATTTGAAGAAGAAGACTCATTGAGAGCTTTAAATTAGTCATAAAACTTTTTAAAAAATCAAAACATATCAATAGATAAAACATTTTTTTTTTATATAAGTAGGGTATCAATAACTTCAGTGGTACACTTATTTACAACATGTTTCTACAAGCACCATAGGAATTCTTCTTTTTTCTCTCTCTATATATGTACGCCCTTTTAGCCACCTTGTGAATTAAATCACTGGCCATGTACTTCTTGTGTGTTAATAAAAACATGGAAAATGAGATATCTCTCAGGCGGTACACACGATGAACTCTTTGTACATTACAAATGACCAATGATTTATTCCACAAGAATGGCATATCCTCTTAAATTAATTAAAAGAGTTCTACTCTGTTCAGATTTAAAATTTTCATCTGTAAAGATTCTATAAATTACGCATAAATATCTATAAAAAATTAAGATTTAAAAAATTAGTAGATACTTCTATTTGTGCTTAACTATAATATATGTACAAGCTACTAGCAATCACAAAATAGCGTATAAATAGCATTTGAATCACACTGAAAATTCTGCTAAATTCACTACTTAAGGAAAACACTGTTTTTCGTGTGGATACCACACTTGATGCCATTATGCTCCAAAATCAAATCAATAATCAACCAAAAAAGGTGTTTTTCTAATATCTAAGGAATGGTATTTTGATGTAAATTTCAGAGAAATTCAGATAAATTAGTCAACGACACATTACAGTTTAAGGTCATGCTGATGAATAATAAAAATAATAATAACAATGATAATAGATCGCATTAATACTGGTCCTCATACTTTTTTTCTAGGACTTGTAGCATTGATATTACATGTACTCCAATCAGAGCGATATCATATTTTACAAGCGGCTTTTATTTTAAGTTGATTCACTTTAGACTAAATGCTTGCACTGGACCGATATTGTTCACTATTGATAATTTTCATTACCATTAAATCTATTGTTAATCAAAAAACAACATATGCTTGTGACTAAAAAATCAGGTAACAACTCCTCTAATAAACATTCAGTGTTGTGTGTAGATTCTTAAGAAAATAACGAATTTCCATGCAGCATATCTCATTAACAGTCTCATAACTTATGAACACCAAATTGTGTATAATACAATAAAATAAAGTGGTTCTGCCCAATATCATAATAAAACTTGATAATGTAAAATGCCACAACTCTTGCATCATAATAAAATACATCTATGTGGCATTTCTGCAATGGTGGTATCTGGAGCCGCAATACACCTTTATCCATCCCACTCTACTTTCACTAAGTATATTTTGTACAAATCACTGATACCTTTGTTCACATCGTAGGCAACTTAGTATGAAAATAAACTACTCAATTTGTCCATTTCAGAGTTCTGGCACATAGGCACTTTGAAGGAACAAAAGATGTAAGCTCAGAATTACGATACAACATACTATTCTACGCATTTAAGTCATCCTTCCTGAACATTTTCATCAATGAATCCTATACATACATCTCTATAGATCCCAGCATGGATGGGAATACTACAGGAGATAGGTGGGACATTAAATGCACTTTTAAAAGAAATCAAACAATTACTGGAACTTCTTTCCTTCATGCCATTTATCTCCTGCCAAGAAATACATCCTATTGTATTTCCATTTTTTTCTTGACTTAAAAATTTTCAGGTGCAATTTCATTAAGGCTTCATTTGTAAAACATATCGAAGAGACGTAACTTTTTGGGATCGTATAGCTCGGATTTTAAAAATCAAATCAATATTGAACAATGCGTGGACTTTTAAGCCACAATGATAATCTCAACTATCCTGAGTGTCTCAAATGAACTGCTTCTCTCAAGTATTCGTTGTGGGATTATTTATCAGTCGGCCAACCTATCAGGATTCAGTTGATCAAAATAGATGTTAAAATGCCCCCCTCCCCCCAAAAAATATGGGAATACAACTTGGAAAATACCCTACATTTTATAGCTTCTTTCAATTAAAAAAAAACAATACAACAAAAGAGTATTTAACATAATAGCACATTTCTGTTTTGTAACAGGCCTAACAACCTGTAAACATACAAAATGGGAGTGATTCATTTAAAGAATAGGAGTCACAGCATATTTCTCATAGATGACTGTACATAATACCTAGACAAAAAAGGGAGTTTTCTATATGATGTATAATAACAATCCCAAAAAAAGGAATAATTGGCAGGCCAGCTGTAAGGTCTGACAACAGGTGAGTCTTCTTAAAAAGAAAGAAGTGAGCTAAAAATCACTTTTTTAAAATAATCTACACTGTCCTTGTTTGAAAGTTTCTTTTTTTAAGCTGGAGAGACCTAAGCACAGGCAAAAACATTTAACGTAAAAAGAGCACCATATTAAAAAAAGTACAACTAGAAATTACATTAAAGGAGATCTTTTAACTGGGTAATCAGTGAAAAATCTTCCCTCTTACAAACTCAGTTTCATTCATTTGCTGTAGATGAGTTATAGATATAGAAATCTGTCTCAACACTGTTTCCACTCTCTGAAAAAAAAAATTATTTAACAGGAGAGCATGATGTGCAATATAATGCTTGTAAAAAATGACCTAAATTCAAAAAGGTGGTTTTGAATCCATGGTGTAAAAACCATGGTTTGTGCACAAATGTTACAAAAACATGGTTTTGAAACATACATGTAGATTCCAAACCTGTAAGAATATGGGTCACTTTCCATAACCAAAAGGCAACAATATCTTGCACAACCATTGTGTACTGTACACTGTAGAGTAATAGTAATTAATTTATGCAATATCAATGGCTGAATAAAATTGCAAGAATACTGCAGCCGAAAGTACGTGTACATTACGCGAGGGCTTGTAAATCAAATTCTTCCAACAGTGGGACATGAATGCACTCTACATATTATGCTGAGGTTCTGTATGAAAAAGAAGTCTCTAATTTGTCTATTAAAGGCAGGAGTTGGGCCCTGGTTATCTCGCGGAGTTGGCACTGCTGTTCATGATGGCCTGAGATCTGCGGCTGGATGCTTGCCTCTGCCGGGCAAGGAATGACTGGCCCCCGCTGGTATGGGACAGTCTGTCCTCGGCAGCCTTGCGATGGAGTTGCATTCCCTAGGAGGTGGAGGAGAGGAAAGCAATCACCATGTTTATTTAACCCGGTGAATACCAAATTCATTTATTCCCATAGTCACTGTTGAGTAACTGTTTGGTTCTCTCCCTCACTCTCAATCTTTATTTATTTATTTATTCATTCATTTATTTATTTATTAATTAATTAATTTATTTATTTATTCATTTGATTATTTATTCATTTATTTATTTATTCAATGTAGCATTTTATAGGTAAAAATCCAACTAATGAAAGATTTATACTAAAGTTGTTAACATGAGGAATAAAAGTTGGTAAAACAAGGCTTTAATACTTAATTTCAATTTTAAAACCGTCATAACGTTCTCATTGCTTGCCCGATTTCTTTTTAACTTTCACCATTCTGTTTAACTTATTTTTCTCCTTTCCCACGCAACATTTTATGACCAAGGTCGGTTTACACTTTAACAGGAAGTAACCATAATACAGTAGACGGTGTGAATCACATTAAAAGATTGTTTTAAAGGGGAAGATCACCCTAATTATAGATTGCTTTAAAGGGGAAGATCACCCTAATTAAAGATTGCTTTAAAGGGGAAGATCACCCTAATTAAAGATTGCTTTAAAGGGGAAGTTCACCTTAAAAAAAAAAATCCAATAAATATCAAAGTGATTAGAATTTAAAAGTTTAGATTTGTGAAATCATAAACAATGCATAAATTTCAATTTTTGAATAATTTATTTCAATTTTCTTTAGAAACGTATATGAAATGGTTTGTCTATTGATGTTCGGAAGGTACAGTAAAAACAATTTTCAATTTTCTGAGAAAATGACATATCATTGATTTTTTACCATATATGTAGTAGAGCTGCTCACATATGACATCACAAATCGAATACCTGTAATTAAAATATAACTTTTTTATTCTTTGATGGATTTCCCTCAAAGCTTAGGCAATATTATTTATGATTTTTTCTGCTATTTTTACAAGAAACTTTTTGTCAGGGTGGGTGAACTTCCCCTTTAACATATCATAAGAACTTACCAGATTATACCACGCTGAAACAACTAATTTTTCTTCAGTGTCTCTCGTGACCTTTGACTTGTCCCGCTCATGCTGAAAGGTAGAAAGATATTAATACTATCGGTAAAATATATTTCCAGTTGTGATGTGAACTTGTTTCCAAATCCGGTTTCCAATTCTCAAAATTCAGTCTAAAATATGTAAAATGATGTATTTAAGTTAATATGTATAATAATATATTTATGGTCAATATGATTGTTTTTCCTTTTCTTTCTCTCTCATACTACCTTTTTAAAGCGAAGAGACTTAACTGTAATTTGCGCTACATAAAAATTTTGTATTATTATTATTACTACATGTATTTTGCATTAGACTGAAATTTCTGACTCTATACCTTTACTTTTCCAGAATATATTCACAATTTTAAATATCCGAGCATACATGTATAATCATGATAATATTAATAATAGGTCCGCTAATATATCGTGCTGTTTATGCATGACTCTATTGCACTTATTGCTTGGTATTATATTATTGCACCAGCTATAACTGATCAAATTTTGCAAAGAGGACGAACGTGCAGTAATGCATATTATTCATTAAGATTGTGCGTTACAGATCAAGTCGACATTAAAGCATGACACTGAAGTCCCACTTAAACCTTTGTGGAACCCCCCCCCCGCTCTTGCAACAATGATCGTTAACTGATTTCCTACAGCTAACATTTATCTATCAATCGTAAATTGAAACAGAAATATGTGTAATTGACTACAAATATTTACTTAAAACGCCCCTATGTCTCCGGATCCTATTGAACTAGACCTCACCTCTAGATGCTCAATGAGCTTTTGTTTTTCCTGAAGTTGGCTCCGGAGAAGTTGAATCTCGGAGGTTGAGGCACCGGTGCTGTGCTTAGGGTCTAGGGTTCTGATGACGGACTTTGCCTTCTCCAGGTACTTCCGATACCTCTCCTCCATCGATCGCATCTCATCTTCTTTCTTCTGTAAGACGTCTTTCAGCTTGTGCACTTGTTCATCTGCATTTGTTTTTTCAAATGAATGAGAAATTCAATCAACTTTGTCTTGTTTCAATACTTCTTTTTTTTTTATACTGGCTGACGTTGATTAGGTAGCATGTTTAGTAAGGAGGTTTGTAAGCTACATGCCTCAATGCCCCCAAATAATTAAAATAATATATTGATACCTTAGATTTCAGTTGTAAAGGACGAAAATTGCTATATCTTTTCCAATATATATAATTTTTTTATGGCCTTAAATTGAATTTTTTTAAAGGCCAAAATGCTTTCAAGAACAACTGATCCCTGCACCCCACCCAACCCCGAAAACAAAAATTCTACCCAGCGAGCATTCTTTAGCTTTCTATCTATGATCTCTTGGCACAAATGACAAGAACAAGTTCTTGTCATTTTCTTTCTTATTATTAACATTTGCTGCCTTGCATTAAGGTTATACGAATGTACAATATCTTGTGCTGTTAAGCTGTGATTCAACACTCTATCTCTAAATATAATTTCACAAAATGGTCACTCACTGGTATTTGTAAATTTAGGTTCCAAGTCATCGATATGTGCCTTCTTTCTTGATAATTCTGTCTCGCTTTCCCTGAGTTTCTCTCTGCATAAAAAAAAAACAAGCAAAGACAATGAAACAATTGAAGAAAACTCTCAAAATTATATATTCTGAATACAATTATATATTTCACATGGAAACAAAGTAATTTAAACTATGAAATTTAAGAATGGAAAATATTCATGTATGAATATATTCATATATGACTATATAAGACTTAATGATATTGAATATTTTTGGTACTTTACTTTCAGGTTGCAAAAACAAGTTTAAGGAGAAATTTGAACCTTGTAGAATAATCCCTTTCAGCAGCTTCAAAGCTATCCCGGGATGAAAACATTCTGTGTATCGGTGTAAGGGTGAAGTAATCTGAAATTTCACTTATTTTTGTTATATACAGTACATTAAGAGTGAGTGTGCACCGTGCAAGTAAAAACTGCCTCTTGGATTACATCATAAGAGACCCAACAGGAGGCTGCAATGCATGGATGAATGAAAGAATGGCCTCTAAAACACAAATGTGTTTGTTCCCTTTATATTAGATCCTGGTAGGTGATTCCACATTTTGAAAGTACGTGGAAAGAAGGAAAACTTATAATCATAATAAGTCATTGTAACATCCATTTTTTTTCTCTAAATCTGACAGAAAATCTACCAAATTCTGTCAGTAGATGATTAAATACTGTTTGTTCAAATTAACTCAACTTACTTGTGTTCCTGCAGTTTCTTCCTAAGTTCTTGGTTCTATTCAAAAGAGGGAGAGCAATGGGAAAGAGAAATACAATTAAGTACAATTGATTCAAAACATGGATACTTTTAAAGATCATGCTGTACTTTATGTATGGGAAAGATTTGATTTATCTGGGGGGAAAAAATATTCAGTGAAGACTCAGGAGGGTTGTCATGTAAATAATTTTTGCTCTCCAGATCTACAAATAGCAAACTTAAATTACCTATTTTAAATGCATGTGATTATACAGAATCTTTATAATAACTGAAACTTAAAGAAGAAATATAAAGAAACTTCATTATGATTGATATTCGATCATCCATATTCTTGTTGTGATTTAAATAATTACGAAACCAATGAATGAGCTTTGCCTTTTCTTTAAAAACCCTTATGATAAATATAGAGTTATTATTTAATCTAGTTCAAGATACTGACCCTTGAAAGGGTCATGAATAACCCCCTTTACTCAAACATTTCCAATAAATACATGAATTTTGATTATATTAATGATCTGTGAACAAGTGTGATCATTTAGCTACACTATACTTGCATTGATTACTATATTTCTATACTTTCATACCAAAGTATTAAATGTTTATAATTATTACAGGCTTTTTTGTTGCACTAGACACGTTCATGTACTTCGTCATTTCTACAGAGTACATGTACATTTCAATATTTAAGGCTTTGCTCTCGCACACACAACTATATATTTTTTTTAATTCCAAAATTGACCATTTCTTTATAGATCAACTGTTGGCTAAAGTGCAAAAGTGCATAAATGTGTAGACAACTATGTTTTGCATAAAGCGATATGGTAGTATGAGCAGTGTCTATTCAAACTGATAAGTAGAAAGTAGCACCCCAGTCACCGATATTAGCATTAATGGGCTGTCACACCTGAGGCCAATAACACAAAGCTTAGCAATGATCGTAGAATATGCTTTCTATGATTGATTGCATTGACTACAAAGTACAATCAATCGTAACAATCAAGCTATGATTGATTGCTAACCTTTGTGTAATGGGACCCTGGATATTGTAACCAGTAAATACTGACATACGTACTGTACATAGGGAAAGCCATTTTCTCATTTCATTCCATTTCTCTGCAATTGTTTTTCATTAGTTTGTCTTATGCTCAAATTGTATTTATGTCTAAATTTTGTAGTTACTCTGCTATAAAAATGGCACATTGCAATGTACTTTAATGTCGTACTACGATTATAATTTGTTATGACTTTACAATAAATAAACTCCTGCAAAAACAAAAACAAAATTTGGTGCCGTGACATTTTGCATATTGACAACAGACTTGACAACAGACTATTGTGATAACAAGAATGGAATGCTCAATAACAAGTAAAATATAATTAGGAAATAGTTTTCAGTATGTACATTGGCAAATGTTCATTAAAACACTCATTAAAATGCTCTCAGGTGTGACAGCCCCCTTTAATGAGAGTGATAGCGTTTGCTGAGAAAGAGAAGGCTACATGAAGAAATACATTTTTTATACGTATAGAAAAGGAGGTTGGTGAATCAGGGACATGACATTTGATCTGGCGACAATCGCTCCGAGCTTTATTTCATCTAAGATAAAAGGGTTAGGCTTGCAATAGGGTCTTATGTTAGATTTAGGATAGGGTATAGTTGGTCATTAGGGTTGAGGTTGGTCATTCCATTGATGTGCGGAATTTGCAAAGGAGCAATCGTCGCCGGAGCAAATGTCATGACATGGAAGCGGTGAATCATCCGCATACGACTCCTACAAACTAAAATCATGTATGGTCATGTCCTCTTTAGCCAACAAGTAAACAAAAAATTGAATCCCCCTCCCGATTTAAGCCCTCTCCTCCCCCCGCCATATATTTTTCAAGCATGCACGCATATTTTGAAGGCATGATGCTATCTTTTGAAAGAGAGCAATGACAATGAATTTTTGGAGTCAATTACATTTTGCGGGAGTATTTATGTGATTTTTCATTAATTCTACATATTCCTCAAATAAATCACATTAGGCAACTGCACACCGTATTGTGAAGTTTGTCCTACATGTAGGAATTATATGTCGTGTTTGCAATCAGTGCATGTCTGTACTAGGAGGTAGGCCAATATAATGGCATGCTAGTATCATTGAGAATCTCTGCTGTGTTCAACTATGGTTACGCAGAGCCATAACCATGCACAATATTCATGCTGTAAGAAGAATTTTTTTTTACTGATAAAGAAGAAATGCATTTTTGTTTTCCAATCGGAAAGAAAAGCCTCAGACAATTGTAATTCTAATTTTGAAAATATCTGCCCGAATGCAGCCCAAGTCACATTATGGCAAGATTACGGTTATCTTATCCACCTGCCCTGTGACCTTCGTCCCGCCTGTCTCATTTGCCGGCCTTGAATGCCGGCCTCGACTTCACCCTTACAGGTAACCAGAATAAATGATTCAACTCTTCAAACAACAATAGCAATTACAACAAAGGATATGTTTTTATATACCCAATTAGTGTAAAGAGCAATATTTTTTTATCAGGAAATATAGGAAATGTTTATATTACAGAGAGTGAATAATGATGGCTAAGCGTACTATTAACAGTAATAAAATAACACAGTGAAATGGAAATACAAATAGTCGATTTTAAAAGGGAAAATAAAGAGAAAATTAAGAATTTACAACTTAATGTTATAGCACACAATGCACAGCAACATAGATTGCGTCTTCTTCAAAACTGATAAAAATGCTTGAGCACAAACTTTAATACCGGAATAAACGGCAAACCTTAATATTAATCTTACTTGTATTTAACCCTGCATGTATCAAAATTGTATCAATACTTCTGAACACAGCATGCTAGTGAGCTTGTTTGGAGCATGTTTGAACATGGGTGGGGGGGAGGGGGAAGAATTAACGTCCCTTCCAGAAAATAAGTGAAATGATGCAATGTATGCACATGCGTGAATAAATGTAATATGCAAAACAATACCAAAGTCACTGACTGATATCACATTTGACCTTCTTTTATAGAAAGCCCCCTCACATAATTATTATTTGTGTGCTAAGGAGGACCATACACTGCCATTGTCTCCTCATTGTATAGTCCCATAGTATGGGAGAAATAAGTAATTAAATTGGAGGCATATACAATTTATCATCATTAAAAATGAAGGTTATTTTCATTGCATCTGACAATGTCCCAGCCTCTTTGCTTCTTTAAAAAAAAGTGCCCGATGCTGATATATATATATATTGTAATTATTTTTGTGGATATTATTATCAAAAGGGTATCTATGGTCATTGCGAACAGCCAAAGTGGAATACATGTTGATAAATTGGAAGAAATAAAGCACAAAAAAGAGAAGCAAACACCGCAATAGCTCCCCTAATTAATGGACTCACAAAGAGCAAAAGCCACACAAATGATTCTAAATCAAATCTCAAATAGTCAAGTCATACTCACAAACTGAATGTTTGGCAGAAGGGGATTAACAGAGAGAGGATGATTGTATGGGATTAATTAGGGTATAAAGAGGATAAAAATGGGGAAAGGTGGGGGGAAAGATGCAGGGTTGAAAATGGGGGAAAGTAAATACAAATGCATAATAAATAATACAAATCAATTAAACATCAATTAGTCATATATCATGCATGGATTAAATTGGAAATGAAATAACTAAAACATGTTAGTATACATGTAGCAGTATATAATATATGTATTTTCACAAATGATAATAATCATAATAATAATTACAAATAATCACAAAATATCGTTTTAATCTCAGGTCCCATTGACAGTGAAAGAGTAGATGGGGCATGCCCTGGCCAAATCCACTGTACATACTCATAAGGCAAAGTGCAGGGCCAAAAATGACTGTGCATTTTGCCGACCTTTAGTTGTGGCCACGGCTGATATGTGGCACAATTTGTCTTTCAAGTCAAGGAATACAAGCATAGACCGTACCAAATAATCAGCTTCCCCCTCCCCCCAAAAAAATTGTTTTATACAAAGAGAGCACCACTCCAACAAAATATTGAAAAGTTAAAATTTAATAATAATGATAATGGCTAGATTTATAAAGCACTTTTTGCCTGAGGATACAAAGCGCTGCTATTATTACCCAAGCTTTAGCTCGAGCTATCATCACCGGCGCTCAATGCATGCAAGGAATTAATCCTGCCAGGTACCCATTCACCTCACCTGGGTTGAGTGCAGCACAGTGTGGATAAATTTCTTGCTGAAGGAAAACGTGCCATACCTGGGATTCAAACCCACGACCATGTTTCAAAGGTGAGAGTCAGAACCACTAGGCCATGACGCACCCACATTGAGACTAGGTCGAGACCGGAAAGTTATCCACACTGTGCTGCACTCGACCCAGGTGAGGTGAATGGGTACCCAGCAGGATTAATTCCTTGAATGCATACATGTTGAGGAGTTTAATAGAAAAAATATACAGCATCTTTTCATAGGGGCCAGGTCCAGCTGATTAGAAAGTCTAGAAAAATAGCCAGTTCACGAAGAATGACAATATAAACAAAAGTCAGACTTATCAAAGCAAAAGACAATAATGGGTATACAGGGGAGCACTGAAATAAACCAATAAATATTGTATTGGGAATAAACACATGTTGTTATAAAGGATAATTCATATGATAACAAACAAACTCGTATAAGTAGGCATGTGAAGAATTGTGTAATTAAAATGCAGCACTAAATTGTGGATTTGCAAAAAAATAAATAAAGTATCCAATATTAGTAGTGAGCAATTGATATCAGTAGATGGAGGAGATAAGCAAATTCTCTAGGGGGTGTTACGATGTATCAATCACAAGAAACTTGCCATCAATTCGGTGGATTCACAATATTGCACGCCATCTATCGGTTGCTGCGAACAGGCCGACTGTCTAACTTGTCGTCATCACACACAGGCAGCGCACAGTGCATGTTTACTGTAATGTGACTGCAATGCTTCACAAATGAAAACCATATGGCGGGAATTCACCAAAAACGGTCTAAATTTCATTCAGAAATAAGCGGGCAAATTCCTCTCCCACCTGCTGGACCCTGGTAAACAATCTGTCAGCGCTAAATAATCCCATGCACTTTATTACTAGTGCGTGCAACAGATGTCGACTGACTGTTTCCCCATGAGGAATTGCGAATTTCGGCTTGTCCGCTGCAACCAATAGATGGCGCACTGTATTGTGAATCCTCTGCAATGAAAGTCAGTTTCAGGTCCCCCAAATCATGTCTTGAAATAAAGATGATCTATTGCATATTTGCAATTTATAAAGTCCCTTGCAAGACCCTCTTGAGGGGCACTGCAAGAAACTTGCAATGAACACCCAGAAGTAAGTAAATTTCAGACCCCGACATCCATCATAAATTTTGAATTACAATTGATTGTTGGGCTCTGTGACACAAGGTTTGGAATCGATCGTTAAATACCAAAGACCAATCAAGATCATTGTTGCATGCCTTTTCTGTTTAAAATACTGACCTGGACTGACCGCAAACCTTTGTGTGACGGAGGCTAGGTCTGCCACTCAAAACAGAAAACATTTCTATATACATGAAGTTTAAATGAATTTATCAATTACATTGCAAACATGCAATTGATTACAAAATAAAGTTTTGTGCAACACCTTCTTAAATTGAAATTGCAAAATGGGGATTTGTGTGGTGTTATGTACATTTAAAGGGATTACAAACAAAAGGATATACATGTACTACACATAACTTATTGTTTGGTGTTATGGAGAATTTGATACCAAAATAATCAGTAGCACTGACATTCAATTATAATTCCTATTGCCTATAAAAGCAAATTTTCATTTCATATCCCAATTAATTTATCAATTCGCAAATTATTTTTAGGTTATCAATTAGATTGATAGAATGAACACTACTTTTCTTAAATTACTAGGTTTTTAAAGATAATGTTTGTCAATCCACAATTTGTTGCACCCTGCAAGAATGCACATGTACATGCAATTAACTGAACAGCAGTTTCCACAGTGGAGGAATCAAATCGCCACAGAGGATGTCATTGATGATACGTTTTGTTACAAAAACATAACATATTTTACAATAGGTGGGATTAGTATAAAGAAATCAAATGCAGGCCAAGAGGCAACACAACATTCCAACAAGCAAGGTGGGTGGGTGAGAATAGTTAGAGTGGGTGGGAACATAACGGCCCGAATTCACAAAGGTGGTTTTGAAAACCAACGGTTGAGTCCATTATTTATGCAGATTTCCTGTAGAAATTACGCTAATTTTATGGCGTATGTTAAAAAAATGTCCAATGCTGATGCGCGCTTTTGTCACAGTGCGCCAAATTGAAGCCTGTTGCGGTGGATATCCATGCTATTTTATCAAGGAATCCACTGTTTTTATTCATGAGTCCACTCTTCAAACAGTAGACTCATGAATAAAATAGTGTATCTAACCATGGTAACAGGCGTCAATGTGGCGTACTGTGACAAAAGCGTGCAAGAGCATGGGACATTTTTAGTACACGCGCCCGATACGTGGTAAATTAAGCGTAATTTATACAGAAAATCTGCATAACCATGGATTTAACCGTGGGTTTTCAAAACCAGCTTTGTGAATTTGGGCCAACAAGGGGCAAGTGAGTACCTCATTTGATATGTCTGCAATCGATGATGATGATGATGGTGGTGGTGGTGGATACTTTCCCAGGGAAGACTGCACCACAGAGAGAGATTAGAACCCAAGGGTTAGTACGACTGCGGTACATTGTAAGGGGACAGTTCCAAAGTGTGGCGCACATCTTCAATCTGAAATTCTTACGTTTTCAATTTCAGTCAACCTGATGAAAATGCCACACTTGTGAACCTATCCTATATCTTCGGGGTGTTTCAAATAAGCTCTTTCCTATTACAAACAACTTTTACGCACAACCAGAACATGCCCTTCTGATAAATTAAATACCTTGAATATTCCCCAATGTTTTATCAAATTTGGACTGAATTTCCTATAAAATTGGTCAAATTGTGAGGAAATGATAACTTTTAAGCTCAGATAAACATTAATACAAATTTTCATTTACGACGATCATGATTCAACTCATGAGGAGAAAATAAGACCGAATATCAAATTTAGCACCTAAAAACTTGTACAAACATGTGCAAGGTCGTGCGTAAGTTTATGGTCAGTAATACGAGACACCCCGAGATATATATGTACCCTAAGACTGAAAAGGAAAGCCACTCCCAGTCAGCATGCAAACAGTCCATACCTCACAGAGACATACATATACAGACAAAGATACAGTATTCAGATAACAGGAGAGATTCAAAATATCATTCTTAATTTTTTTTTTTTGGGGGGGGGCATGTATCAAACAGCTCCAATACATTTATTTTTGTTTTAAATCATTGTATGACAATTCAAATTCTGCCTATTAAAAATTACTTTTTAAAGGCATTTGTGTGGGCTTTTCAGTCATTTACATGGGTGTTGATACATTTTGGAGGCTAATAAAGTGCCCTCAGCTTTCATTTTTATGGGGTCACCTTTCAAAATTTGCAGTGTTCTTTTTTTTTTTTTCTTTTGAAGGTGGGGGCTGAAGTGCCCCAGCCCTGTCTTTGGGTTCATAGATATTAAAACTGATCTTAGGGAGAATTATTTACTTGTAATGCACATATATAAAAAGTCTTGGCACTCTCTGTTAACATTTCAAGTACAGAGAAAGATACAGAGAATATATTCTGGTAGAATGCATATTGAATAGTCATACAAACTACGAGTTAACAATTTTGCCTAACTGAAAAGGAATAGCAAGATTGCTGCCTAAGAATAAGAGAAGTATTCTGATACATATATATCTAACAATAAAAATATTAGTAGTATTATACCTTCATCAATGTGTTAGTTTATCCTCAGCCAAGATGGAAAATAAATATGCCTGAAATTAATCTTGATGTCCTAATATCATATAATGTATAAACTGGTAAGAAAATTCATTGTTAAAGATATAAGGAACTAAATAAAGAGGCAGATCTAATCTACATGTATATACATTTGGAATATGTCATTCATTTTTATACATACATGAATACCAACACTGCACCATAGTAATTCAGACACAATACAAGAAATAGCTGTCTTTGTCAAGTAAGCTAATTGCATGCAAGTTGCATCACAATTGTAACAAGGAGGTTGAAGACAGAATACAGGGCACCGTCTTACAAAAGAGTTACGATTGATTCAATCAATCACAACTACATGGAAATCCATAATAGTTCAATTTTGTTCTTTTTGTAAACAAAGCGAAAACACTCTGAACTGACCAGACAATTATGGATGTTTGGGTTTACATTATTAAGATCTAGAAAATATTTAAAACATGCATTTTGGATGTTGATGTTGCTGGCTCTCCATAGTTGTGGTTGATCGGATAAATCGCCATCCTTGGTAAGACGGGGCCCCAGATCTTGGTTATGATACATGAGATGTGTGTGTTTGTGGTAATGATCCTATCAGGTGGTGCATGGCTCAGCCACGCTGTTGTGCCTGCACAGAAAGACATATATGGGACTGAAGCGACTATGCTTACCTCGCCTACGACGTTCGACGATACTCCTTCTCTCTGTTGCTGTTGTTTCAGTTCTTCCATCTCTGCTTCTAGTGCTAGGATTCGCTGATTGCAGATTCTTTTGGGAACGAGACAGAAAATGTTAAAAAAAAAAATTATTTGTCAAAAAGCTAATACGAGACAGATGGAGACGCTTCTGCCAAGTGGTCTAGGCGCCTGACTACACACATGAATGTCCAGAGATCAATACTTGTGGCCACTGCGCTCATGCAGTGCCATGAGCAAGAAGTGTTGGTAACTGAGTTCTTTCATGTTTTTAGCAATGTGACATTGAAGGTCTGTCCAAGATGTAAATAATGGATTGAAATGGTGATGGAGTATGCACTGAGTCGTGAAGGGTGGATGGAACGGGTGGGGGAGATTGCTTCAATTTTGGGTTGAATCTGGCCACCCCAGTTCAATGGGGACAACGGGCCTGCCAATATTGGAGTCCTACTCGCAACACGACTCTTACTGCTCGGGTGTGTCTCCCTCACTCTCTTTTATTAAGACATGTTTAGCATTCTTATATTTAAACACTGAGAACCATATTGCTCTTGCACCCATACACACACCCATATCCCACCACACAAAATCATATACATGTATGGGATGATTTATTTGTTATCTTAAATAAATGGGAAAATTTGAGTGCTCCTGTTTTGGTTGAAACAAAATCTTAAAAACGGTAACTCCTACCTGTTCTCAGATTCCAGGTCACTCTTCCTTGCATTGGAGTCTTCCAAGAGGCTCTGTAATAGCTGCGTCTGCTCATCGGCGGTCTCACCTTGCTTCATCTTCAGCATCTTATTCTCGTGCTGTAACCGAATCATCTTCTCTCTGATACGTGATAAAAAGAATCAATGAAAGCGGGGGATAGTTGGTGGAAGCAGCGATGTGCGTGAATACCATCAGCATCACCACAAATCCTTGTATCTCACAGTTTAAAACACATGAGAGCAGCTCAGGAAGTGCTGGATAGTGTAAACATCTTATTTTCAGAAAGCAGTCTCCTAATGCCTATAGAAATCTCATTCTTCAAGGAATAATTTTCCTGGCATCGCATCGCAATTCGCTCCACATTTTTGAAAGACTGCTAAGCATAAAGTCTTTTGTATAGCATATTTTTACATAGGACTGTACATTACTTAGTTGAGAGCTTTTCTCTTATGACCAAAAATGCTATTCAAATTTGTAATGCAAAATTATTCCATGTTCTTGGCATAAGGAGGTTGCTACTTATGTCCTAACTCCAATATAGAACTTTTGAGACACACAGATTTGACATCTTAACAAGGATAATAGAACCCTCTTGGGGTACTATTGGTTAAAACTCTTGCCTTTCAATTTGAGGGGAATGTGTGCAGCACGAGCGTCCCTTGTCAAGGTGTCAGTCTTGCAACACTTCAAGGTGTTAAATGGGTACCCAATAGGTTGCAAAAATTATATACATTTGCCCATCATTATGAGCATTTGGTAATCCAATTCAGCACACGGACGTGTCCTTTCTTATATCATGCGTAAAATACAAAAATCGTAAAGGACAAGTCCACCCCAACAAAAAGAGTAAATAGAGAAAAATCCAACAAACATAACACTGAAAATTTCATCAAAATCGGATGTAAGATAAGAAAGTAATGACATTATAAAGTTTTGCTTAATTTCACAAAACAGTTATATGCACATCCTGGTGGGTAAGCAAATGAGAGTGATGGCATCATCCACTCACTATTTCTTTTTATATATTATATGAAATAGGGAATACTCTATTTTTCTCCTCATTGTCAAGTGAAACAACGATTAATTCCTCCCTGAACATGTGGAATGAGCATGGTTAAATACTATAATAATTTATCAAGTTGGTCCTTATTGTCAAATCTGTAAAAAAAAAATGAAGTATTGCATAATTCAAACGATAAAAACAAATGAAATAGTGAGGGACATCATGGAATGTCTCATTTAAGTTGTGCATATCACTGTTTTAGGAAAAATAAGCAAAACTTTAAAATGCCATAAATTTCTTATTTTACATCCGATTTTGATGTAATTTTCAGCATTTTGCTAGAGGTTGAGTTTTCTCTATTTATTCAAATCAATATTTTCTGGGGTGGACTTATGGATGACCAGGAGGAATTACCTGACTTCAGGCGGTAACATAGCAGTCAGGCCTGGTGAACCAATCTCAGGGTTGTTGATGACTTCACCATCACCAAAGGCACTTCCTTGTAGCTGGTTCAAGGTCAGTTCTTCATTTGTTTCCTTCAGAGAATCTCTTTCTAGCCTCAACCTCTGCAGAAGAAATAGATACAAGTGAGGATATAATGAAATACACTTTCATTTGTAAGACAAGCTGTTGTTTTATAGGTTTATGATCACTCAGTTTTCAACGATTGCAAGCTTCTTCCCATAGTATCAGATAAATAACAGACCTCAACAGATCAAAATCAGTGTTAAAACCTACCTTTCTAAGAAGTACATGTATTAGTTTTTAATCAAATCTTCAACTTTCAACAAGCATGGAGATTATTCATAAGGTATTATGAGTCTTATTATGAGTCTCTAATAACAAATTTTCATATTCATCAGCTTCATGCAATTGTGCAGCAAATTGGCAACAACATAACTTATGGTCAGCTAGTGATCATTCACAAATAGAAATATCTCTGTCTCCTACCTCTGCCTCTGCTTGTAGTTGAGTTGTTTTCTCCTGTGCTCTTGTGGATTCAAACTCTGCCTTGTCTGCTCGTCTTGTTTCTTCGGACATCTTGGAATGGAGCTCGTGGACCTGTCTCTTGTAGGTCTCTAACTGGCTCTTGAGTGCGTTTGCTTTCTTCAGCTCCTAAATGAACAAAAACAAAATAAATCCTGTCACATGAAATTGAATAACTTTACCATAAAAGTATAAATTAAACTGCATAAGCTCCTTGAATTGGCAACTACTGGGCCCCATCTAACAAAGAGTTACTACGCATGCAATCAACTCTAACCATGGATGGCCAGCAAGGTCAACATCTAAAATTACATACATGTTTGTTCAAAATATTTTCTACATATGATGTATATTCATACATTCATTGTTTTCTTGACAGTTCAGTATGCGTCTCTTTGTTTCCAGAGGACATTGCACAGCTTTCCTAAAGAAACAAATTATGACATTGATGGATTTCTCTATACTTGAGGTTGATCTGATGAATGTAAATCTTTGTAAGACGTGGCCCTGGGGTCTCTTTTTAGCCACTTTTGTCTCCTGGAGAAAAATATATAAACATATGGGTATAACATGAGTCAAACAAGAATAATACCAGGATTTTTATGAAAAGTTATTTGCATTTTGAAACAAAGGTTTTATCGTTTTCATTTCTTGCCAAACTTAAGGAGTGCAATGATCAACTTTAATCAAATGGCCTTTTAATCTGGAAAGGGACAACATAACGTAAATCAAACAAAGTTCCTAAAGTTTATGTCACCTCAGATTGGTAAAAATTTGTATTACTTAATTCCAACTTTAATAATTTTGAGAGAAAAAAAAATGTGGATGGAATGATTCTCCTCAAGTTATCTGACAATTCCTTTTTAATGTTACCTAAAGTTGCATCTATGTAGTGCTGCATGTATTTAAAATATATGTAGAGGGACATACAGAAATACATAGCAACTAAAGAAAAAGAGTCATCTTAACAACTCAATGAACAAACCTCTTCCAGTTCCATGGTGTTCTGCATGTACATGGTATTCTTGTCTTCAAGAATCTTGACTTGCCTCTTCAGATCACCTAGATCCTCCAGCTTCTTCTTGAGTGTGTCGATGGTTGCTTCATATTTACTGACCTTGTCTGAGGTATGCCTGAGAATATCCATCTCGTCTTTCAAGGAACGCGCTTCTTCTGCTAGGGTCTGGAGCTCGTCATTCTGGAGGTCAAGGGAAAGATTTAATCTTGTTCTATAATAATCTATATATATGTTTCTATTCTTGGGGTGTTAACATACAAGTCCAGGTCGGGGAGGATAGCCTGCGGGCTACAGTAATTTATTTACCTTTTTCCTTTTCCAGGCAACCTGGACTTGTTCTGTAAACAACCCTTTTCACTTTGTAATTCTATATTCTCTTGTATTGATTGTAAACTGTTTTTGTTGTTGAAATGCCGAATGAAATAATGATAATAAAACTCTGTGATCATTTTATCGGGGGACTGAATTGTAAAGAGACGTTTTAAAAATCCCCACTAAATCATCTTTAAAGATTTGGCAAGGGTGTATGGGAACCAAGTTGTGGACTTCTTGCAATGGGGGGGGGGGAATCATGCAATCTTGTACATTCCTTCATGAGATCCTTCCTTTATATCAGATGAAATTCAAGGTAACTTCAAAAGCATTACATACACTAATACAAGCTTTGAATATTCTTTATGCATATGCATCTAGGGCCCGTTGCATTAAAAGCTATTATGGTAACTTTGCCATCCAATGATAACTACCCAGGTAACGCCGATAAACAGCCAATCAAAATCAAGGATTCCATGCAATTTACCATTGGATGGCAAAGTTACCATAATAGTATAACTTTTATGCAACATGGCCCTGGAGTTAAAAAGGTGCTATAGTTAATATGTAGAGCTAGAGTATAAAATGTCTGAATGCATGAGAGCAATGCTGGGCGATTAGCAATAGCATGGACAAAGCAAAATAATTTTGTGTGTAAGGTAAAAATGGTCATGTTATTAATAACTGTAAAATGGATCATACAAAAACAACTGAATATATGTAGTTGTTTGTGTGGTTCTGTGCATGCATTCTGTGTGTAATGCATATGACTCCTAGCAAAATCAAGCAAATTTCTTATCATTTTGATGATTCCTAAATCATATACCGAACATTTCCTCATCATTTAAGACAGTTAAATTAAATCCCATATACCAGAAGAAGGTTTAATCTTAAATATGCCTGCCATAAACTGTGTATCCACAAAGCATCTTATGATAAAAATAACCTATGGCCAGTAACATAGCATAAAAGCAGATGGTAGGATGTTATGGTCCAATAAGCTCCCTATGAGGCGATTCAATAATCTGTCTTTAAGGCTTGCCAACAGACAAAATTACTAGGCCTTTTAAAGGGACGCTGTACCCCAGAAGGTCAGTGGCAAAATGGGGTCCTCTTATAGACTCCTATGCTCAAGCATAGTCTTGATGTATAAAATCTTATATAAAATCTTATTTGATATTTGAAAAAGATATAAATTAATTAACTACAAGGGTCTTTTCATCTGTATCAGAAGAAGACACATATTTGAATCATTCTATGATCTTATTATTCTTTGCAAGCATAGTTTCTGGTTAGTCTGCAGGCACAGACCCTCATTGGAACTTTGATCAACAAGTGTGCCTCCATGCAAAGACTAACACATACAAAACTTGCTGAGAGCATTCAGTACACAAGGCATGAGTAGGCTGCACATTCAGACCCTTAACTCGAGTGAAAGATTTGCCCAGCAGACTAGTTTCTGGGTATCAATGATGAGAAGATTAAAGTAATTACTTTGTAATCATTTTATAGGATGTGTATCACAAGACTACAGGATCTAAATGTTGTATTGAGCAGCTCAGAGCTGATGGTATTCATTGAAGCTCTGACGCTACCTCTTTAAATGCAAGGATGTTTGTTCATCAGGGACAAGCCAACGGCTATTTCCTGCTGCTCAACTGACTTACCTTGTGGACTAGCTCCATGTTTTCCCTCTCCAGCATGTCCACTTTGATCCTGTAGTCATCCCTGGTACTCTCCATTCGAAACATCTCCTCCTGGAGCTGTTCCACGGTCACCTGGAGATGTTGGTACCTCCTTCCTGCTGGAGTGCTGCATCAATAAAACAGTTGAACTGGTATTAGTGATGGGAAGGGGGGCGGGGGCGGGGTTGGGGATGGATGCAATCGTCATCTTTGCCACTTGTCATAACCATTACCACCATCATCATCACTATTACTACAATAAGTATCATCATCATTATTGTCATCATCTTCATCATTAACATCATCATCATCACAACCATCATCACCACCACCCGCATCACCACTGCCACCACCATCCTTGCCATTGTTAACATGACAATTATCATCAATACCTCCACCACCAGCATCACAGATATCATGATATAAACTGCTTCCTGTCTCTCCTTCATCGTCGTCATCTTCATCATCATCATCACCATCATTGTCATCATCATCATCTTCATTGTCATCTTCATTGTCATCATCTTCATCACCCTCATCATCATCCTCGTCATCATCATCACCACCATCCTCATCATTATCATCAACAACAGTACCTTGGATCCCCAAACGTATCTCCTTGATCTAGCTTGAGTGTGAGATGTTCATTTTCAAGTTGGAGAGCATTCTTCTCCTCCAGTAAGGCTGCAACCTATGAATAAAATTGACAGAGAAAGAATTAATTTTCACATGCTTTTGAAATGCATGAACGAAAGATCCATGATGTCATTTAAAATGTATTGGTAGCACTAACGGCACCCTTACAATAGTACTGATTATTAGTAAAATTGATATCCAGACGGGTATGTAGGTGCAATTGAGTTAAAGATGAATACCAGTTGTTGTAATGATCTCAAAATGAGTTCGATCAGAAACCAATTAAATAACCACCCATTAGTTTAGATATACAAAACAAATATGTGCCAAATGGGCTCTGGAAATAAAAGTGTAAATGCTGAAAAATTAGCAAAACAATCACATAATTCCATAAAATGTCAATTATTTTTCTACGCAATATTAATACACTGTCCCACATGTCTTTTTTTTGTTAGTTATCATCAGAATAATCAGTTTTCAGCTGAGATTTCATGATTTCACAAAGATGATTTGATTTCAATGTACCAGAACTAGATCTACATGTATGATAATGTGATGGCAATTAACCTTGATTTTAAAGATTTTCTCATGAAATAATTGTTTGCTGTTGATTACTTTCTTTTACCTTTAAAATAAATCTCAGTATATCCCGGTAATTCAAAGCAAGGATCAATGTCAAGTTGAAACTCTTCCGATGATTTGGGAGTTTATGGTTTGCAACAACAGTATTTGGCTCAGAAAGAATGCCACTCACACATTCCAATTGTGCATAAAGGAACACTACCTCACTCCATCTTCCTGGTTTTCATTACATTATTATTGATACAATTACATCAATTCCATAAACAGGAGGAAGGGTTGGAGCTTTAGAACTAGAAAACTTAATTGTACCGTAAGTAACGGTGTATTAACCGCACCTTTTTCTCGGCGGGATAGAAGCAAAAGTCGGGGGTGCGGTTTATACACGGTGACGGGTCTGAGCCAGCCCGCCGTAACCCGTCCCGTACATGTACGATGTCTGCCAGTTCACAACACATCGAGTGGCCGCCCAGGCGTTTAGCCGCCCAGGCGATTATTGCAATATTTTTAGGGGTATGAGCCGCGGGTAATGGGAAGCGATTATTGCAATATTTATTAAATGTTGTCCATAACAAAGCACCCACCTTCATGACATAGTTTTGACTTTATTCTCGATTCAAAGTAGTGAAGTTCCCTGGCTAATTTAAAAGAGACGCCAAGCATACTCGGTAATATTTTGTCACCGGCCGCTGAGCGAGAGTTGAGTGAGCTTAGCGCTTAGAGATTGCGTTGTAATGTGGTTATAGTGCGACTTAAGCTGGCGCTATTCAAAATCCCGTTTCGCGCCAGCTTTTTTTTTTTCCTTCCTGTTTGCTTTTCATAAGATACCATGTAAACCACGCACGAGAGAGACGGCACGAAGCCGTAAAAAACAACTGGAAAAAATGTCAATTTCTTTGTTTCTTGAACCTTCCTATAATCCCGTATCCAAAATTCATGCTAAGACATCAAATTTCTGAAAGTGATTGTGATGCAAGAAATGTGAATGTTTCTTCCTCCTACGCTGGGAAAGACACAGATCATAATTTGATAAGATGTACTGGCATGACTTGTATTGTAGTTGTACTGTATCGTAGTTTGCAATGTAATGGCAGTGCTGTGTGTGTACACTGTGACTGTGAGGTGAGCGAGTGTGTAATTTGCCAATATTGTCGGGACCGTTCTTTCTAACATTTGTAGATGAATCGATCAAGAACAGCATATTTCTGCATACCGGTAATCTCTTTGGATATTTGAAATCTGAAAAACTTTGTTTCTTCGTACCTCAAATATGCATGTAAATTTTTAGTCCAAAGTTGGGGGTGCGGTTAATACACCGTTACTTACGGTATACCCTGTATACAAGAAACGTCTATTGTCTCAGTGGTGTGTGCATGTAATACATCAAAAGCATTATCCGGGCTATGGATGCCTGGATGGAGTTTTGGTTTTCTCCAGCACCCCCCCCCCCCCCTCCCCTTCCCCCCCCCGATCTGAAAATTTTTCCAAACATAGCCAGAGCAGCATCAAGGAACAAGAGCCTCCGTACCTGATGGTCTAAGTCATGACACCTCTGTAAAGCCTCGTCCTTTTCCTCCATCGTCCGTTTGAGTTGACCTTCGACCTCCGACAAGGCTTCTTGAGGGGGTGGTGAGGTAGAAGGAATCTCTTTGGTCATTAGCTCCTGAATGGCTCCCATGACTACATGTTGGACGGATTCCTCTAAGCCCATGATAGTGCTGATGTATTCTGTACAAAAAGAAATAGAAGGTATTTCAGTCAATGTGTTGTTCTTGTGCTGCAAAGCGAAAAATGCTCTATAAATGTCCACATGTATCAAAATTTTGACATGGAGTCACTTAGATGTAAATTATATATCATTTCTTTGCATTGACAAAGTGCTATAAACATGCAATTTCAAAGCAATTTACATGTACATGTATAATAATAATCTAATCTAGATGGATGAATAATCCAAACATTTGCTCTTAAAATCTAATAGTTGTGGCATAACTCTTCACAGTACAAATTGTAATTTGGGGTCAATGATTCATTCATTGTCATCAATTGAAATGAATAATATATTTCATGCCAATGATATTGACAATTAAATTGAGAAAAGACTGGCAAACATGATTACTAAAACATCCATTGTAGATGTTTGGACACAAGTCTTTTTACTTCTAACCATTTCCTTCCTAAAAGTCCATTTCATTATATTTCTCCTTTAAAATGCCAGCCCTCTGCAAGTTTGTCTTTATATCCCATCTTCAATAAATATATTTTTAAATAAAGTGAAAGTGAGAGGAGACGATTATAAATATATTGAAGGGAAAGAGAAAAAGGCAAGTTAATCATGTTTATATACAAGATGTGGGTTCAATCATGGAGACACATATACGCTCTCCCGAGGGGGGGGGAGTGGTAGGTATGTGCCATGGGCGAGACAAAAATGGGGGCTCTGGAGTGGGTTTATTGTGAAAGGGAGGGTCCTCGGAACGGGCTTCTGTACTACAAATGTTTGTGAAACCGGGGTCCTTGGAATGGGTCCCCTGTGTGTGTGTGCGTATGCATCCCTATGGAACAGGCATCTGTGCATGCAGCTAGCACGGCGGCATGGGCATGGCGCCAGGTGCGTTCAAGCAGCGCAGAGGCGATGGACGGACAGTGCTCTGCGGCCGCTTTTCACCAAAATTGCAGCTCATTGTAGCAGATAAATGCGACTGGAACGGCGTAACAAAAAATATGCGAAGCTTTGGAGCGGATTTCTTTCTTCTTTTTCTCGAATAGAAAAAATGCTTTTTATCATTAGTTCATCAGTAAATATTAAATTTTGATTATGTTCAATGGTCATATACATGTACATGTAATGTTTTCCATACAAACTTTCACAGACACAGACTCATATTTGACATTTCTAACCAATAACAGGGTCTAGAGTAAAGACTAGACACCAAAGGCTCTGTCTGTGTCAAATATTAGTGGAGCCAGCATGTAGTGAACCTAGTCTCACTACTTCAGACTCTGCATTATGCACTATGCAAATTGCAAGGGTCTGTGACTACATGTATAGCCAAAGTGAATCAAATCTCTTTCTTCAGACTATTCACTAATTATCTATTCTGGGAAACCCAAGGGTCTATGGCCATGTAAATGCTTCAACTTTTCAGGCCAGAATCAGCATTTCCGAACGTGATTAGTCCAAAACACGCGTCCATGCTTACTTTCATTCAAACGCTGTTTCAAAACGCCGATCGTAAACTCACAAAAAGATGCGTTTGTAAACGTCGTTTGACCAGAATCAGGCTTTCTGGGGAAGTATAAACAGAACCACGATCGTAAACGTGTTTAAATGACGTCATTTGGTACATGCTTCCGGTGAGATGAAAATCCGAGGGAAAATACAGTCGTATTGCTCCATGTTATCTCCACGTAATAACAACATCGTAAAAAAAGACTTTTGAAAAAAGGCGCGCCCAATTTGACCTCGCTTTACGATGCAAAGCCAGCTGGAGATCATGATTTGCTCTGAAAAGTTAAGCATAAACAGCACTCCCAGAACCACGTTTACGATCGGCGTTTTGAATCGACGTTTGAAATCGCTGATTCTGTCCTCGCGATGGAAGCATAAACACACCCTATGTGTGAAGACTAGAACACACCCTTGGAAGCTTAATACAGAATCAGGATGTAGCATCTTCAACAGGAAAAGAGGTCTGATTGGGTTATCAAATCAAATCTCTAATAATCAATATATCTTGCTGGAATTAGAATAAGTCTCTAACATCCATATTTAAAGTTAACTTCATTTGCCTTTAAAAAAATGAATTGCAAAATTTTTAGCTTTAGCCTTAAGTTTAGGTATTTCTCATACTCATTCATTCTCTTTTTTTAAAGGAAAGATTCATTTGTGGTGTTTATATGCAATTCATTATTTGAATTTACAATCTATAAAGTCTTCATTCACTGAAGAAAAAGATGTGTCGTGGCAATAATTTTTTCATTTCTTCTTTATATGAAACTACATGTACTTTTTATGCATCAAAAGAGACCAAAAACCCCCACACAATCTGTATGAAATGATAAATGATCAAACTTTAATAAAAATTTGTTTTTTAATCACCGTTGGTGGTAATAAAGCAGTACATGTAATAGAAAGTGGATAACATTGCGGTTTTACCCAAACTGGACTTCACATTTTACACAACAATGTAGGAAATAGGCCTACATATATTCTCAAATATTCATTTCACTTTTTAACATCCCCATCCACACAAACTTGTGGTGAAAGAGATCTACACAAAAGAGATGAGGAAGTACTAAAAGTATATAGTGAGACATGATTTACCGAAGTAATAATGAAACAGGAAAAAAAATCAAAACCTACATGTAGGCCTGATTACAGCCTCAATCTGGTACATGTGCGTTGGATATGCTTTTACATTTCAGTGCAAGGGGATACATGTATTCTGGGGCTTTTTTATCTTTATTTTCAGGGCTCTTTTGAGCAGTTGGGGGGGGGGGTGCCAAGTCCCATTATTCTCACCCACCCCCTAGAATGAAAGTATAACTATTTTAAGAACATACAGTACATTGACTTCTGCCATCAAAAGGCCTTATGACCTAAAGAACTCACAAGAGGACAATGCACAAATTGTATGCACAACTTTCTTCATGGTTTCATTTTTGCTAATTTCACTTATTGTTTTTAACATGTACGTGTATACGTCAACTCTCTTTCTTGGTCAATGTGGGGCGACTGTGAGGGCAACATTTGCACTCTTGTACAAAAAGCTGAAAAAACAGTTGTTTGAAAATAGAACATCAATTAATACCTATCGGATATGTAGTGTCTGAAAACAGGACACACTAAAATGGAAAATCTGGTAACAAGCAGTAATTTGCAGTTTACCAGCCCTGCTGAATCAACGAAACTCGAATATTGATGCGGCTTCATTCATTTTTGCTAAGCTTGGAACGGCGTCATCATGTACGAACTAGTGCTCATTCGAGCACTATGACACCGAATGTCGAAACCCTCAAATACGAGTCACAGATTTGGGCAGTGAACGAGAGGGCTCGTCACAGATTACTTCGCACATATGCGCAGCGCTCCCAATATTCTTTAATCTCGTACGTCCACATGGCTGGTCACAGAAAACAAAAGGTCTCTATTATCTTGCTTGAATCAGACATATCCTGTAGTGTACAGTACATGCTCCGTTTTAATAGGGTTTTGTTTCTTTATTGTTTTTTTTTTAATCTACACACAGTATTAAAAGCCGATCCTGTACCTCCAGTCAATGGAAAAACCCATTAGTGCTACATGCAGATCAGTCTCCATTTGTAAGAGGATAATACTTCACTGAATATGATTTGCTGTTCCTTGTTCTACCAGAAGAGAAGATGCCTTTACACCAACCTGTTAAAGGGGAAGTTCACCCTAAAGAAAACTTTGTTGTAAAAATAGCAGAAAAATAGTAAAAAATATTGGTGAAGGTTTGAGGAAACTCCGTTAAAGAGTAAGAAAGTTATTAGAGTTCAAAGTTTTGGATTTGTGACGTCATAAACGAGCAGCTGCCCCATGTGTTATGTACATGTAAAATGCATGAATTTCAAATTTTGTATGATTCCTGATGACTTAATTTTGTTTTCTATTCATGATCAGGTGTGAAATGATTTGTCTATTGATATACAAAAGGTACAGTGAAAACCATTTTCTATTTTCTGAGAATGACATTTCATTGATTTTTTACTATTCGCTTTGTACAGTACGAATGTTGCTCGCATATGATGTCACAAATCAAATAATTGAAATTCTATTATAACTTTTTAAATATTTGATGAATTTTTCTCAAACCTTCGGCAATAATTTTTTTTCTGCTATTTTTACAATAAATTTTTTGTCAGGGTGAACTTCCCCTTTAATAAGCAAACTTACTTCTACTCAAAATATCACAGAAAGAAGATGACTAGACTTCATAGCTGGAGGTTACTGGTGCTACATGTATATCATGCTTACAAAAACTTTCACAGGGATTTCTCCCATGTCATGGCAATATTTGCAATGTGAAAAAAATGAAAGAAAATTCAAGAACTTTACGTATACAACTTCATAGACCATAAATGCATGCTACAAGTACATGTACATGTAGTTGTTATCACATAGGAATGCAAGCCGGCTCATAACAACACTCATTTTATCTGATTTAGGCTGGTGTGAGTGCGTTATGATTAATAGGTACATGTACCAGTATTCAAAGTTCTTATAATAAACTGGTGTGTTTTGATTGGGTGGATGTGAGAGCTCCTTTTTATTTTTCACTGAATCCACAGTAATCAATACCAGTGCGATATCTAATCTACAGTATACATGTATGTACAGTGTGTTTAGAGTGGTTAACAAGTGGGTCATTGTTATCATTATTCAGTTAAGACTTGGACAATATGTTACCTTCTTCCATAAGCTATAGTGTAAAGTGGACATCCGCTCATTTAATGTAGGATTTACAATCAATATGAGCAACAAATGCAGTAGGCCCTAGGTCCAAGGCATACAGTTGTATGTATATTTTAAGCCTACTAGTAATTATACAATGAAGGCCTAAAATAAATCGGAGTTTCTTGTTGAAAGGTGTTATTTTCCTGGTACATATAGGCCTAAAGTACTTGTACTGTATGGTGGCCTGTCAAAATTTCTCATTATCATCTTATTCCCTTCTGGGTTGGTGGTGATACATGTATGTCATCTCAATTTCTTGCTTGAACCTACATACACACTGCAGTACACAATTTTCAGTTCTATAATAATAATATGAATATTCCACCCAATATCAAGGCTTAAAGGTATTGTTTAACTTTGTGAGCAGCCGATTTAAAAAATTCTCAAACCAAGATGAAACATGTGTACAAGTGCATGTATTAGAAGTAATAAACCCTGAAAACAACCATTATTGAGAATGAAAAGCTAAAACTAAGGGGCAAACCCCAATTTTGTAAATAGGCGTCTTATAGACACCTAAATAGTACACATAAGTGTATGGGATGAAATTAAGATGGTGTTTCCGGTCACTTTATATTTCAATTTTTGAAGCACTTAATAATAATTTTCGAACGCAATTTTTTCCGGGCTTCATTTTTGGAACAAATCACAGACACAGGTGACAAGTGTGACCCTCTAGCTCAGATTTTTTAAAAGTCAAACCAATGTTAACCAATCACTTTAATTCTGGCTCAAAGTTAGATTCTTGGGAAGGAATATCATGTCTAAATATGAAAGGTTTTATAATGCAACCTGTATGCTGTGCGACTCATTGATCTAAATCATGAAAATAATCTTATAATTCATTGATAAAGAGGTAATTTGTTAAAAATTGAAGCAATTCAGTAGAGATCCCAAAAAACACTGCACATGGATATCAATGTACTAGGCTGCGCTCAAACAGCATGTACAGTTAATGATTCATTGTTTATTAAAGAAAAATATGTATACATGTAGGCCCTACATGACAATGAGGACACTCAATCAATTGAATTGGGCAATTATTCAATGATTGTTCTTTGTAAATATCAGATGAATACTGTAAGACCTAAATAGGTTCACAATATTAGCTACATGTAGAAACAACAGCAAGCTACATGTATTAAAGCCAAAGTAATAGTGCGAATCTTAATAGACATTATCTAAATAGAAGGAGCTATTCGTAAAATTATCAATATTATTTATCACTTTAAATGACTAACCTTCTTTATGGTCACAGTTGACTGCACATCCGAGCACAAGCTGTAGTAACCTGCCAAGCTCTACGGGATTAGCATGTTCACCGACCTGACTCAAATCGGGCAGCTGGAAATCTGTCAACTCTTGACCGAGCTCCTGTTGTAAAGATGCAAATGATTTTTTTAAAAATCAAAGAAACGCATGTTTCACTCATTGCCTACGTGATTGTAAAGGGACATGTACAAAATCTATGGGATTCATGAAATTATGCAGTCAGCGGGTTAATAAAATTCTGGATACTGAATGGACTGATTGACTGGATTTGATCAGCTATTATTCATCATTTGATTTCCCCCCCCCCCTTAAATTAGCATTCTTCAGAACACAGTAGGCATTACATGTACATGTATGTACACTAATACCCTTTTTACACAGGCTAAAATTTCCTTAACCCCGTACTATAGGTCGGGCTAAATGGCAATTTAGCCTCACCTATAGTACGGGGTTAAGCTTAGCCCACTTTCTTTTTACACAGCATTTTTGCAAAGTGGGCTAACCCCACCTACATGTATAGTACGGGATTATTTGGCCCTGCAAAAAAGCAGGGTTATCCCACCAATTGCGGTGCTAAGAGCAATAGTACGGGGTTAAGATCGCATGTGTAAAACGAAAGTGGGCTAAGCTTAACCCCGTACTATAGGTGGGGCTAAATGGCAATTTGGCCCCACCTACATGTATAGTACGGGGTTAAGGAAAATGTAGCGTGTGTAAAAAGTGTACGAGTGAAGTACTTGTACTACGGATGATCGACAAAAACCACTAGTCCAGGGTTAGCGAGTTTCGTGTGTGAAAAGCAAGCATTCCTTATCCGGGGTTAGCAATAACAATTTGGCATGTGTGAAAAGGAAAAAAAATAGTACGGGGTTAAGGATAGTACAAGGTTAGCGATAGTCCGGGGTTAAGAAAATCCTGTGTAAAAAGGACAATACTGTATACGTACAGTCTGTGTATAAAAAAAAACGTGATTTTATAAGTTGTTTTCTTGGTTTCTTTGCTTCCTTTAACCAGCAAGTTTTAGTTTTTCAGATCATAGACCTACCATGTTCAGATCAACCTTCACATATCGTAAGCCAACTTTACACAGCCATGAAACTACATTACAGTACTGGTACATGATGTACAATACTACATGTACATGTAGGCTAGATACATGTACATGCAGTATCATGTAGTACTTACTAGGCCTATTAATAGGCTTGTAGGCCTATGCAAATAATGAATGAATATAGTGAAATTCACAACTAAACTTATACAACAAGGTTAAAAATCAAGCCATTTCCTCTTCCACACATGTGTTTATGATCATTGGTGTATCAAGTGATACAAACTCTGATAAAATAGGGCAGAAGACAAGGATAATTAATCATTGGCTTGTAGTGTGCAAAGTATCTGTGTCTACATATAAATAATGGCCGGGGGGGGGGGGGGCACTTCCATTGATGAGTGGATACCATGCGCGACTATGGGGTCTCGAAAAGCACCCTAAACATATATTTTCCATTTTCTAAAATGAACCCTTTAATAAGTATTGCCGTGTGAAACCCTACCCTTAATAACAAGTATTGGAAACAAAACGATACTCTTGGCAAGTTCCCTGCATTGACCCCCTAAATAAGTACAGCAATATTTTTATTGTTATACATGTACATGTATGTCACGGACGTTGGTCGTCGGTTTTACCTTCACCTACATCACTGGGTTTAGTACAGCCCCACCTCTCACATCTCGCGCAAATTGTACTCTAAATACGTAGTGTTGACTCTTGGGGCAAAAGTACATCCTTTATAATTTAACATTTTAGTCTTCATGTTTTACACCCTCGCAAATTTGACCTGTAACACGTACATGTAGCTTTCATAACAAAAATAGATACCCTTTTTTCATTATTTTAGTGTTTTTTACACCCTTACCACGTTACGTACGTAACATGTCCAATCTTGAAAAAGACATCATTTTTACATGTTTTTTGGTTGCGCATGGTATCCACTCGTCAATGTAAGTGCCCCCCCCCCCCCCGGCATAATGGCCCGTATTCTGAAGTAGGGTTTAATAACTTAAACTCAGGTTTAAAGTTGTGGTTTAAGCATGGATAGCCAATTGTTACATAATCACTAACAGTATTAAAGGATATCATACTTCAGCTCATTTGGCTCTCTAGGAAGTATAAATACATGTACAAATAGTTGATTGTATTCACCATTGATGAATCAGGAAAGAGCACAGTAAACATATTAGAAACATACCACTTAACAACAAAATTTGACACTTTTGGCTTCCCATAACTTTAGCACAGAGTTAGAAGATGGTCTATAAAGTTAAACCTGACTTCAGAATACAGGCCAGTGTGTACACATGTTGCCAAATACAACAAAAAACTGTTGACAAGCCACTAATTAAGACTTTTGAACAGCAAACACAGTGTACATGAAGTGAGTGAACCGAAATACATGTACACTGTATTTAGGATCATCTCTCTTCAAACTGCATGATCGCACAGAAGCGGGGAGGATATGTAAATTTGTACTGGAGGTAAAACAGGTAGTGTTCCCTCCTTTTCATTCCAAGTTATAACCCAAAGATATTTCACAGAGATTATATTTCAGCTAAAGTACATGCCTTGTTTTGGCTACCTTTTAATAAAAGAGCCTAATAATGAGGATGGGGGCAGAGCTACCAAGTCTCACGCATTATGCGTGAAACTCGCGCATTTTGGACTCTTGTTCATCCCCTCAAATCTCTGTCTCACGCAACTATCACAGCCTATCCCCATATAAACATTGTACACAATGTCTGTGATCTCACTCAGATTCACAGAAAATCTCACGCATACGTGTAGCTGGTCTTTGAACTTGGCATCTCTGTGGGGGTGGTGGGGGGAGGGGCATAAATCAATCTTTCCCTGCACTGATCTTCATTAAGTTGGGGGAAAATCAAGGTTTGATGAAAAAACAATTTTAGGCCAAAATAAGTAGATCTACAGTTATATTGTGAGGTGTAAAAGGCAGGTATAAAATATATATGTACATGTAGGCACATATTAAGAATGTTTAGTATGTTGAAAGATATTAATTCAATTCAGGATTTGATATAAAATATTTGTGCAAGTTTAATACTACACTGTAATAATATTTGGGCCAAGTTGAGGAATGTTGAATGGATTGTAAACATGTCAATTCACTGCCACACACAGGTGCTACACATTCCATATTTTATTACCAATTCAAGACTTCATTGCTCCAGTCAACTCAGCCATGCACATGTCAATAGAAGCACTGATGAGGAAAATAGATTTACCTTCCTCCATATAAACACTACATGGTCTCAAGTCTAGACATTTGACAAAAAGTTGGTGAATGTTTTGACTGCAAGTTGTGTCATTTCACTTTCATGAATGACCTTGGAAATGACCTTGAAATGGGAACTGTAAGTACAGAAAAATTAGCAGTTATGTGCGGATCATACTGTACAAATACACAGTAATTTATATTTCCTTTAGACATGCAAAAAAAAAAAGAAATTTATTATAGCTAGCTGGCAGTTGTAGATCTTACTTTTAATACAAAGTAAAGAAGAAATACATGAAATGTATTGTTCAAAATGCCATACATACATGTACATGTACTATACATTAGACCTAAAATGTACATTAAGGCCACCGCATTCCTTACGACCCGCATAGTCTATGACTGGTCTGTGACTGGTTGAAGGGAAATGTGATGTCACAGCTCGTCAGCTTGAGAGTCGCAGATCGGCCAGAGACAAATCTCAAGGAAAATCGTAAGGATTTGACATGTTGAATCCTTAGGGGAGACCAGGGTTAGTTGGAACGCGGGGTAAGCTGGAACATTGTAAATTTCTTTAACGTCTTTAAATAAATTTCTGCAATACCTCCCTCAATTTATTGTCATTATCAACAGCCATCCACCATATTACAGACAACACATGTACAACAAGCCTGGTTAAGTTTTTTTGCCTTCTGATTAATTTTTTTCTTTTTCAGAGATGTTTTATTATTATAGAGAAGTTTATAGATCAAGTTGGCCAGTTTGGTGGTATACATGTAATAGACACTTGCACCAAGCTACAAAATGCGGTTATTGATATTAATATGCCATGGTGAAGTCCCTTTTTTGTGAGCACTTATAGACACTTGCACCAAGCTACAAAATGCGGTTATTGATATTAATATGCCATGGTGAAGTCCCTTTTTTGTGCTGTAAACTTATAAATGTCAAATGGGACTCTGGGGTTAATTGGAACAAAATTGAAGGGGCTAGTTGGAACATGTTCCAACTAGCCCAAAACATAATTATGAATAAAAACATTGGATATGAGAAAAAAATATATAAAGTATTTCACACTCTTCTGAACATGTATTGCATACCATGCTTGTTTTGTCTATCAGTTAGGTCTGAGTGTGCATTTAAGGCCTACATGTACATGTATACATGTAGTAGGCCCCTAATGCAATATTAACCCTTATCAAACTGGGGGGGGGGTCAATTTGAGTCCCCCCCTTTGAGAAATTTTGTCACTACGCCATCGCGCGAAATTTTTTTTACTACACTGCTCACTGGCTTTTTACATTGCACATCATTTGAGACCAAATTTGTGATGCATGTGTGTGCAGTTTCGAAATTACACAACATTTGTACGTGCATGTACGACCCAAAAATCGCTCAAAAACGTGACTCCATGTACATGTACAAGGTCAATGCAAATTGTGTTTTTCAAACAAAAGTCATAAATGTATGATTACTTTTTACTTTTGTTGGGTCAAATTTATTTATTTTATGCTATTTATGATCGCAAAAGAGTCCCGACAAAGTTTATCAGAAAAAACAAAGGTTCGAAAAAACAAAAAATACATACATGTAAGAAATTATATTTTGAACATGTACATGTTTTCTGACAATTTTTTTTTCCTTTTCTGAAAACTCTGCTGTAATTTCGATAAATTTTTGCACTGTGCCCTATTTGTTTTTCATGAAATTCCTTAAAATTGTTCTTCATGAATTCTTCAACATTTTTTCTAAAATTGGAAAATTATCGTTGGTGTGAATCAATGTTACCATCTTCTTCAGCTTTATACATGTAAGCCTACAGGAAAATGGCTTTATTTATGAATGTTTTTTTCTACGTGTACAGTAGTCAGTACATGTGTAGGCTACATGTATATCATGATCTCCTCAATCAGCAATACACAGGAAAATGCTTGATGGCAATGATCCAAACTACATGTACTTCAGTGCATACGTAAAGGATAATTGTTATATATATATGCGAATGCTCCTTTCCCTCTTCGAAAGTGCAATAAAACTGTACAAGCACATGAATGTGTAACTTCTGTGATCATTCTCAATGTTTGATGTGAAATTTTTATGTGAATGTTCCATATTCTATTTTCAGATGCAATACACAGAAACTTCAATGTGAATAGCCCCTACATGTACATGTACTCATACAACATACATTTACATGTAACTATGTTACTGTTTAGCCTAGACATGTCATTGTTCAATGTGAAAACCCCATCAGTAAAAATGACAGTGTATGAGCTCACGCAATTCACAGAAATTTTGTTAGTGTGAATGTTCCTTTTACGTGTCTCACGAGAAAGATGCAGGAACTCGGATAAGCATTTATGATTAGTGAACCAAATCTTTCAGGCAGTCGGGGCAAGCAGTCTGATCTATTTTTATAAGCCAGAGTCTTAAAAATAGACCACAAACCCTGAGCTGAGTTTCCTTGCTTCTGCCTTAATGGCAAAGAGAACATTATTCTTAATTACATCAATATAGACCATAATAGCAAATTCAGAGCAGAATAAAAATAAAATTTATCATGCTGAATACATATTTCTGCATACATGTACATATGACAGCCCTCCTTCTTTAAAGCAAGGTTGTACGTATACATGTACATGTTAAATCAATGAACCATACAACAGTAATAATAGTCCTGTACATGTACACTGTTTATGAAATGTACAGTACGTACATAGTGTAATGTACATCTACATGTACATGTAGACCTTTCATCACAAACATGTACATGTACAAAGTGGAAGTTTAAAGAGAAATTCCAGTACTTGCAGTAAACACTGATTTCATGAGAAAGTCTGTAAAACAAGGCTTAATTGTCAGTATACATGTATCATCGAGGATCTAGATCTGGTACAGTTACATTAACTGAACTTTGTGAATCTTGAAATCTACGCTGAAAAATGTTCACACCGAAGATCCCCAACACAGATAAGCGCACGTGGGACAATGTATAATTATTGCTTAAAGCGTTGGGCCCGACGCTCTACCCGAATCCTGTGCTTATTTGCTGATTTCTCAGCAATTACACAATTTCTTCCAGAATCCTTTGGCACATGCGTTTTATTTATACAAACAGACACTTTGGTGGTCATTTCATTGGATTCTGTACGAACTCATTTTGATATCGTTACCAAAACTAGCATTTACCTTTAAATGTGATCGTGAACACAAACACCTTGTAAGAAATGGCCAATTGCATCTACATGTAGAACATACAGGATGCATTGTAATGAGATCTTCCTTCAAAATCATTCATGAATCAACCATGTTTGTACATTGTAGTTCAGCGGTCTGAAGTATTCACTCTCTTTTATACACGACGATGTAATGTTTATTCAGATGGAAAACCTAAATCAGGCCTTGGACTTTACCGGGGGGGGGGGGGGGGGGGGGGGGGGGGGGGGGGGGGGGGTTGGCCGGGGCCAGTCAAATATATCGCTTTACACACGCGTGACCATGTAATTTCCAAACACCCCCTAAACAAGTTTTTCTCTCTGTGCAAAATAACCCCTAAACAATTTTTTTTTTGTGGGGTGTATTTACACAATTTGGCCCCTAAACAAATTGTTGCCAAAATATGACCTCAGGGAAAAAGCTTGGGGAAAGAACATATCCTATTCACATTTGGCTAGTCCTTAAAAAGAAAAAGCTTTGGGGAAAAAAACATACCCTACATTTGTAAATACGTTAGACCCTGCGATTGACCATTGACCGGTCTTTCAAAACCAACCTTTTTCTTTGAATATCAGTGTTTTTGATATACCGTAAGTCCGCGCGCAGACCGCATCCAAAACTTAAAAAAACACCCCTTTAAACGCATTTGGTCATGCGTGTGCACAGCGATATATTTGACTGCCCCCCCCCTCCCCCCGGGAATTTTTTGTATATTTTTAGGGCAAGGCCACATGTACAGCAAAATTGGGAAATATAAAGGGGGTGGGGCCATTGCACTGTTGACTGCCAAGATCATATGGGGGGCTGAATCAGCCCATACCCACTCCCAAGTGGGTATGCCCAATCTTTTCCGAGTTAAAAATACATAAATACAGAGAAAAGGGAAAATACATTATTTTCCAATTTGGTCTTATAAACTTTTCAGTGAAATGTTTCTTTTCATTGATATTTATATGGAAGCATTGCATTCAATGTTACTGTATCTTCCAATGAAACATTTGATTTCTAGTTGGCTGTTGAGCATTGTGCCCAAGGTATGTATACCTCGATATACATTGTAACATCATCCTTTCCAAGGAAACCTTTAATTAACATGTCTTTGTTTGTTAGATAATGTACCACAACATGCATGCTTGTGACCATTGATGGAAAATTTAACAAAGCAGGACCTATTGGCCCACTGCATTCACAAAACTGTGTTGGTTTCTAAATTCTATGGAAGTCAGAACAATGCACTCCATTATTAACTGTAACTTGACCCCTGAAAAGACTAATTCAAAGAGCTTTCTCATTTAATCACTGATTAGGGGCATGTAATGACACCTCTATTGTTACCTGTTGGAATTCAACTTTGATCATAAAATGACTGACATTTGAGATTTGGTAGACCAAAGGGTTTGTTATGCAGCCCCAGCATGATCAATTCTCTTCCCTTCTCCCATATTTTCTAAAGCTTTTGAAAATTTTAGAGGGTTCGATCGAGCCCCCCCCCCCCCCCCCCCCCCCCCCCCCCCCCCTATGGGCTTGTAATGTGTACATTGTATGACACGTATCTTGAAATTAAACCACTGAATTGTTGCCCGCAGAATAACTTAAATGTTGTAAGGAGTGGGTAATCTTTTACAAGAATTATATTAGAAGAACCCATTTAGCAGCGATCCAGGGATCATGTACAGTACATGTAGGCCTATGCATCCTTTTGAGCATGATTTGACCAATTTGGTTTTGTGTTTTGTACCAAACGCAACTATGTCTATGAATTTAAGTGTGACCCTTAACTCTTCAAAAACTCTTTTAAAAGAATTTTCAAAAGAAGTATCCAAAATAGCAGAGATCTGGGGATGTATGCATCCCTTTAAGCATGATTTGACCAATTTGGTGATGTGTTTTATACCAAACACAACTATGACTGTGTGACCCTTAACTCTTCAAGAAATACCCCCCCCCCCCTCTGTAACAAAAAATAATTGCGATTTTTATTTATTTCATTTATTTATTTACCACTTGTGGGATGGAACACCCTATCAGCACATGCTGTTTTTATAAATCAAAGGGTTGATTTGCACAATTATCATGAACAATCAAAACTCAACACAATCAATTGCTATTAAGATTGGGGCTATAGGACCTTTGTCAGTGAACTACAATTCACTGCAGACGATGATAAATTATGCAGAACTGGGCAAGCAATTGTTTTAACTTCTCATTGAATTCAGGTTAATTTACAGATGAGAAACATTTCTACAATTACATATGCAGTCTAATTTCCAGCAACTACATGTACAGTACTGGATCGAATATCTTAATGTGCAACTTACCTCATTGTAAAAGTCAAGGATTCCTTCTTGGACCTTCTTAAGATTACTGACTCGTATTCTCCAACTCTCCCCTGCATCTTTCTTCAATCTACCGAACCAGGATGACGTGAAGAAAGATGACCCACTGTACAATCGAGCAAAGCGAATACAACAGAAACAGAATTAATAACGCTTAAAGCTCAATGGGATTTCAATAATGGTAAAATACATGTACATGTACATGAGTACAAAAAAAGAAAAGTCTTGCCTGCATTACGTGATTCATATAGCAGCAGTGCTGAATGGGAAAACTGAAAATTATTCACAACAAAAAGATTTGCCCAAATGACCGTTGACCTTATTCATGTGACCTGAAACTCATTAAAAAAATTATCAGTGATATTTGATTACCCTTATACATGTAAATAATCAAGTTCATTCATTCATGGAAAAGTTAATGAATGAATGAATATCATTTGATTAATAAACTAAAAGATATGATCAAAAGTTAAAACTATGAGTTTTCTGATAATTGTACATTTCAGAATTTAATGTAACAAAACAATCATGAAATGAGGAATAAAACCAAAACAAACTCAACCAGAATGGCACTCCAAGTGCATTCCTCTATTCAATCATGACACAAATATTATAGGTCATTCAGTTTGGGTGTGGTGGCGACAGATTGTGTGAGGAAAGTGCATAGACGGGAGATGCTGTGGATCAAGAAGTTAATCCTTCATTTGTGATGTCATCTCACTAGCCCCATATCCATCAGCCCCACTTACTTTCAAATTAGCTTGTTATTTCTCAGCCTCTTTCATAATATTGTTTTAATAACGAATTTGCAATACCCATTAAAAGCTATTGAGATCACTCTAATTAGATCAATTGGTAGTAAACTTGTTGGCATTTCTTTTTATAACAAGTATTTTTTATAAGAATTTCTTGGGCCCAACCTTGTGAAACATGCAAAATCCTGAGTCTGATTGTAAGGTGCTTTCAATAGCGAGTATCACACTATTTGTTGAATTACTGACCCAACAAATTAAGTGAATATGCACTACAGCTTTAAGTTTCAATTTAATAATTAATTCATGGTGCATGTATTAAACATCTACAGGTAAACACTTTTTTGGAGCATGCATGCTCAAAAGGTCACATTCCACACTCGAACAAGATTTGGAATTACTTGGGCTGATAGAGATAGGGTTGATGAATCTGTAGATTAATCCCAAAGGGATAATCGGGCTAGAATCTCAGAAATGAGCAAAATTGGACTGAGATTATCTAAAAAAAAAAATCCCTAGTCATTATACCTTGTACATATGTACATGTAACAAGGAGCTCCATGCATGTACAATGTATAGAAATTGACACATACATTACATGTACATGTACAGTATGAAAAGAACACACAGGGCAGAAAGAGAGTAAAAGGACACCAAAAACCCAAGAAGAAAGACTTATTGGAAAGAGTAAAATGAGAGGAACAATTTAAAACAAGTTTCAGCAAAATCGGTTATGAAATAAGCAAGTTATGGACATTTAAAAAGTCATATTGTACTTTCAATGGGGATCTTCACATTAGCAAACATGCTTCAAAATGACTTATTTTGTTATTTTACATATTTCACATCATCTCTTCCTGACCTTGACATATGTAGTGTGAATTATATTTTCCCATGATATACATGTACATGTATGCTATGCTCAGGAGGCAAGATCAATTTGGAAGATAATGAGGAAAATTTGAAAAATTGTGTATAAAAAAATGGAGAGTTGTCCACAAAGTCAGCCATTTTGAAGCATGCTTGCCAACTGAGTATCCCCATAGAAAGTTCAACAAGAGTTTTCAAACTTCCATAACTCACTTATTCTATTACCGATTTTGATAAACAAGTTTCAGACCTTCATTTTTGAGAAGCGCGATTGCGCCGGCGCTCCAAAAATGAAATAAGGAGAGCAAAAAATCGTGCTCCTAAAAAAAAAATAAAAAATAAATTGCTATAATTTCACATTTCACTTTTTTAAATCCATTTAATGGCCTTCTTTTTTCCATAATTCCTCAAAATTACTTTTAGTTGAAAACTATCAGACAAATGAAGAATATTCATCTGTTTCCCGACTCTGATTGTAATTTAAACTCGGTAAATATTGCAGTCCCATGTAGTCCCATATGTAAATTTTCATGGCAACACCATGGAAGTCTACATGTGGGACTGCAATACATGTATTTACTAAGGGTAAGTTCAAATCAGAGTCGGGAAAGCGGTGAATATTCTTCATTTTTCTGATAGTTTTCAAATATGAAATTTTAGCAATTTTTTTTTAGCAGGAGCGCGTACGACATCTTGTAAACGTATTGATGTGAACCAGGTCTAGTTTCACCACAGATTAATTAATGTAAACACAGCTATTGCATAAATGTTAAGAAATATCTACGAATTACCATACAGTACAATTATTCTAATGAATTGATTTGAGCTCCTCGAGAAGAGAGCGATTCTGAGGAGCTCAATTGAGCTCCTCAAAAAAATAAGGAGAGCGATTTATTGAGCTCTACGAAATTATAAACGTGAAGGACTGAAGTATTAGATTGCTCCTCTCATTTTACTCTAAGATTGCTTCTCTTCTTGGGTTTTAGTTTCCTTAAAGGGAAGACAAACATAAATAACATAAGACAGAAAGCTAGATCAGAACAATGACACTTCATTTTATGAATCCAATTTAACTTCAAAGTTCTTACATTTGGCACAGGATTTCCCCTAATGCAACTCCATCTGTCAAATCTTGTATGGTCTCATGTGGCGCGTCTAGATTGAACGTTTGAACCTGAGAGAAAATACAAATAAAAGTCAATTTTACCATTTCTCTCAGCCAAGATCTCAGCACATTTGCTCCGGCGATGGTTGTCATGCTATAAATTCACCACACTTATCGAGTGATGAGCTTCAACCCTGGATTAAACACTATACCCTACCTTAAACCCAGGCTCGACATTAGCGGTGGCCCGGGGCCACCAGAAATTCACCTCGGGCAACCGTTATTGAAAAAATATTAAGTTCTGGTGGCCCGAATCGGGCAATCAATAATTTTCAAAGTAGCGCAATTTTTCTCCCGATTTTGCACGCATTTATCAACTTTCTACAGTTGAAATTGCAAGCCAATTCATCATGCGTCTTTGTTAATATACACACACACAAAGATTGCATAGTCATGACAGCATGGAGGCCTACCACTACAGCACACAATATATACGTCTGGCGTGCGTGAGCTTGCATGCATGGAACCACTGCAGCCTACATGTAGCTGTGCGCTAGCAGACTATTCAGACTCAGGGAGCTGCGATACGAAATGTTACTGCTAAGAAATCTTCCACAGAACTTTGAAAATCTACGTCAAAGTCACATAATTTTACACCAATGAAATGCCCTTCTACAGTCCATATTACTAAATCCTGATTATTTGCAAGCATTAAAAAGAGGAATTATGACCTTGCTTTTGATTCAAAAAGAAAGATTTCCAAATGCATTACCGGGTAATACACATAAAACTCATAGGTGAGTACATCACAGACCCACGTGTGCATTTGTATGTATGTTGATATTTGGTTCTTTCGAAGCTGTGTCGTTTCTAGCCAAAAATAAACAGACAGCTTCTTTCTTTTTTGTTTATAAATTACTTCTTAAACCAATCTTCAGGAAGTAAATAGTTTGGGAATTCATTTCATTGATATGAAATGTGAATTTTTTTTCCCGTCATTTTGTCAAATATTTAATATTATATAGTATATAATACCTGGGAACAATACAATTCTTTTGTTCTCATTCAATCATTTCATATTTACAATATAAACCTATCAAACTGAACCACTGTTGCAACCCCAACCCTAAATGTGCATGTCCATCTTAGGGTGTGTTCATTGACGGTTTCCAAATTTAAACGGCAATATGGAATTAGGATGAATGGTAAGAAATCAAGCTTCTTATTCTTTTAACTCCCAAATGGTGGCTGCACAATAGCGAGCGGTCTTTGTACGAGGAGAAATTAAAAAAAAAACTACTTGAAACAGACGGCTCCCAGATGTCTACCATGGGAATAACAGAGCTACCAAGTCTCACGCATTGATTATGCATGAGACTCAAGCATTTTGGACTCTTGTTCATCCCCTCAAATCTCTGTCTCACGCCACTCATTCAATGAACAAGGTTATAATATAACCTTGTTCTCAGTTATATCTCCATGTGTGGCAAAATAATGGTGTCAATATTTGGCTTATTTTCTCTTTTTGTTTGGGGCAAATGCTTGATTTTTTTACACTGAGAGTTTCCATTACATCTATATTCCTACAACTTGGCTCTTATTTAAATTTGATTCTTTAAATCATTTTTTTCTTAATTAAAAATAGAGATAAAAAAATGAAAAATTTCTTGCCATATTACTTTCCACCAATAGAGGGCGTACACAAATATATGCCCAAAATTCAAGTTTTTGAGCGCTCTGGTGAATATAAAAATTACCCCCAAATTACTGATGAAAAATAAATTGAAACTGTATGGAGATTAGTATTTTTGGTCACAAAAGTGATATTTTAATGATTTTTTAAATTGTGTGCTGTGTACAGCGTTGGCATACCATAGTCCTACCTGTAGATTCCCCACAGGCAGGATGGTAATGAACCCTTGGGTGGGATTGTCTGATCGCCGACTCGCTGAGCCAGAGACTCACTCTGAAGAGATCAATCGGACTAGACTTCACCCGCGGACTTCGCTCTTTTTAAAGCAAAATCTCAATACGAAAGGTTTAAAAAGGTGGTTGTCATGTATAGTAAGACCACCACATATTGACCACCTCTTTTGAAACTGACCACATTGCACGCATTAAGATTATTGTGTATTATGATGGTGGGCCCCAAGTCTGTGCACCTAACAATTTTAGTTAAAATTTTACATGAATTTCTTATTCCTTATATTATTAAGAGTAAGGGTACCAACTTTCTCATAAAAATGAAAGGAAATATAGGATTTCCTTGAAAAAACCTTGGGCAGTCATTTTCAGATTGAAAAAAAAATGGTACCCCATGTCTGCGCACTCATTCACTTTGCACACGAGTCAGGGATTTTGATGACAAAGGCTTATGCTTGTAGTTTGAAGCTGTCACAATAAAATGCCCTGAAATTCATTATTTTTCCACCATTTTGAGTCGGATATGTTTAAGGCCAAGTAAAAAAAGAAAGTAGTTGATCGTCCGGGTTTTTTTGAGAGCGGTGATGAGGGAGGTCCTTACTATTTGCTATCTTACTATTTTTTTAAAAAAACAAGGAGGCATTTTCTCGGCCCATTTTTGACATCAATGATGAGAGAGGTCCTTACTATTTACTATTTTTTATTCTAATGGTTGTCAGGCCATGTCAAGCTTGAAATATGTGATCGATGCATGCTTAATATTAATAATAAATGAGTAGAAATGTATGCATACATACAATTGATTGGAAATCTATGGAAAATGTATTAAGCGATAAAAATCTATTGATGTATTTATACTGATGTATACCGGTACTGTATTGTAAAACAAAACGTTCAGAATGTCAAGTGAATGATTTAAACATTATTCTATATTAATATAGGCCTATATATATTGTAAAGGTAAAAAAAGCATGGGGGTGGGGTCATTTTCATTACCATGGAGCCATGTTTAGTTTTCCAGAGCCAATCTCTTTTTAGCTCTGGGCATGGTTTCGCATCGCAGTTTTCCAGCTGCTTGTATATTCATTAACATGTTGTTTAATACTGTTCAATTTTTATTCATTTTCTAATTGATATCAAATGTTAAATGATGATTGAATTAATTGCTAATTGTTCACATAATGTTTATTATTTCATGTTTGTAACTCTAAGTGTTAGATATATTTACTAACTAATTTTTAGTTTTACAATTTTCCATCAAATTGAATAGCTCAAGGAAGAAGTTTATCAAATTTGAACAGAATTGACACTTCTTGGAATCCCATTAATGATTTTCAATCTTCATAAAGAATAACCCACTTGAAATTATTTTTTGAATATTCAATGCACTGCCTGCTGACGTTAGAAAACTCAATTGATTTCAAAATTCACATGTTGCGCCAGCACAGTCAATAACCATCATCCCAGCACGCGCACACAAGTCATGCATTACCCAACAGAGTCACAACAAGCAGTCAATCACCGGAACACACATCGAAGTATAGCTATCACTCACCAAAAAACCCGCCGAAATACAAATTTACGTCACTAAAATAGATTTTTCTGCGCCATATTTCCAAAGCACGCGACGGATAGTTCAGATTCAAGAAGCGGGGTCCCCGAAAATGCACTAAAAACGAAGAAATCTGTGATCTTCCCCGAGTTTTCAAACTTTATTTTCTTGCTAATTTATGATGGTATCTTCAAAATTCCAATAGAAAACCAAATCAGATTTTTTTTCTTTCTTGCAGTTACGGTGATATCGGACTTTGCAATTGTTTTTGAAGTTGCGAGAGAGATCCCAAAGCAAATAAGAGCAAATCGCTCGCCAATTTTGTGATTTTTTTCGCTATTCAGCAGCCATAAAAATAGTAAATATCAAGAAAATTGATGCTGCAATGAAAAAGGGAACATCTAAAAAGGAACATCATGATTTTTTTTTTTTTTTAGCCAATTTTTGAAAATAGTAAATTTCCATGCAGCGGCCAAAATAGATGTGCGCGAGGATGATCAACTACTTTCTTTTTTTACTTGGCCAAATAGTAATACCTGTCTATGTATTGCATGTGTAAAGTTTGTGCTCGTTGCGTATCTTCTTTTACTAGAATCGCACAAATATACGGGTGTGCAGACTTGGGAGACCGCGCAGACATGGGGGAACTGACCATTACAAACAATACGGTACGCGCGGGAGAGTAGGCGCAGTGTCCATGGAACGGTAGATAAGAATCAAATTTAGAAAAAGAAGTGGAAGAGATAAAACAAATTAGTAGAATTTAACACATTGTTTTGACTAGACCAGAACCCCGCCGAAAAACAGTAGTTCATACCAAGAAATCCGATAGGAAACGGCTTCGCAGTGCAGGGAATGCGGGGCACAGCGGGAAACGGGGATTCCGGGCAACTACCCCGCCGCAGCGGCAGGCGCAGCCACGTAGACTCCGTCATGACCGCCGTGGCCCTCGGTATGACACAGTGCAATCAACACACACCGCAACACTCAACGCTCAGTCGAACTACCGGTACGTAAATTATAAATAGATCATGTAGATAGAGGTGAAATTTCGCAAATAAATAAACCCAAAATCACTTACCCATATGAGCAAGCTCTCACATAACTCATCGTCTGCCATTCTAGGCATCTGAAATGGTAGGAACAACAACAACAGGGGCAGAGATAATTAAAAATGTAAATAACCCGGTACTTTCATCACATCACAGAAGGCGTTCACAATTGATCGGTCGACTCCAGAAAACTGACTGTTTCGTACCGTAAGTGGCGTTCTTCAAGAAAGGGCAGAGTTATCAGAAAGGGGTATAGGTAGTTCACAGTCTGTGCATGTGACGTGCGAGACGAAAAGTTTGTTGTATAATAGGTCTTTCCCGTCCAATTTCATCAGTTGCATTTGAATTAATCAATAGGCGTTCAAGTTCGAAAGAATTTTATCAACCCTCTGCACACATTGTGCATTTTCATTTATTCAGCATTCGATTCCGTTTTATATAATTCGTTTAGATGTGGTAGAAACCAGTAGAAATTCGAATTCGAGAGAAAAATTCGTTCTAATTAAGTTGTCCTTTAATTTCGTGCCGACGAAATGGTCTTTACAGGTCAAGTCCACTCTAGAAAAAATGTTAAATTTAATCAAAATTAAAAAATTCAACAAGAATAACGGTGAAAATTTGATCAAAATTGGATTAAAATAAGAAATTTACGACAATTCAAAGTTTCGCTTATATGAAAAAAAAAAAGTTTCAGTATGCACAACTCAGGGACATGCATATGGTTTCCCTGACTCACAATTTATTTTATTTTTTTTTTAATTATGCAATTTTCACCTGTTAATTAATTCACAATAAGGATCAACTTGACTGAACTATAAAATGTTAAAACAGTGTGTTTTGTGAAATTAAGCGAAACTTAAAAATGTCATATGACTTTCTTATTTTACATCCGATTTTGATAAAATTTATTCTTGTTTAATTTTTTTTCTTTTTATTTAAATCAACTTTTTGCTGGAGTGGACTTGTCCTTTAAATTTTTCGCGCAATACAATTTTTTAAACGTCCAAATTCAGTTAAAATGTTTTTTTTTATTTGTGTGTGTGTTTAAAACGTTGTTCTTTCCCAAACTTTATCTTCTCTATCTAGTATATATATGCCTAGCTATTAATTTTGGAACCCTTGTTGGAATGCTCCCCATGGAGTGGAGATGGTGCATATAATTATGCATGCTGGCATGCAAGGATCCGATGGAATGTTGGTTTCCAGGGGGTGCTACCTATGGCGAGCTCTCCCCCAGGGTTATGAGCAGAGGTAAGAAAAGTGAGAAGCGAAGGGTAAAAAGAAAAAAGGAAAACATCGAAAAAGAATGAGTCATTCTTTTTCGATGTTTTCCTTTTTTCTTTTCAGACGTACCTGGAAAACTGCTCATCGGAAGGGGTAGGAAATGACAAGCAAAATACTGAATAAAAATAAGGTCAATGGGTCATCATCATTTCTGAAAGCTTTTTTAAATCAAATAGAAAGTTAGTGAAGGTTTAAGGAAAATCCATCAAAGATTAAACAAATTAACCTAATCTTAAGTTTTTTATTTGTGACGTCATAATGCGAGCAGATTCACACTAATCATAAATTGCAAATATCACTAAATACCCTTTTCTAAAAAAAAACTGATCTAATGTACCTTAATTATAATATCAACAGATAAATAATTTCATATCCGCCCATAAGAAATTCAAACAATTTGATGTTTTGCATTTTATACATATAACATATGGGACAGCTGCTGCTATATATGACATGTAGGCATCACAAATAAAAAAATACTTCAAATTATACAGATCTTAGATTTAGATTTATTCATTTTCCGTTCACAAAGCACAACAAAATCAAAGTAACAATACATAGTCAAATTGGAAGTACAATATCAATATAGGAATAATGCATAACTTTGACTATAATAACTATATAAAACAGAACGGAGGGGCTTGCCAAGAAAAGCAAAGCTTGTATGGGAGGCAAGCCCCTGTAACTTAGTTTCAATTTTAGAGACAACATTACAAAACTGTAGTATAAAGGAGAGACGGAAGCAGTGGCGTACCGTGGGTCACAGCATGGGGGCACCAGCAAAAATTTTGAGTCACTTAGATTGCCAGATATATACTGACCTAATAGAGATATTTTAAGGAAAATGCCATTAAACGGATATGTATCTCACAGTACAATGATCACGTAATGAAATTCAGACCTAAAAAGGGAAATTATAAACAAATTTTTGTAATCATATATACATAGGGGAAGGCGGGGTAATTTGAGCATATAGGGGCAAGTTGAGCCACCAGCCCCAGGCCAATAATGAATGAGTCAGACATTGTGGTGGTGTCATGTGATTGATGTCCCATAGCATAACCCCTATAACCCCACCATATTGTTTCCAACTTTGAAACAAAAACTAATTTTTTTAGAGGGAAAAATATGAATTTCAGCCAAAAAAGTAAAAAAGAGTGTGAAATAGATAAGTGCTTTATAAACACACAAGTCTTTAAATATAATAAAGACATGATAACAACAACAGGTATGGATCTTCATTCTTGTCATAGTCTTTTATATGATGGATGCATAATAAATGTGTGGATACAAAATTATCGCGCTAAGTTCGGACTGGGGTAAGTTGAGCCAAAGAGCATGGGGCAAGTTGAGCCATGGTAATTCCTATGGTAATGTATCTTAAAAAACAAACAAACCATAAAAATCGATTGAAATGCAGGCTGAAAGGAGCAAATTTACTTGACTGCTCTTTTCCTTTTACAGGATGTTAGTATTTATAGAGAATTAGCAAGTGAAAAGACTTTAAACAAAAAATTGACATGCTGGTTCTCCCCCATACATAGTTTTTGTGGCTCAACTTACCCCAGAAGGTGGCTCAAACTTACCCCCATATATATGGGGCAAGTTGAGCCATTTGACATCGTTTTTTTCAAAGGTCACAATGACTTTCAGTGTGGGGATAGAAAGTTATATATAGGTGGAAAATATTCCAGAAGAATTAAATTTCAAGGCAAGGTACTTATTTCGACAAGATTATTAATCATATCAATTCTAACATGCCAAAAGCAAAAACTGTCAAAACTTCATACCCCGCCTTTCCCTACCTGTCTCGCTAAACATACAATGACTAGAAACTGATTGACTCCAAACAGGCGCCATAATTCGAGTCAAATTTGACTCCTCAGACACGAGAGTATACATGAACTGTTCACTCTAAAAAATGAAGTGCTAATTTAGCTCTTAAAGAGCGTGTATAGTGACAGCACTTCGGAGTGCTGATTTGTCTAGTTCAAATTTGAACTAGACAAATCAGCACTCCGAAGTGCAGTCACTACACATGCTCTTTAAGAGCTAAATTAGCACTTCATTTTTTAGAGTGTTGTTATCCCAAATGAAAAACCTTTGCAGTAACGAGTACATCTGGATGACAATCACGGTTTCACCGTTATGCTTTTTTTCTCTCTCCCCCTCTCTCTCTTTTTAGGACGGACAGATATACATCAATTTGCCCTTATAATCGCAAGCATTGTGCTTTAGGTCTCTCAGAACCACATCCATGTTAATGTTTCAAATCATATTCTTGATTGGAATAAGAATGACTTTGTTCTAATTCGAGTCTATTAGAAATATGATACAATTTTATATATTCGTTTGATATATTTGTTAATAGGTTTTTCTGGGTACATAAATTATACAGAAAGTTTCACTCTAAATTGCCAAAAAAAATAATAGCTAATATTAATCCAGATTGACTGTCGGTATATATACCGACAGTCAATCTGGATTATATATATGAACCAATCGAATTCTGAGTTTATTTTTTAACCCTCCTTTGAAAATTAAAAAAATACTGGAAAACATAATTATACTTGCATGTTGGTATTGCATGTTCAAGAGAGCAATCATCATTAGTATTACGATTTTTATCTATATTTTAGATATATTTCTTGCCCCTCTCCCCCACCACTCTCTTCCTTTCCCCTCTCCTCCCTCCCTCTCTCCCCCTCTCTCCCTCCCCCTCTCCCTCCCCCTCTCTCTGAGTTGGTAATACAACGATGAACATTTATTACGAATCAATTATACTCCTGATGTTATGATATAGAAATCAATTGTTTATCGTCATCATTATTGTTATTATCAGGCGGTGGAATGAAGCTGTGCCGAGCTTTGAAAATCTTCCAAATATTTTTCCGCCAAATGCCCGGGCCTCACACACATCCACTTAAACTTTGTTCAGACATGCATGCGCAGCCACACACAATACACTCCAAATCGACCAATGATTATGTCATTTGATTGGTCTGGGGCCGTTGCAGAAAGAGTTGCGTTTAAACGCAAGCCAAAAAAAATTAACGCAAATCCCAAATGCGCGTTGTTGATTGATTAAAAATCAAGTTACGCATGATTTTTAGAGTTGCGATTGATTGCAACTCTTTAATCTGCAACGGGCCCCTAAGAATCGGTTTCGTTGGCGTGACTATGGCATATGTTGCAAACGTAATTCCTGCATTGACACATTAATTCTGCCTCCTATTCATTAAAGATAATTTTATCATTTTTATTTCATAAATCAAATAATAACACAAATCATTTCTCAGCAGAATTAATTAAAGAAAGCGATAAGGCATCAATCCGCGCGCCCGAATTATGAATCAAGAATAGCACTGAAAATTCCGTCAATATCGGGTGTACTACAACCATTCTTCCTTAATTTGAAAAAAAAGACGTATTAGAGACTTTAGTTTTTAATGTGATTATATTTTGCTAATTGATTTATTCTTCAAGCATGTCCAGGTCAATTTTCATGGAAAGAAAAAAACACTGATCCAGCGGCAAATATAATGATACTTCGTTCTTATTATACGGTATATCTAATTAAGGTTATCTTTTCAGCATTATCTTTGTTCGATTTTCTTCATTTATTCAACACTGTAAAAACTGCGGTGTTAAAACTGACACCAATTGGTGTTAATAGAGGACCACACCCTAAGGTGTTAAAATTACACCCTAGAGATTAAACATAACACCAAAGAGTGTAAATGAAACAACAAAAGGTGTTGTAATAACACCTATAGGGGTAAAACTAACACCACCAATTTAACACCGGTGTAAATAACTGGTGTGGTCCTCTATGTACACCAGGTAACACCACAGTTTTTGCTGTGAAATAACATGCAGACTTGGATTTTTAAAACCTGTGCTAAGTATTTGTAAAGAGCAAATAATGTGAAATATACTCGAGTATCGTTTAATATTCCAATCTTATTGAAGTGTATGGTTTTCCGATTGATTTTTTTTTCTCATCAGCGGATTCGTTTTGGAAATTTGAAATATAGGGTCGTGTGGTTCAGTGGTTAGAGCATTGGACTCATAATCGCAAGGTAGTGAGTTCGAATCCCAACTCTGCCATTGTCTCCACTTTGATAAAAGGCCCAAGAGTGATATCTGTCGTCTATTACGCCACTCACTATGACTGATTAACCTAGACGTAAATGCTTCCAAGGTAATTGGTTATATACCAGCTTGGCGTTTACCAACAAAAATGCTGTCTTGCCGAGTTCTTACTGGAGTTACCACAAACAGAAACAAACAGAAATGGATCATATCATGGCCGTAAGCTGCGGGGGGGAGGGGGCTGGGGTGAGGGACAAGGGGGCAGTTACCCCAATAAATTATTAAAATTCGTTTTTTTACCGAAAATTCCACAAGTGCTCACTAAATTCTCAAATTTCACTTTGGAAATGCAACGGTGCCCCTATGCGTCTTGCTCATGCTTGCCCCCCCCCAGAAAAAAAAAAAATCTGCGTACGGCCATGTAACGTATGTATACAACCCTCTCTTAGTGGTGTTTTCTTTATGTTTCTTTGACAAAGATTATTTGCACACTTTATCTCATATATTCCCAGAAAAACATAGAAAGTGCAAAGCTAAACATAAGGAATATAATCCTGAAAACTCTGCCTATAATACCATGAAATAAGGCTTTCCCTTTCTAGTTGCCTCCTCATTCATTTATGCATCATGTACACTCGTTTTTTTATTCAACTGTTTCCCATGCAGATTTTATCATTGCAGTATTCCCATTTAATGTATGCTTCCATTATAATCTAGTAATGAATGGGCATCGGAAGAGCGCGGCATCCTCCTTATAGGGATATTTAACCCCAAACAAAAAAAAAACACAAAAAGACTTTAGGTGCAAATATAAGATAAACCAGATGAATCGCTTGTATAGACGCACTCTGGCAACCCTCCGTCGTCCGAGTTGACCGGAGTAGCTGCTGCAGGGGGACTACCACCACCTGGCATGCCTGGCGACTCTCCAGCGTTGGGAGATTCACCAAAAGAACTCTCATCGTTGCTGATCCATGATAATGTGCCAAAGTTGCCCGGATCTGGAGTGGGGCTACCACCTTGCGGTAACTCTCCAGGATTATTATCAAATTCAGCGCTGACCCATGATGATAATATCCCTTCGCCCGGAGTTGCGGGATCAGGGATAGAGGATGATGACTTTACGGCACCCTCAGACAAGACTGAGCTGACAGAGGATAACGGACTCTCTTCTGGCTCCACTAACTCTGGAGTTGTCGGTTGCTGACTGACACTTTCACATTCCCAAGAAGAAACCAGGCTAGGAGATTCCTGGGTAAATAAAAAAGTTGATAATACGTTTTGAGCCCGGGGGGGGGGCACTTCCATTCACCAGTGGATACCATGCGCGACCATGGGGTCTCGAAAAGCACCCTAAACACGTAATTTCCATATTCTGAAAATGCACCCCTTAACAAGTATTGGCGTGTGAAACCCTACCCTTAACAAGTATTAGAAACAAAACGATACTCTTGGCATATATTCCCTGAAATGAACCCCTAAACAAGTACAGGAATGTTTTATTGTTAGTCCTTCGGTCGTCGGCTTTACTTTGGTTTAGTACGACCCAACCTTCTACACCTCGCGCAAATCGGACTCTAAACACGAAGTGTTGGGGCAAAAAGGACATCCTTTATAAAACATTTTAATTTTGTTTTATCATCCCCGAAAATTCGACCCTAAACACGTAATTTTCCTAGCGAAATAGATACCCTTTTTTCATTATTTTTGTGTTTTTGACACCCTTATCACGTTACGTACGTAACGTGCCCTATCGTAAAAAGGGCATCCTTTTTACGTGTTTTTTTGGTCGCGCATGGTATCCACTCGTCAATGTAAGTGGCCCCGGGGTTTTGAGACAGACGGACATACTTTTAAAATTCAAACTACGAAGGTCAGTAAAAACAGGGGCGGTGTTATGGGGGGTGTGGCAGGTGGACTGTCCCCTTAAGGTCGATCATAGAAAAGGGGAAAGGGTGGTTTGGGACGTAAATAAGGGAAGCAAGTGAGAAAATTTTACATTAAAAAGGATGTATTCGGTGCATGAAGGTACTATTGAACACTATCAAATACATTGGAACCACCCTTGTATACCTATACATTGATATATTAAGAGGGTCATCTTTCGGATTTATTGCGGGTAGGCCTACGAAATGTTCTGTAAAGCACAATAAATTATGAAGCCGTGGTTTCCAATTCATATGCGAATCATAGAATGGTTCAATGTCACCAACGTCCACGGAGGAGTGAAGTTCGGTTTTCACGGGAGACGAGATCATTTTGTTGAAGGACGCGAATGTTCTAAAATGTCAAAGACGAAATCGGCATGTTCGGAGAAGACTTTATTCTCTCGCCACATTCGAGGCACAAAACAATTCTTGTACAGTTCATGCAAAGTTTTTACGAAGGGTGGGCGAATGCCTTATGCAAGGGCGGAAATCTCTCCCAAAAGGTAGGGGGGACAAGGGTCTGGAAAATTTGACAAGCAAAAAAAAGGCTATTACCTAAAATTCAAGGTCATTTCGATAAAAATATATTTGACAAGCAAAAAAAAAAAAAGGTCATCTCGTCCGAAAACGCACGTTTGATTCCCATTTTGAGCGACATATTTCTTAGCATCACCAAAGACCCAAAATAGTAGGGGGGACATTTGATATTGTGTCCCCCCTACTGTTTTGAGTAGGGGGGACACGTCCCCCCTGTGATTTCCGCCCATGGCCTTAGGTAGCCTATTCCATTGAAAACCACAGCCAGAAAACCCATGACTCGTTGCACCACGCCTTATCGGTACCCACAAAATCTCACTGTATCGTTGATATTCAATGTTTTTTTTTTTTGCATTCCCTTAAAAAAATAATCGTTTGGAAAAACCGACAGATTATCAATAGTAATTCTTCTCTCATAAATCCCATATTTTAATAAACTTACAGGTTTCTTTACAGAGTTTTCTTTGTGATAAATGGTGAATAATTTGATTTTAGGCTGTACTTTTTTTTCGCTTCAATTAACATATGTATTATGTATATATAAAAATGTAAGAGAAAAGAATGTACATCAGACACTTACAACAAATTGAATTGATTTAGAATTTATTTATGACATTGTTTAAATTCATTTTTGTTAAGAATTGTCAAATGTAACCATAATATTTGTAAGTTCAAATCAAACTTTGTAATGAACGTTATATTTTACTATGTTCAATTGTGTTTTATGAGAGAAGAGAATAAAAGATTACTAAAAAAAAAAAAAAGACAGGTATCCTCACCCCTTCACAATCGGGAAGGCCCCAACATCGGACCTGTTTTGATGACTCTCCCTCGCATTCTTTTCCCCCATTGGTAGGGATCGGATTGGTGCAACTCCTGGTCTGGTTCCTGGTGCTGTAGCCGCATGGAGAAGAACACTCAGATGAATCTGTCCACTGGCTCCATCCTCCGTGGACTGATAAAAAAACATTAATGTCAAAACGATTGGGAATAAAAGATAGGTCAAACATGTGAGTTATGCCCAAACAGCAAAGTTGTTCTTTGGCCAACATCTATTAGGGTGCTTATTAATATCATTATAGTTATTGCTATCATCATCGTTGTCATCATCATCATTGATATCACGGTAACCTATGGTATTAATGTGTGAGGGTGTGTGCGTGAGGATGTGTGAGTGTGTAGGATCGAGGGGGCGCTTCGCCCCATTATCTGCCCTTTATTTACCTGGACAACCGGCCTTCTTGCACTTCTCAGTCTGAAAGCCTGAGCCATCACAACTTCTCCCGCCGTGCTGGGGTTCTGGATTACTGCATGACCTTTTCCTAACACGGTTGCCCAGTTTCCTGCAAACCCTTGCCCGACATGGACCCCAGTCCGTCCAGGCAGTCCATTCTCCGTCGACTATAGCATGCATGGAAGAGAATACAGTGGTGGTATTGGTTGTCAAGAATAAACATAATAAATGTGATCACTGTTGTTATTATTGTAGTTTTATCATCGATTGTCATTTTATCGTCATCACCGTCATCACCGTCATCATCGTCATTATCATAATCATCATCATCTCACCACCACCACCTAGTCTGCAGGCGCAGACCCTTCAGTTTGTTTTCACAATTCACATAGTGCATCGATCATGCAGAGTCTGATATAGTGAGACTAGATTGTATTCTGTGGCTGGCTAGCAGTGACGCATGAGCTGAAAATTTTGCGGGCTCTATATGGCGTATCGCGTGAAATTGATAAAATGTTGCGAGCGAGCGAAGTAAGCGATCATAGATTTTGATATTCTTGTTACACAAATCCAAGTTTGTGATAGATTATGACATGATGTTCAGAAAATAGTATTATATTTCACCCTTATCCCTTTCCATTTCTTTCCATTTCTCTTTTTTTTCTTGGTCGTGATTTTTTTTTTTTGGGGGGGAGGCAAGAGCCCCCAAGTCCCCCACCATCTGTACCCAGTGCTGTCTCGAGTTTTGCATCTCGTCTTTATTCTCGACATGGTATATTGATTGAATTGTGAAATAGACTAACCACTACCATCAACGTCATCATCATCATCCTTTTCTCACTGTACTATATGATAAAACGAAGATAGACCAAACAGACATTCGTTATTTCAACATAACTATTGGATAATATAAGAGATTTCAGGTTACGGGTCAAGGTCAAGGCTCATTTCAGGTCAATAGACTTGGATAAAAAATTGATATTTTGTTCATTATTTCATTTTATAAAAAAATCTAATCACATTAAATGAAACTTAAATGAAATATTTATTAGTAATATCAAATGCTATGAAATGAAATGAACCATGAACCTATAGGATTTTATTGTCTAAATATGTTTTTCTTTCGTTTTAACACACAAAAAAATCCATCTTCCATGCATGCACTTGTTTTCAAAGTCAGCATTGCTGCTCCATTGAATTCTGTAATGCAGGCGAGACTGCCATAGGCCATTATAATACAAAATAGGGGTCGCATGGGCATTCTTAAATTAATTCTTATGTAATGTCATGGTGTCACTCATGAATAAAGGGGCTGTTTTCATAAAAGGCCCGACGAGATCTTTTCATGAACATTTTATCTTCCAAACAGATACCAGACCTGAAAACTTTCTTTCTTTGCTTTCTGAACTTTCTGAGCTGACCGTTAATATGGAAATGTCGGGTAAACGGATTTTTTAGTTTTAACATCCGGCACACCCTTTGCAATGACCCGAGCACCAATACAAGTATATTACCCAGGCTTACTTGGGCACGGCTGGAGTGAAGAACACGGCATCTCTTCTCGTCTCTCTCCCTGACACGGCAAACCGCCAAACTGAGGCTTCGGATTAGAACAGCCCCGGTACCTGATCCGGACTCCATCCAGGCCACAGGTCTTGCTACAACTTCGCCATCTCCCCCAAGAACTCCAACCTCCGTCTACTGCTCGGTCAGAAGCAAAGAGTGAATGAAACAATAAAGAAGAAGAAGATGAAGATGATGAAGAAGAAGAAGGAGAAGGAGAAGGAGAAGAAGAAGAAGACGAAAAAAAAGAAGAAGAAGAAGAAGAGGAAGAAGGAAGAGGAGATGAAGAAGAAGATAAAGAAGAAGAAGGAGGAGGAGGAAGGAGAGGGGGATGAAGAAGATGAAGAAGAAGAAGAAGGAGGAGGAGGAGGGGGATGAAGAAGCAGAAGGAGGATGAGGAGGAGATGAGGAAAAAGATGAAGAACAATAAGAAGGAGGAGGAGAAGAAGAAGAATGAGGAGGAGGAGATGAAGAAGAAGATGATGATGATGAAGAAGAAGAAGAAGAAGGAGGAGGAGGAGATGAAGAAGAAAATAAAGGAAAAGAAGAAGAGGAAAAAGAAGGAGAAGAAGATGATGATGAAGAAGAAGGAGATCGAAGAAGAAGAAGATATAAAGAAGACAAAAAGAAGAGAGAAAAAAAGAAGGAGGGAATGGAGGGGAAGAAGAAGACGCAGAAGGAAGAATGAGAAGAAAAAGAAGGATGTAGATGATCGAGTGAGTAAGTCAACTTAATTGAGGGGATGGCCACGAGGCCGGGCCGTGCAAAGTGTAAAAAGTTTATGGGAAAAAGTAAAAAGTGATAGGGGAAATACCTTTCAAATCCTGTATTGCAGAAAAACAGGAAATATTTTTTGACATCCTCTCCCTCATTTATACACTACATTATTCTAAAGTGATTTTACGCTCACCTGCATGGATCTAAAATTTATATCCGCAATCAAGTCACAGAGTCTTTCATTTTCAACGATTTTGTCTTTCATCAGTAATGAAAATGTACTGTAAGTTGATTGATATTGAGTATTTTAAACAAAGTGAAAGACGAGTACAATCGCAACTGCAATTCCTTACCTTATCGAATCATTACACTTAAATAATCATAGGGCCAATTCATATTCCGCCAAAAGTTACTCATTTTGGCAAAAATCTAATTACAAAACAATAGGAAATCTCGAGTCCACCAAATGAATCTGAGATCAATGAAATAAAAAAAAAGAACACAACAAGTAACTGAATACTCCGTGGAGTGATTAATTGACATTTGAAGCATTGTGGTACTATGGTAATTGTCGGGGGGGGGGGGACTTGTCGGAGTAAACATCCGACAAGACCTTTGGTGAAACGCTCCCCAGTTCACCCAAGGACATAGCACACTCTATTTGAATAATTTCAGTGTTTGGCATTATCAAAGGGCAAGTCCACTCCTACAAAATATTTTTTTGAATAAAAAGAGGAAAATCCAACAAACTTAACACCGAAAATTTCATCAAAATCGGATGTGAAATAAGAAAGTTATGACATTTTAAATTTTCGCTTAATTTCACAAAAAACAGTTATATGCACATCCTGGTCGGTATGCAAATGAGGAGACTGATGACATCATCCACTCACTGTTTCTTTTGTATTTTATTACATGAAATATTCTAATTTTCCCCTCATTGTCAAGTGAAACAATAATGATTCCTCACTGAACTTATGGGATTAGCATTTATTAATACTATAATGGTTCAGTCAAGATGGTCCATAATGTCAAATTCGTAAAAAGTGAAATATTGTATAATTCAAACTATAAAAAACAAAAGAAATAGTCAGTGAGGGACATCATCGACTGTCTCATTTGGATGCCACTGAGTCGTGCATATCACTATTTTTTTTAAAAGAGAAACTTTAAAATGCTATAACTTTCTTATTTTTCATCCGATTTTTGATGAAATTTTCAGCGTTATGCTAGTTTAATTTTTCTCTATTCATTTAAATCAACATTTTCCTGTGGTGGACTTGACCTTCAAGGCATTTCTGAGACGCTTCCTGTGACACATGCGATTTTTGTCAAAAGCCCTTCTTATAACAAAAGCAGTTGCCATTTGACGGGCATTTATTCGGAACGTCGAAGAAAGTGTCTGGGGAGTGGATGCTAAAAACATGCTTTAATTGACAATACAATTCTTTCCGTCATGTTCGTGAATAGAACGTGGTGATACATCTTGACTGCAGGGAATTTTTTTACATGTTTAACAATTTAGTTTGTATTGTGTGTTTTAAGGTCCGTTTTCGCGAATGCTGCAGCCTTTTTGTCGCTTCACAACGCGCGAGGGATTCAAGAACGTAGAAAATGACTTTGTATTGTCAAATGCCCTTGAAGTCTTTGTCGAAAATTGGTGAATCAAACAGCGGTTTCGTCCTGTAGACCCCGGATAAACGACATATTTTCAACTTTTCGTCGCACTGCAAAAAACTCCGGTGTTCCAGCCCAGTGTCCACACCAGATAAGTGTTAAAGTTTCGTTTTGGTCTAACATGACTGGGCGCCGTAACACAAAGGTTAGCGATTAATCGCTAAATGAAATGACCAATCAAGATCCTCGTTGCATGCGCATTTTGCTAAGTAGACTGACTATGAACCAATCAGAATTATTCTTTTAAATTAGCGATCAATCGCTAACCTTTGTGTTACGGGACCCAGATGTGTTTGTACAACACCAATTACTGAATTAGTATTAAAACAACATCGGTTTGATTCTAAACTGATGTTGCTTCAATACTTCTCTGGTGCGGACATATATAGATTCCTGGCTGGTGTTAAATCAACACCGTAGTTTTTGCAGTGCAGGTCCGAAACTTTGGACGAAACTGCTGCTCCGGTTCACCAATCGACAATGACCTCCCAGCTCTCCGAACATTTTCAATACATTTATGTGTTCTTGAATCCGTCGTGTGTCGACTCGCGAAAACTCTTCTACTGTTATGTACACTGTAAAAATCGTGGTATTAGAAACTGACACCGGTTGGTGTTAATAGAGGACCACACCCTGAGGTGTTAAAATTACACCATAGAGATTGAACATAACACCGAAGAGTGTGAATGTAACAACCAAAAGGTGTTGAAATAACACCTATAGGTGTTAAACTAACACTGTCAACACCGGTGTAAATTAACTGGTGTGGTCATCTTTGTACACCGGTTAACACCACAGTTTTTGCCGTGTATGTATACTTACTTGGACACTCGGATTTTATCATTAATATTTTTCTCGGATCCATCGTTATTTCTATCGGGATCACTGTCTTTCGCTAAGTTTGACTTTGAGGTGTCGTTTCCCATGTCACGAGGAAACATTAATTGTCACGTCTTGGTTTTTTATGTTAATAGATTAAACTTAAAATGGAAATTGATCTTCTCCTTCATAATACGTACTTGGACATTCTCGGATTTTACATCTTTTCAGCTGTCCCAGTTCTGAAACGTCACACTCCGCATGATCGCCCCGCAGGCACGGACGGTGTCGATATTCAACACCGTACCCACACGTCTGACTACACTCGGACCAACTGCTCCATTCTCTTGATCCTTCCCCTATACAACACGATAAAGGTACATATTTGGTGTTAGTTCAACATCCTTTGGTGTTATATTCAAACTATAAGGTGTAATTTCAACACCTCAGGATGTAGTCCTCCAGGCCTGATGAAGGTATTGAATCGAAGAATTGAATTGAAAAAGGTACGTATGAAATCGACCATCTTACATGTACATGTATATATCATCAAATATTAGGAAGTTTTACTAGGTTTCTAAACCTCTTTAATTGTGTTAGTTTTTTCTCCAAAATTTGTTCAAATATAATCAATTCTGTGCAGAATGATAAAAAAGAGGATGGATTTTATTCATAACCGAAATCAGTGTTGTAGTGCCTTGATGCTCGGCCTTGGCCTTAAGGCGCCTTAAGGCCTATTTTTTCAAAGCCTTGGCCTTGAACATTCAAGCCTTGGCCTTGAGAGGGCCTTGGCCTTGGCCTTGAGGATTTTGAGCCTTGAAATTTCAAGGCATTTTCAAGGCATTTTCAAGGCTTTTTCAAGGCATTTTGTATTTTGTACTTTCATTTGTTTTATATAAGTAATTATAAATGTTTCAATTGTTCTGTATATTTAATGACACTAATGGTCAAAACTACCAGTCACCAGTAACAGTAGCAACAGCAGTAAGTGTAATAGCTGTGTCATCGATTGTAATTGTTAAATCATCATTATTAAGAATTATCATCACATTGTAACAAAGAAAACAGCAGTGATGAAAAATAACTATTAATTGGTAATGTGTTGTAATCATGACTAATGATGATAATGACAATATTAATAATAATGATAATAATGACAGTAATACTGATTATGATCAAGATTATAGTGCTTTGATGAAAGGAATAATTCTGACAGATCTGACTGCAATTTTGACAACAACTTTCATACTTTAAACATAGCTAACTCTAAGAAATGATTTATAAAAAGGTTGATTTCTATTCCATTAGGAATTTCCTTGTATTATTTTCTTTAGCCAACAAGAATGATTTAAGTCTTGATTATATTCTGAAAAGATTTGGAAAACTTGTACACAGACTTTAATTTTCTTATATCCAAATTGGCTATGTCAATGGCATGATGAGCCAAAAATTTAGAGGGGCCAAGCGTGGCATATAGAACAAAATTTCTGCCAAAAAAGTTGAAAGCGATTGTAGCGAGCGAGCGAGCAAAATTTGTCACCCTTTTTGCTATAAGAAAAGCTTTTTTTGAAAGACTGTGACAGTATGTTTAGAAAATAATATCAAATTTACTCCACATTTTCCTTTCCTTTATCCCCCTCTTCCTCTCTCTCTTTTTTTTTGGGGGGGGTCTGATATATTTTTAAGTATTCTTTATTCTGTTTTTTTTTTTTAGGTAAAATAGGTGTAGAAGATACAAGAAATGAGAATTGAAATTTGAAAGTGGTTGTAAGCAGAAAAAAACATGAAAACTGGCAAGAATCCTAAAAATGACACATTTTCAAGTCAGCATTTGAAAATTTCAGCTTGCGCTCTGTGCTCTCTTGTCCCCCCCCCAAAAAAAAAATGCCTCTTTTTACAAAGTCAAAAAAGCCTTCTTTTTTCAGAATGATTTTGCCCTTTTTCAAAAAGAAATACCTTCTTTAATAGTAAAAATAATACATTTTAGGTTTGAAAATCACAAATTTTGAATCATGCTTACATCAGTTATTGTTTAGTACAGTACTACATGTAATCCTGTTCATGGTTACAAAAATGTATAGAATGGTGTTTTCTGGTTGGAATATCACAAATTTTTGGCTCGCTTTCTGCACTCGCATCAATTATTGTACTCATTCTATTCCTGTTTACACACAAAAAGTGCTTAGAATGTCCAGTTTTCAGGTTGGAATATCACAATTTTTTTTAGCTCGCACTTTGCGCTCGCATTACTTTGATTGGTGAGTTATGTATCCTATTAAAAATGCAGTCCTTAAATGCTTCCTTTTCTGATCTGTACATTATCTAGCGTTATTTCTTTAATTAGATACACATCTTTTTCATGATTACAAAAACAGCTCAGAATATTTAATCTTCATGTCTTATTACACGTGTCCAGAAGTTTGAGATCGTGGTTCGTACCGGCAACATCACGCAACAGTGATTTAGTAATTTAACAGTAATTAACCCCATAATTGACCAAAAATCGAGTTTTACAACTTCAGAATTGATTTTCTTTTCAAAACTGCTTGCTCGCTACACTTTCTCGCTGAGAAGTAAAACCTAAATTAAAATATCTTATCAATAAGAAATAAATTTAAAAAGGCTTTGCTCAACTTAATTTCTACAAAACAAACAACTACTTCACACAGTTGATAATCTCATTTTGAAAATACATGTATCCGTTAGCACCAAAAATTCCCATTTTGGAATATAAGTGCCTTTTTGGCTCTGAACCACCCCCCCCCCAAAAAAAAAATATTATATATAATATATTATGTCTAAATCTATCATGAAATTATTTTTGTTTTAAATGTACAAGGGTGAAATTATTTATTCGCTCACTCCGCTCGCTCACATACATTTTTGCCATGTGTGATGTCTAGCGGCCTAAGCATTGTTAGCTCATTGTTCTGTATATCGTTAGTTTGAAATGCCTTGGCCTTGGCCTTGAGGTTTTCAGGCCTTGGCCTTGGCCTTGGGTTTCCATGCCTTGGCCTCAGCCTTGGGTATTGAAGCCTTGGCCTTGGGTATTAAAGCCTTGGCCTTAGCCTTGGCCTCGGAGGTTTGAGCCTTGACTACAACACTGACCGAAATACTAAGTTCGTGGTTGATTTTGCTCCTGTAAACACCAAAAAAATATTTGGTTGGTTTTAGAGCGAGAAAAGGAACACAGTTTTACAACAAGACTATTTCATAAAGATTTTGCTGACTTTGATTTGTGTCAAGTCATGCATGCTAAGCAACCGTCACAATCAAGTATTTCATCAGTGAACAAGCAAAAGAACTTATGCTGTGCCCCCCTGGGGTTGATACCATGCGCGACCAAAAAACACGTAAAAAGGATGTCTTTTTCACGATAGGGCACGTTACGTACGTATCGTGATAAGGGTGTCAAAGACACAAAAATAATGAAAAAAGGGTATCTATTTCGCTAGGAAAATTACGTGTGTAGGGTCGCATTCGCGGGGATGATGAAACAAAGTTAAAATGTTTTATAAAGGATGTCCTTTTCGCCCTAACACTTCGTGTTTAGAGTCCGATTTGCGCGAGGTGTAGAAGGTGGGGTCGTACTAAACCAAATAAGGTAAAGCCGACGACCGAAGGACCCGTATACCATAAAACATTCCTGTACTTGTTTAGGGGTTCATTTCATGGAATATTTGCCAAGAGTATCGTTTTGTTTTTAATACTTGTTAGGGGTAGGGTTTCACAAACCAATACTTGTTAAGGGGTGCATTTTCAGAATGTGGAAATTACGTGTTTAGGGCCCGGGGGCCACTTACATTGACGAGTGGCTACCATGCGCGACCCAAAAAACACGTAAAAAGGATGTCTTTTTCACGATAGGGCACGTTACGTACGTAACGTGAAAAGGGTGTCAAAAACACAAAAATAATGAAAAAAGGGTATCTAATTCGCTAGGAAGATTACGTGTTTAGGGTCGAATTTGTGGGGATGATAAAACAAAATTAAAATGTTTTATAAAGGATGTCCTTTTTGCCCCAACACTTCGTGTTTAGAGTCCGATTTGCGCGAGGTGTAGACGGTGGGGTCGTACTAAACCAAATAAGGTAAAGCCGACGACCGAAGGACCCGTAACAATAAAACATTCCTGTACTTGTTTAGGGGTTCATTTCAGGGAATATTTGCCAAGAGTATCGTTTTGTTTTTAATACTTGTTAGGGGTAGGGTTTCACAAACCAATACTTGTTAAGGGGTGCATTTTCAGAATGTGGAAATTACGTGTTTAGGGCCCGGGGGCCACTTACATTGACGAGTGGCTACCATGCGCGACCCAAAAAACACGTAAAAAGGATGTCTTTTTCACGATAGGGCACGTTACGTACGTAACGTGAAAAGGGTGTCAAAAACACAAAAATAATGAAAAAAGGGTATCTAATTCGCTAGGAAGATTACGTGTTTAGGGTCGAATTTGTGGGGATGATAAAACAAAATTAAAATGTTTTATAAAGGATGTCCTTTTTGCCCCAACACTTCGTGTTTAGAGTCCGATTTGCGCGAGGTGTAGACGGTGGGGTCGTACTAAACCAAATAAGGTAAAGCCGACGACCGAAGGACCCGTAACAATAAAACATTCCTGTACTTGTTTAGGGGTTCATTTCAGGGAATATTTGCCAAGAGTATCGTTTTGTTTCCAATACTTGTTAAGGGTAGGGTTTCACAGGCCAATACTTGTTAAAGGACAAGTCCACCCCAACAAAAAATTGATTTGAATAAAAAGTGGAAAATTCAACAAGCACAACACTGAAAATTTCATCAAAAACGGATGTAAAATAAGAAAGTTATGGCATTTTAAAGTTTTACTTATTTTCAACAAAATAGTTATATGAACGAGCCAGTTACATCCAAATGAGAGAGTTGATGACATCACTCACTCACTATTTCTTTTGTATTTTATTATATGAAATATGAAATATTTTGATTTTCTCGTCATTGTCATGTAAAATAAAGTTTCATTCCTCCCTAAACACGTGGAATTCCATTATTTTAACATTTTGTGCTTCAGGCAAGGAGGTCCTAATTGTCAAATTCGTAAAAATTGAAATATTGTATAATTCAAACAATAAAAAACAAAAGAAATAGTGAGTGAGTGACATCATCGACTCTCTCATTTGGATGTAACTGGCTCGTTCATATAACTATTTTGTTGAAAATGAGCGAAACTTTGAAATATCATAACTTTCTTATTTTACATCCGATTTTGATGAAATTTTCAGCATTGTACATGTCTGATTTTTCTCTATTGATTCAAATCGACATTTTTCTGAGGTGGACTTGACCTTTAAGGGTGCATTTTCAGAATATGGAAATTACGTGTTTAGGGTGCTTTTCGAGACCCCACGGTCGCACATGGTATCCACTCGAGAATGGAAGTGCCCCCCCCCCCAGGGCTGCGCCCCAAGATGTTTAATCATTACGATAATGGTAACCCTCATTACAATCGTTAACATAGGCATATCATAGAGTCCTAGACTAATAGCCAATCACGATTCCAACTGGGGTGGGGTTGGGGGGGGGACGGGGACAGATGCCCCCAGTAACACTCAGTACCGCCACTAGTTTCCTTAGTAATAACAACAAAATGTAAAGTTACTATCGTTACCACAAGGCGATTTCATACTCACATAAACATACACAACCAAATACGGATCACAAAGATCCCCCTCCCTCCGTTTCAAATGTGATTAATTTTTAACTTTCACTACGAAGAACGGCGAAAAATGAAACATGGAAGAAGGGAGGAATAGCATCATTGGTAGTTGTAAAAGACAGGTGAACATGAGCATTGTAGAGCATACTTTTAGAATTTTTGTGATTACACAATACGTAAATCACGAATACAATAAAATTAATGACATAATTATATTGAAGGAGTAATGAAAGGTGGAAAGGATGGAGACGCGTTACTCACCAGAAGCAAGACTTGTGCCGGCGAGAAGTACACAGAAACATAATTGCAAGAAGACTTTTGTTGTCTCCAACACCGCCATCATGACTGCCAATTTACTTTGTGAGAAATTGTCAATTTTTTAATCGGAGTACCTTCTGCATTTCACAAGGGAAAGATTTTTTTCTCCCTCTTGTTCTCTTTATCTCTTTATTTCTGTCTCTCTCTCTTCTTTTCTCCTCACTCACCGCTTTTCCTCTTCCGGCCATCAAGCATCCGAAAATTGTTGACGGAACTAAACCATGAAGACTGTATTGTAATACAAATCTTTTTTTATACCGCTACCAAACAAAACACGAGTGCTTTTTCCTCTGTCGTTAGTAGCAATATGGAAAAGGGGTTTGGTTAAAGATATACCATTTCTAAGAAAATCAGGGGTTTTTTTTTAATATAAACAACTGAAGTCGGGTTATCGTGGATGTGATACACAGAAGTCAAAGTATATACACTGTTGCCAGATAAACTATTTTCACAATTACGTGAGGAAGGTTTGCACTGCAAAAACTGCGGTGTTAATTTAACACCAGTCCGTAATCTATATATGACAACACCAGACAAGTGTTAAAACAACACCAGTTTGGTTTTGGACTAATTCCAGATAGACGTTTATATATCACCAATTAGTAAAGACAGCATCGATTTCATTTCAATCTCTGGTGTGGTCATATACAGATTCCAGACCAACACGGCAATTTTTGCAGCGTGGTCTTGTTTTGTGTGGATGGGGGGGGGGTCTCCTTCCTCCCCCTCTATCAGTACGTCAGTGATTCTGGACGGCAGAATGTGACGAGCGAAGGGGGGTGCATGGGGTACTTGAAATTCGGCGGGGTCGGATATAGGCCTTACACCATGTACACGGAACAATATAGATAGACAAAGTAAAATAATTCGGTTGATAATTATGGTCGTGTCACAGTCACACCAAACCGTGTCCAAACCGACCGATTGTATATAATTGAAAATAATGTAATAGTTTTAGTCGGTCTGGCATCGGCTTCGCCCGTGTTAAGTGGTGGGCAGAGGTGGCAGTATTTTTTTTTCAACCGCAGATGGAAAGTAGAGGTCAAAAGTTCTAACGGACGGGGAGTGGGGGTGTCCCTCACTTAGCCGGACGCAGACATGTTTTGATATTGTGGACTTTTTTGTGGACGAAGCAACCGAACTTGTCATTAGGGCGCTTTTGCATTTTGTAAATTGAAATTAAAAGTTTCAATGCATAACTCTTGGTGAATTTTATGATTTTTTTTCAGTGTAAAATGTAAGTTTTCATAATTTCGGGGGGCAATTGCCCCTGACCCCCCCCTCCCCGCTGCATACGGCCATGATCCTCAAAAACGATATCCTTGGTCTCAACCTATAGATAAGGGAGTATCGTCTCCTAAAAAAAATGAAACCATGTGTATGCGACCTACCGAAAAAATGTTTTATTTTGTAATTTCCTGTAGCATTCTGGAATACGACAGAGGGAAAAGGGTAGTCTGGTACTGATTCCAGCTAAATATTTGAGTGGCTTGTATGTGTGGAAGCTCAAAAATCGAATGAGAAATTTTTCAAATATGGGAAACTTGACATTTTGAACATTATTTATACAAATAATGAATGTTTATGAGTGCAATGGACAGAATAATTCACGAGGTGAAAGATGAAATGATTCAACGAGGCGTAGCCGAGTTAAATGGATCAGTCATTTCATATGTCGTATAGACCAGTTCGTAGTTACTTCATGGGCAATTTTTGTCAAATGACCTTTCATTTCTTTCATCATGATAGGCAGATTTCAAAGCAAGATATTACGTAAGCTAATTGCCTTACATAGCAGGATGAAGAAATTGAATAGACCAGGTGACTAGAATAGCACACCGATGAACCCTCAATGAAGGTATTTGTTGCATTCCTACATTGAATACATATCTTAGCCTGTTGCACAATGTACTTGACAAACTGTGAAATACCAGTCGTTTGTGGAAGCATTGTTGTTTTTTGTGGATGTAAATGAAAACGACAATTCAAAAGAATATATGAATAATCAAGACATCAAAGTTGGTGCTTATCTCATTAGATTTTAAAGCACCATGTCACTTTAGTACAAATGACCTTCTTCTGATCATGCGTAGAATCTTTTGATCATGCGCAGAAAGGAACTACGAGCTGGCTTATTCCAGAATGCTACAGGAAATTACAAAATAAGATATTTTTTTCGGTAGGTCGCATACACATGGTTTAATTTTTTAATTATAAAATTCATTATTTGGTTTATATGACACCTAAAAAAAGATTCCTTTTTCATATGAAATTCATGAATTTCAAAGCAAAATATGCTCGGTCTGTGTTGAGGTTTATATAACTCTATGATAGTAAGGTCTTTGGTCGCATTCATACAACATGCGCGCGTGCAATGGACAAAATCGTATATGATCTAAAATTGCACGGTTGATGACGTCATTGTAAAATAGGCTGAATGATTGATATCAAATAACCAATCAAATGATAATGATATATCAAGGTGCCATATAAAGCGCGATATACAGTCAGGTAATCGGGTATTGAAAAAATGGAAGTATGATTCTCTACAACGAACAATCAATTTCAATGAATTTCGACGAGGGAGCGGAGCATCCAAGCGAGAAAATATGTTATTAAAAAATTAACTTTGATGGTATAGAGCTTCTTTTTTAATAGACACCATATTCGAAACTCAAAACGCCAAACGTGCAAAGCGGTATATTGTTCATTATCACGTTCCACCTTCTTATCTGACTCTGATCTTGACTAGAATATAACCAATTTATCACAAAGAAACATTTATCATGTCATGTTAATTATATTTGTTTTTATTTGATCAAAACTTCAATCTTCATTCTCAACAAACTCTGTTGATCGTTATTCATCAGTCAATCTTGTTTTCAGCATTGCTTTTGGAATAGCTCGCATTTAATTTCAGGTACATGAACCCATTCCAAGAGAAAAGGACAGTGGCGTAACTACGGGGGGGCATGGGGGGCACGTGCCCCCCCCCCCATCGGCTGACCCCCCCAAAAAAACGGGGAAAAGGAGAAAAAGAGGGAAAAAAGAAAGAGAAACGTAGTGGGGGAAAGAAGAAATTGTTGTTGATCATATTGTTATATTATATTATGTTATATAAGCATTTTTTCACAACTTTATGAAACATTATTTGCTTAATTGTGTCTTCATTGTTCCTGGCGCTCGCATAGACTTTTTAACGAGATACCTGCTGTACTAAAGCCTCCCGTTTTCAAATCAATATACAACAAAATAATATATTTCCTCGCAATTAGAGTTATTATTGTTATAAGTAGTGATATATTCTTCTTTTTCATGACAACTGAAAGTTATTGCCCTATTTTAAGGTCTTAATATAAAACATTTCCTGTCCGTGCTAACGTTCGCATAAGTGGATTGGTGAGATTTCTGCTCTTCATGAACTCCTAAAATCAGTCCTTAAAATGTCAATTTTTCTGATCTGAATATAAAAAAAATTTAGCTCGCGCTTCCCGCTCGCATCATTTGGTTAGTGAAATACATGGGGTCTTAGTGAATTCCTACAAACAAGCCTTGGAATGCCCCTCTTCATGTCTGAATTTCCTATATTTTCAGCTCGCGCTCGCAGTATTTCATTAGTGAGATGCATATAATAATCATTATAACAATGACTTCAAAAAGTGCTCCATGTGTTTAAATGTAATTCTAACAAAATCAGCAAGCGCTTGGCACTCGCATTAGATGACTATGGTGAGATATGTATACTCTGACTTAATGGATTCGTAACTATAGTCCTTAAAATATCCATGTTTGTGGTCAATATATACAAAAATTTCAGCTCGCGCTTCGCGCTCGCATCATTTGGTTAGTCAAATACGTAGGGTCTTAGAGTATTCCTACAAACAACCCTTAGAATGCCCTTCTTCAGGTCTATATTTTCTAAATTTTCAGCTCGCGCTTTTGCGCTTGCGGTATTTGATTAGTAAGATGCGTATGATAAGGTGCTTCATGACTGTGTTTAGATGTAATTCTAACAAAATCAGCAAAGGATGGCAATAGCATTAGATGACTATGGTGAGATATTTATACTCTTAATGGATTCTAAAATATAATCCTTAAAATTTCCTTGTTTAGGGTCAGTATATACAAAAATTTTAGCTCGCGCTTCGCGCTCGCATTGTTTGTTTAGTGAGACAGTACAGTATGATTACAAAACAATTTGCTTATAATGCAATTTTTAGTCCTTAATATAAAAAATTTTCAGCTCGCGCTTCGCGCTCGCATTATTTAATCAGTGAGATACATATTCGTTTGATGGCACTGCATGTCCTTAAAATATCTCTATTAGGTCAGTTCACCTGACAACTGAGCGCGCTTCGCGCGCTCCCTAAGTGACCCGAAATTTTTGCTGGTGCCCCCAATGCCGTGACCCACGGTACGCCACTGGATTAGTGAGATAATATGTCTGCTCTTCATGATTTCCTAAAATTAGTCCTTAAGTGATTTTTTTTTAAAAAATCTGAATGTCAAAGATTTCAGATTGCGCTCGCATCATTTGGTTAGTGGTCTACGTGAATTCTTACTAACAAGCCTTAGAATGCCCCTCTTCAGGTGTGAATTTCCAGCTCGCGCTCGCAATATTTGAATAGTGAGATGCGTATGATAATCATGACTACAATGACTACAAAAAAGTATGTCTTTAGGTGTAATTCTAACAAAATCAGCATGCGCTTGGCACTCGCATTAGATAACTATGGTGAGATATATGTACTCTTAATGGATTCTTTTAAAAATAGTCCTTAAAATATCCATGTTTGTGGTCAATATATACAAAAATTTCAGCTTGCGCTTCGCGCTCGCTTCATTTGGTTAATGAAATACGTGGGGTCGTCTTGAATTCCTACAAAAAAGCCTTAAAATGTCCCTCTCCAGGTCTGAATTTTCTAAATTTTTTAGCTCGCGCTTCGCGCTCGCAATATTTGATTAGTGAGATGCGCATTTTAATCATGATTACAATGACAATTGCTTTATGTGTTTGGATGCATATAATTCTAACAAAATCAGCAAGCGCTTGGCACTCGCATTAGAATACTATGGTGAGATAATGTATACTCTTAATAGATTCCTAAAATATAGTCCTTAGAATGTCTGATTGGGATCAATATATACAAAAATTTCAGCTCGCGCTTCGCGCTCGCATTGTTTGTTTAGCGAAACAGGTACATATCATGATTACAAAATTTGCTTATAATTTCTCCTTTTAGGTCTGAATATAAAAAAATTCAGCTCGCACTGCGCACTCGCATTATGTGATCAGTGACATACATATCCGTTTAATGACACTGTCCTTAAAATATCTCTATTAGGTCAGCATAATTAGCAACTGAGCGCGCTTCGCGCGCTCACTTGGCGACTCAAAATTTTTGCTGGTGCCCCCCATGCCGTTACCCACGGTACGCCACTGGAAAAGGATATAGGCCCTATACACAATCATGTTTGTTGTGGTGGAAGTCATACGGTATTTCCCCTATAGTTTCACTTTGGATATTTTGCTAATTGAGAGCCACTTCCCCTCCCCTATTTCTTTTATTTTTGGAAGGGAACACTCGACACGCATGCGAGGAGAGGGGGGGGGGGGGAGTGTGTGATTGATTGAGAGAGGGAGAGAAAAGAAAGAGAATACTTTCCCTTTCAAATCTTAGGTACTCAAATTAAAAAATAACAATTTCACACATTCTAGGTAACTCCACAAACATGGCGGTGACAACGAAGGTCTCCTTGTTAATCGTTTTCGATATACTTCTAACCTGCACAAGTTTTGCTTCTGGTGAGCAACACAGCAGTCAAAACAATTATTTCATTATTCACTCAATATAGTCCATTTTGTGTATTCTTAACTTATCTCTTTGTTCTTTATTATGCCACAGTCGTATTTTGCCCTACCATGCCCGTAGGGCCAATCGAAAACAGCCGTTTTATTCATTTTTACTCAAACCAATTAGTAACTGGTACAAAAAAAAATGTTAAACTGCTGTTTTGCGACTCGCCGTACGGACGCCGTAGAGCAAATGAGACTGAGGGATGTAATACTAGTATTTTACATTAACCGAAGTTGCTAATTTCTTTCTCTTTGCATTCATTTTCATATTATTATTTTACTTTTGAAAGTAAAGAATAAATTACATTTGTGGTGGTATTATCTTGGCGACTTGTTCTTAGTTGTGTATGTTTACGCTATACGATATCTCTCAGGTCACTACATTAACGATCTTGGTAGATTTACCATTATTGTTACTACCAAGGAAACTAGTGGTGGTACCGGAGGGGGGGGGGCTCGGGACAGTTGCCCCACCACAATTCATTTTTTGGAAATGATTTTAAAAATGATATTTGCGGTGCATTTTTTTTTACTTGTCCGCCCTCGATCCTTCACCACCAAAAGCATTTTTTTTTGCCTTTCACATGCCCCTCCCACTTTAATAATCCTTGTGTCGCCACTCATGGAAAACTTGGTTGTGCATAGTGTGGTTAATTTTACCCCCACCAGAAATATCGAAAGATTGTCGAGTCTTCCGGTTTGTTTACTTCAGATTTTTCTCTTGATAAGTGTTGTTTACCTTACTTGGGATTCGAACTCACTTCGTTGTAACTGCAGTCAAGACCTCTTCCCGCTATCATGGCTATGCTAGCAAGACTTACAGACCCTTTACTGACTAAATTAACCGATGTCTATGCACAAGTTTCAAGTCTCAAGTTTATTTTCAATTCTACAAAACATTACATGTCATCAATGAAGTTACAATGAATCAACAGTAATTGTAATGCAGAACTGAGCTAATCTATTAACCCTAATTCTCCCGGGGGGGGGGGCCCATAATGGCCCCCTCAACAATTTTTGCGATATATCTGCTGCGCGAAATTTTTTCACCTCGCAGCTCACTGACTTTTTACATTTAAGTCTCGCGCAAATTTTGAGACCAAAGTTGTGACGCCCGGGTACGCGGTTACGACATTACGCAACATTATGCAAGTGCATGTCAGACCCAAAATTGCTCATAAACGTGATTTCATGTACAAATCCAATGCAAATGCGTATTTAGCCAAAATTCATAAATGTATCATTATTTCTACTTTTACTGATTAAACTTAATTAATTTTGCCTTGTTTATGATCAGAATTATGTCTGGAACAATTTCCATTGAAAAAACAATAAAAAACAAAAAGTAAAAAAAACATGGAAATACATAAGAAATTCATAAAACAATAAAATACATAAGAAATTTATTTCCAAACCAAAGTTTTTTTGAATTACGATTGTTAAGAATGCTACAAAGAAAATTTTTACCAAAAATTAGCATTCTAGGAGCTTTATTTAGTGAATTAGAGCAAAAAGTATGATTTATGCATAAATTAGCATAATTAATTCATATAAAATAAAATCTCATTATTTTGAAAAATTTTACCATACAGCCTTGTAGATTACATCGCACACTACCAGCGTGCAAATTTTTGCGTCGCTCGCGCGATCGGCGGCCAAGATCTTAAGGGGGGCCATAATGGCCCCCCCCCCCCCCCGGAATGACAAGAATCAAAATACCCCGGAGATTTAGGGTTAAAAAGCACAGCGAGACCATTTTACCATCTGACAGCGATAATTCAAAAATCTAAATTAATAAGGTTAAAAGGTTTATGTAAAAGATAGCTTGCTTTACCGTCAAACGATATTACCGACATTGGGCTAACTGAAAGATAAACTATTTTACCATCAAATCTGAAGGAAAAATACAAAAAAATTAAAAATTACCAAGATAGCGGAAATTATCTCTAAATCAAGACATGATGGGATTTTCTCGATAGCACCATTGGAAAGAGTGCCCTCACATTACCAGGAATGTGAATTTACCTCAAAGTCATTTTTTAGTTAGATCGTTTTACCATCTATGCGCTTGAATACTCGCTCTGCACATTTTCCCTCAAAGTTGCACCTTTCCGTTTTACCGGACTGAGTAATGAAAATCTTTAAAATGCCATAGCTTTGTTCTTCCTTGTCCGATTTTTCTTAATCTGTTCATATCATATTATTTCCAGTCTGAAGAACCCCGTTTTTCCTTTTCAAGACAAATTAACTTTTGCGGAAACCCTCGTAACATCAGTATTATATTGACTCCCATTAGCCGACTCCATTCCGGGTCAAACTTCACTCCTCAGAAATATAAATCATCTTAAATGCACCCGATTTCTTGTAGAAAAAAAACATGCGATTACTGGGGTGTTACAACGGTTAACCAATTATTGGTGTCCCGAGAGCACCACATCCTGGGGTGTTGAAATTACATCATCTTATAAGTGTGAACATAAAGCTATAGTGTTAAAGTAACAGCCGAATGTGTTGTATAATGACATCTTTTGGGAGTTGATCTATAACACCAAAGATTTAACACCGAAGTAAAGCGGCTACTGTGGTCCCTCTATGTACACCAATCAACACCAATGTTTTGGTACATACCTTTATTGTGTTGTATAGGGAAGGACCAAGAGAATGGAGCAGTTGGACTGAGTGTAGTCAGACGTGTGGATACGGTGTTGAATATCGACACCGCCCGTGCCCGCGGGGAGATCATGCGGAGTGTGACGTTTCAGAACTGGGACAGCTGAATAGATGTAAACTCCAAGAATGTCCAAGTACGTATTATGAAGGAGAATATGAATTTCCATTTTAAGTTTAATATATTAACATAAAAACCAAGCCGTGACAAAATGGGAAAAGCCACCCCAAAGTCAAGCTTAGCGAGAATAATGATACCGATATAAATAATGATAGATGATGATGGTGATGATGATGATGGTGATTATGGTGATGATGGTGATGATGATGGTGAACCGGGCATGGTGGCTCAGCGGTAGAGCGTCCGCCTCATGAACGGGAGGTCGTGGGTTCGATCCTCGGCCGAGTCATACCAAAGACTTATAAAAATGGGACCTTCTGCCTTCTTGCTAGGTGCTCAGCATTTAGATTGGAGAAGGGTAATGATAACATGTTATGTTATCATTACCCTTCTCCAATGATAACATGTTATGTTATGCAGGGCCCACTGGTAGAACAGTTTCCTAACTGAAGTGTCTACCCTGGGTAAATAAAACGTTATTATTATTATGATGACGATGATGATGATGGTGATGATGATGATGGTGATGGTGGTGATGATGATGATGATGGTGATGGTTATGATGATGATAATGTGATGATGATGATGGTGGTGGTGATGATGATGATCAGATTATATTGATCTTAAAGATGATACAAACAATGATGGATGATAATGGATGATGATGATAACGATCGACGACGATGATGATGATGGTTTTGATGATGATGATGATGATGAAAAGGAGGAGGAAAAGGATAGTGGTGATGGTGATGATGACAGTATAATTTGACCATACTATTATGATAGAAATAAACAAATATTACAGGGCCCTGTATTACAAAGAGTTGCGATTGATCCAATCAATCGCAACTATGAAAATCCAGCAACGTCAACATCTAAAATGCATGTTTGTTCAAAATATTTTCCAACTGTGATCTATACAATCATACATCCATGGCTTTCTTGAAAATTCAGTGTGCTTCTTCTTGTTTACAACTTTTTTTTTACAAATTTCCTGTAGAAAATATTATGACAATACTGGATTTCCATAGAATTGCGATTGATCGGATCAAAAGAAACTCTTTGTATAACGGGGCCCATATCTACCGATTCTGGACATTATCGAACAAAATCAGAAAGAAATGAAAAATGAAAATCCATATTTTATTGTCCGAAATAGACTCCAGAAATGAAATACTCTGAAATTTGTTTGGCCCAATTGATCATGGGCCCGGCAGCTGCTGTGTAGCGCCAGATCGACGAGGCTTTGTTGAATGCCGAACAGGGTAGCAGCAACTCTTTTAATGTCTTTTGGTCTGACGCGGCCGAGGTTTGAACCCACGGCCTCCCGGATGTGGGACGGACGCCGATATGACGGTGGGGGCACTCGACCAAAAAAGTGGTAGGGGTGTGCCGCGGGCGAGACAAAAAACGGGGGCCTTGGAGCGGGCTTATTGTAAAAAGGAGGGTCCTCGGAACGGGCTTCGGAACTACAATTTTGTGAAAACGGGGGTCCTTGGAACGGATCGCCAGCGTGTGAGTACGTGCGTATGCACCCCTATGGAACGGGTATGCGTGCATAATGCAGCTAGCGCGGCCTCCGCCGGGTGCGCTCGGGCAGAGACGATGGTCGGACAGCGCTCGGCGGCCGCTTTTCACCAAAATTGCAGCAGATCAATGCGACCGAAACGGCGTAACGAAAAATATGCGAAGCTTTGGAGCGGATTTCTTTCTTCTTTTTTCTCGATAAGAACAAAATGCTATGCCTTGGAGCGGCTTTCTTTGTTTTTTTTTCTCAATAAGACAAAAATGCTATGCCTTGGAACGGAAATTTGGGTGTAAAAATGGGGGTCCCCTCCGCGGCACATACCCACTATGCATTATATACTGAGTGCCCCCCCCCCCCCGGGGGACGGACGCTCTTCCAATTGAGCCAACACAAATGTAGCGTATAGAAACACAGCTTATTATTTAATTCGACATCAATCAAATAATGTATATTTGTATATTTTTTGTATCAGTTCACGGAGGATGGAGCCAATGGACAAATTCATCTGTGTGTTCTTCTCCATGCGGCTACAGGAACCAGACCAGGAGTTGCACTAATCCGATTCCTGCAATTGGGGGAAGAAAATGCACGGGAGGGTCATCAAAACGGATCCGATGCTTGGGCCTTCCTGATTGTGAAGTGGTGAGGATACCTTTGGGTTTTCCAATTGATTCTTTCTTTTTTTAGGAAGGTCAAACAAAATCACTTTCTTTCCTTTCTTTCATTAAATATCAACTGTAGAGAGATATTTCGGGTGTTATTGTCATGACGAAACAAGACCGAGTTATTTGGCTGTATGCTCGTGAAAAATAACGACGATGAACAGCTGGGAGGTCTTTGTCGAAAATTGGTGAACCGGAAGAGCAGTTTCGTACCAAGATTCGGACGAAACATTTTCGACAAAAACTTCTTGGTTGCTCTGAAAGGCGTTTGACAATACATTTCTCTGGATCTTCTTGAAAACGTTCTGTCTCGCGATGAAAATGCTCCCTAATAACCTGATAACGGCAGGCTACACAAGACATTCGCATATTCTTCGTTAAAAAAAAACCAGCACGAAATGAGCAAGAATTGCTTTTATGACTCGAATGGCGCGAGAGATTGGGATAAAGTCTTCTCCGCGATCATGCTGATTTCATTTATGCAGTTTCAGGACATTTACTACAACGAAATGTTCGCGCCGCCCGTGAAAACCGTCTGCGATATCAAACATTATTTTCTTTGATTTGTAAATATTTTAAAAGCGAATGGGAAACTCTGGCAACGTAACAAATATTTTACAGAACATTTCATACCCGTTTTAATAATAAGCCCGAAATATATCCACATGTTAATTCACCAATGTTTATTTATGAGGCGGGACCAAGGTATTCTGTGAGACGGGGGAGGGGGGCGACCTAAATCATGATTGAGTAACAGAACTGTACCTCCTTAAACATTACCTCTGTTTTTGTTACACTCTTCCTTTTCTTGTTCTTTCTCCTCTCTTTATCTCGTATCCTTTTCCCGTTTTTCATACCTCGACAATCATTTGCCTCCCCTATCTGCCTATAGCACAAGACCGCACAGTCGCAATTAACAAAAAGTCTCTTTAAACTTTTCTGTTTACCCAGGAATCTAGTAGCCTACAGTCTTCTTGGGCACCTGATAATAACAGTCAGCACCCAACAACTCCAGAGGTAGTGGAACCAGAAGAGAGTCCAATGGAGACGATCCCTTATCCTGCAACTCCGGGAAACATTGACACAAGCGAAGGGATATCATGGGTCACCACTGGCGGTGTCGCTGTGAATTTTGAGCATTATAATGCTGGAGAGTTGCAAGATGGTCGCCCCACTCCTGATTCGGGCAACTTTAGCATGTTTTCACGGATCAGCACTGGTGATTCTGCAGATCATGTGAGTTCTTTTGATGCTAGAGAGTCGCATGATGGTAGCCCGCCTACTACTGCGGGCGACATTGACCCCACTTCTCATGAGGGTAATCCTGGCACTATCCCTCAGGGCTCCGGGGATTCTAACGCAGGAGATCAAGATGGTAGACCCACTCCTGATCCGGGCAACCTTGCTTTATCGTGGATCAGCATTGGTGATTCTTTGAGTTCAGCTGAGGATTCTAATGCAGGAGAGACTCAATGTGGTAGCCCCGTCCTGATATGGGCATCCTTTGCATGCTATGGAGCAGCACTCGCGATTCTCTGAATTCTGATAAGCATGATAAGGAGACACAATATGGTATAGCCCCCTGTCCTACTTCGGGGGGGAGGGGGGCGTTTCACAAAGATTTAAGTATGACTTAAGTCGCACTAAAATGGCAATGAAAATGACATTGTCAATCGTTGTCATTGACCAATGCGGTCATGCTTTTTATACATGCACGCAAATTGACATTTAAGCGCGACTCTACTTAAATCTTTGGTAAATACCCCTGGTCATCCTTGACGATGGGGAATTGGAACTACGAGCGATTCCTATATATATATATTGGCACATAAGGTCCAAGCTATAGTCCACCCCAAACAATTGACTTGAATAAATTGAGAAATCTAACAAACATAGCGCTGAAAAGTTAACCAGAATTAGATCTACCGTATATAATAAGAAAGGTGTGTCACCATCAGATACTCTGGTAACAAGATCAGTGTTTTACATAAATATGAACCGGGGTCCCGTAACACAAAGGTTAGCGAATAATCGTAGGCTTGATTTTCACGATTTGTCGTCAATAAAATCAATCGTCAAAAAAATGTTATACGACGATTGCTAAGCTTTGTGTTGCTCGCCCTTAGACATGCTGTAAGTAGAAATCAATTCATTGAACATTGATATATTACTTGCTTCCTTCGGGGAAGTATAGGAGAAGTATAAATTCCAGACTTCCTTACGTCCATATTTAGTGTTTTTCTTGTTCGATTTTTTTTCTACTTATTTGGAAAGGCTGAACCTATATATACCTGTTTCAAAACTTGGAATATTGAATTTGTGTGATGACATTATACTATCGATTTACTGGATCGTTCTGATGAATTAATTCGTAATGGTTAATTCATCTTTGATATGTATAAGGATTGTCCGAAAATGTGTTTTTCGATTTTGCTGAGAATGATTTGTATGATTGTGTATTACATTTATGAGGTAGAATAATAATAATAAAAAACATCTTAAAAAAATATAGATTGCGTCAGATATATATGGTATTAATGGACAAGTCCACTCTAACAAAAAGTTGATTTGAATAAAAAAGAAACAAATCCAAAAGACATAACACTGAAAATTTAACAAAATGATGTAAAATAAGAAAGTTATGACATTTTAAAATTTCGCTCAAAAATTATGCACATCCTGGTCAGTATGCAAATGAGGAGATTGATGACATCACTCACTATTTATTTTGTATTTTATTATATGAAATATTGTAATTTTCTCCTCATTGTCAAGTGAAACAATGATTAATTCCTCCATGAGCAGTCAAGTTGGTCCTTATTGTCAAATATGTACAGACTGAAATATTGTATAAATCATACAATAAAATCCAAAAGAAATAGTGAGTGAGGGTCATGATCAACTGACTCACCTATGTGTATATCACTGTTTTGTCAAAAATAAGCGAAACTTTAAACGTCATAACTTTCTTATTTTACATCTGATTTTGTTGAAATTTCTAGTGTCATGCTAGTTTGATTTTTCTCTGTAATTCAAATCAGCATTTTTCTGGGGGTGAACTTGACCTTTAATGAAACACTTAACTGGGACTCTTTTTTAGGCTATAGTCACACCAAAGCCACTGTGTAAGTATAATTATGATTTCCAGTAGAATGGATGATTGAAAAAGGGGGATTAAAATTGAATTCAGGATTCGATTGGTTGATACCGACAGTCAGTTTGGATTTATATCAAATTTTTGCAATTAAGAGTGAAGTTTTCACTATGTACCCAGAAATACCTATTAACAAATGTTTTAACTAATGCACAAAATTGTTTCTGATATTCATGTGGAATGACAACAGTTCATGTATACTCTCGTGTCTGAGGAGTCAAGTTTGACTCAAATTATGGAGCATGTTGGGATTCAACTCTGTTTCTAGTCAAATTGACTCGTTTCCGAGTTACTTTGACTAGGAATCGAGTGATTTTCCAGCTGATGCCTCATCAATTCGAGTCAATTCTTCTCGGAATCTGGGTCAGTTTAACTCAGAACATAGATGACTCCTATTTCTCCCGTATCAGGACAACTATCCTCTTGACATTTCACCCCGGACAATTACTCCCGGACAATCACCCCCAGACAATTACCCCGAGGACAATTACCCCCGAACAATTACCCCCAAACAATTACCCCTCGAGGACAATTACCCCCAGACAACTACCCCCGGACAATTACCCCCCCCCCCCCGAGGACAATTAACCCCCGGACAATTACCCTTCGAGGACAACTACCCCCGGACATTCGCCCCCGTGGACAATTACCCCTTGGACAACTACCCCCAGACAAAGGGAGAGCACAAAGTCATACAACGGCCGTACGTAAGAAGTACTCAAGGCATTATCGAGTATCTTGGAATCAAACGAACAAACAAACTGAAAGGGGTGGGAGAAAGCTCCTCTTGGATGGATACTTATATGTAAAGAATAAGCGCCAGAGCAAGGCATCTATCTATCAATCTATCTATAGCCCGGCAGTAAACTATCACAAATGAAATGTTGTGGATGATATTATTTATTTCAGAACGCTGAAATTTTATCAAAGTCGGACAAGGAATTAAACAATTTATGTCCCATTTAAATTTGGCATTATTTCGGCGAAACGGTTCTATGCTTGTCTTCATTAAAATAATATGCAATGGCCAAGGTGATGATGTCCACATCCCCTCATTGTTTTGTATTTTATAATATGAAATCGTGTTTATTCAAATTTTGAATGAAAACAAAACATGCCCTCCAAAAATGAAACAAATTGAATCGACTTATCATTTAATGTAAAAGGTAATTGCCGCTTAAACCTTTTTTCTCAATTCATACACACATGTATGAAAATATGAAATAATTATGATATAATGTAATAACAGTGGAGATATGACATTATCAGCCCACCTATATATTCGTGACGGTGTGCATGCTAACTGTTTTCCCAAAATATTGTAAAACTTTAAAACTCAATTCCTTTGTTATTTTCTATCGGAGTTTGATGCAATTTTCAGCGTTTTGATCAATGAATTTTACTCTATTAATTTTGATATAATTATTTTTACCTCGGAGTACCCCCTTTAACTGAATATATATTTTTTTAAATGTAATATCTAAGTGAAAAAACGGGCGAGAATGAAGATGACACATTAATGCTAAAAAAACTTGTAGGCTGTCACATGTCGATCTCAAGAACGGTAAAAGATCCGCATATTATTGTCATTACTTTGGTTATGTCATGAACGGAAATGAATAACTCTAATCTAATCTAATCATGACATTGTATGTGGAGGTGTTACGAGTCTGTTTCAGCGTTCATAACGGCTGTTTGCTGAGCCTAATTTCCTAGTGCGCATCCATAGAGATGTATGTGCGCATCCCATTGGTCAGAAGTTTTGTCGTTGTTGCGTAGGGATTACGTCAAAAAAAATGTATGCGCGCGCATCATAGTTACGTTCTGTGCATCTTGAAAGCTGGCGCGCATGGCCTGATATCTCGGCAATAATGTTTAAGATTTGCAATATCATTTTGAAAATTAGTGTAGAGTGAAAAGTAATTATACAATTTATCCAATCAACGTACTAACGATCATTTCGAGAGAAAAATTCAGGTGAGTTCATGAAAGATAATGCATTTACAAAGAAGAATTATATGAAACCATGCAAAATGGTGACGAATTATGATAAGTGATGACGGCATAATCAATGTCATTGTGATGATGGTCGGGGTAGTGAAGAGAATGATGATTGCGGTGGTCCATATTTTAATGGAAGAATTTAAAGATAAATAATATACAGTTAAAAAATGTGAATGCTGATTTTAATTGGACCAGCAAAATATCACTATCTCGGGATAAGGCGGATATTGCAGACTTCGTGCAATACGTCGCCAACATTTTAAGCCCGAAAGTTTTTACTTCATTCTTGTTATATTTTCACTTCTAAAAGATAATTGAATTTTGTATTCTTTTATGTTTTATATGGACTTTGTGTCATTGTAAACAATGTGAGTAAATGCTTAAAATTCATGAAAACACCCCCAAAATTGCGTTTAGGGCCCACATTATATTTTTGAAAAAAAAATCCCATAGGCCCCTAGGTGTAATTTTTTCTTAGAAGTGGTTTATAGTTAACCCTAGACTTTAATATGCATGGCTCTGTCATGCCTGAGAAGCGGCGGGGGGGGGGGGTGCTGGGGGTGCTTCGTGTATTATTCTCCATAGGCAGCACCCCCATGCATTGCTTACACTTAAAAAAAAAGAACTTCCTGGAATTTACTCTGAAAGTTCCTGGAATTTTACAAAAAATCCTGTAATTTTCCGAATGTTCTCTAGTCTTCAATAAGTTATAATTATCTTCTTTACACACACAAAAAACGAAATATAGCTCCCATTGTCGTAATTGAGCCAAAAGTTTTTAGGGGCCAAAACATGACGTAACGGGCGAAGTTTATGAAGAGTTGCGAGCGAGAGAGCAAAAAGTTTGACATTTTAATTACAAAGATCAAATTTTGTGATAGATTTTGACATATAATTCAGAAAATAATATCATTCCCGAAAATGTTAACTTCCTGGAAAACTTCCAGGAATTTTTCACTTCCCGAAATGTGTTCGGAATGATCGTGAAAAATATCAAAACTTCCCAGAATTTCCTGGAATCCAGGAAGAGTGGAAGCACTGACCCCATGTGTAGTGGAAGATGTGTAGCGAAAACCTTTTTTTATTTTTTTTCCTTTTCAATTTTCTATGGACCAATTTAATTTTCATTTTGTAATTTTTTTTTTGCTTTTCTAATTAACATCAGCACCCTCAGTAAAAAAAATCGCTCCAAGGGTCTTGAATTCAGACCACATTTTAAAGAATAAATTGTTTTATTCGTGCAATGACAAGTTGTTCAAAATAATATTATATGGATACAACAGATTTCAAAATAAATATTTGGTAGGACCCTCATTGTCTTTGTCATGAAAAGGCTGTATTAACTTGTCATAGACACTAACATGTATATATTGATCATTGGATATGGAAATAAAACGAGATGGCATACGTATATTGAAGAAGTTAGAAAACTTAGTTATAAATATTTGTTTGTAAATTAAGAGGCTTTTATAGGAGGAAATTGTAATTTGTTTAACAAATTTTCGGCATTACTCCTATTTGTTTAAGATCAGTATGCTCGATCTGTAATGAAAATCATAAGATCAGTATGCTCGATCTGTATGAAAATCATAAATCATAAGTCAGAAAAAAAAGAGGGTATTTGAATTCCAGTTCATCGTGGCTTAGCCGTGAACCAGAATAGCCTGGTGGTTGAGTCGCTGCCCGGAAAGCAGTAGATGGCAGGTTCGAATCCCACTGGTTCCAATTTTTTCTGACTTATGATTTATGATTTTCATACAGATCGAGCATACTGATCTTATGATTTTCATTACAGATCGAGCATACTGATCTTAAACAAATAGGAGTAATGCCGAAAATTTGTTAAACAAATTAAATATTTGTTTGTTGAAAAAAAAAATCATTGAGTTATTTTGGTTGGTCCCTCATTAACGTTCAATGAATTTTGCTGTGAAGTTTTGGGTACAGGCCTATAGCTATATTCCCTATATCTGCAATAGCATGCAGAATGGAATCGAGAGTAATATCTGTCGTCTCTGGGATATAACATCAGCCACTATGACTGATTGACGTAAAATATTTCCTAGGTAATTGGTTTTATACCAACTTGGCGTTTAACAACAAAAAAATCTGTCCTGCCGAGTTCTTACGGGAGTTACCATAATCATAAAGAGTATATGTTGAGAATATATAATGGATTTACATTTCTTTAAGAGCTTATATGCTTGTAGATTACGTTGTGCATAGAAAGGAGGGTATATCCTCTCATCTGAATTATTTAAAAAAAAAAATAAAAATTCATTAAATCTTAGGCCTAGGTGAATACGTTATCTTTGTTGTAATTCCGAGCATTAATAAACAGGCATATACTGGGTTTACTTGGTTTGTCCTTCAAAGTTCATTTTATGATTATCATACAGTTGGCACAATAGCACTTTATAATGGATTTGGGCTCAAGCGCATTGGGTCCACCAGCTCGGGCAGAGACGCCAGATGTTGGCCTCACCCGTCGGGCTGCCAGACTTTCCAGGATCCGAAAAGCGACACAGGGAGGAGAGGGCATCGAACAGTCGAGAGACGCCTGCTCGGCCGCCAGAGATCCGGGGATGGATGGCAAGGAACAGCCGGTGATCATTGACCAGGACAGCGCTCAAATGAAGACGACCCAACCCCAAATTGTAAAGGTGAGGGGGGGGGGCGAGATGGAAAGAAAGGGAGGGGGGATGGCGGAGCCAAGTTTTAAAGAATAATGGAAGCGTATAAACCTGCTACATGCAGGTTGATTTGGATAAATATAGAAAAATCAAACTAGCATAACACTACAATTTTTTATCAAAATCGGATGTAAAATAACTAAAAAAAGTTATGACATACTGCCATCATACGCGAGTGCCCTTCCCCTGGGAGGGAGGGGGCACACGCTGGTAATATCATAGGGCCTACCCCCTAATAATGTGTACAAAGCCAGTACCCTATGGTATACAGTGCCCCCTATCGTGGCCTTCCCTCTTGCTTAGAAGGGAGGGTAAAATATTTTCCTTATCACTGCATGTAAGTGCACTAATTTGTGTATTAGATTTATAACCGAAAAAAGATCACAATGCAGTTATTTCCTTCATGCTATATATAGAATTAAACAAATGTATCTCTTGAAAATTCAATTTATTCTTTTTTTATTGAAGAAAAACGGGAAAAGAAAGGAAAAGCTCAAGAAGGCTGAGGCAGAGCTTAAAGAGATGGCAAAGGAAAAGGAGGTAAGAGAAATAGGGAGAGAGAAAGGGGGCGTAGTGCATACGTCCCATCAACTCCCATAATACCAATGATCATGATTAGCGTGATGGGGGCACAATGTGGGGAAAATTTCGAAAAATTTCGAAAAAATCGCGAGCGGAAATTTCAGCCCTTTCAAAATGAAAATCTAACTTTGTGAAAGATTTTGTTATAATGTTAAACAGAATGTTGAATATATTTCTTCTTTTCCTTTTATGTCTTTTGATCCTTCTTTTACTGTTTTGTTTCATCGGTCTAGGAGTTATCATTATTGTATATGTGTTTCTTAAATAATATTTATCTATTTTTATATTTTCATCATTTATTTCTTTTATGCACTTCATTTGCATATATGTATGTATATATATATTTTTTTTGGGGGGGTCTAAACGCTAGTGGAAATAATGATTATACATGCTAATTTGAATATATATATTTCTTGAATTGTTTTAATATATCTATTCTTATATTTTCATATTTTTTTATTCATTTATTCGTTTTATTTGCATATATATATATATATATATATATATTTCTGATTTATTATTATTATTATTTTGGGGGAGGTGGTCTAAACGACATTGAGAATAATGATCATACATCTTCATGTGAATATGTACCTTGTATTAATTTTATCAAAATACTCAGGCACTGTCCAAGACATTTTTTTCCACAGAAAGAACGGCTGTGATGCCGTCTGCGTATCAAACTCACCATACCAGGTCCCAATTTACCTCACATGGGTTGGGTGCATCACAGGTCTGGGGTATAGGAATTCACCAAACGACACCCTGATAAATAAATTTGAGTCAGATCCAACACAACCTGGTTCATCCCCACATGCATTTGATTTCGAATTATCCGTGTTTCAATGAAAATATGTCATTTAAAATTATTATCAGACTGATTTTGCTGCTGATGGTGATGGTGTGTGCGGGGGGGGGGCTTTCGGTAGATTTTAATTTTGGGTAATTTTTAGTTCAAGCGTAAAAACTTTGACTAAAATCACGCTAATGCAGTTTGGATCTTACTTTTTTGGGGGGGATTCCTTATTCATTGATTTAGTGTTGCTCTCTTTGAATAGTATCTTCTGATGGAAAGTGGGAGTATGAAGGAGGAACTAAGGGCAGTGAAAGAAGAACTTGACGGAGTTAAGACACTAAACAAAGTAAGCAATACATGATTCGATATATCATAGAAAGAAATTAAAAAAAGAGAAGCAATAAGAAAAAGAAAACGAATAAAAGTAGTATGGACCTAGAGTAGCAAGCACTTATCATCTATTGATTTAAAGGGGAATCCAACCCAAATTAAAAATTGTTTTTATAAGGAAAATAAAAATCAGACAAGTTGATAGGTGAAAGTTTGAACAATATTGGACAAACAACAAGAAAGTTATGAATTTTTAAAAGTTGTAAATATTGGTAATCACTATACCCATGGAGACTTCAAATTGGCCGCATATGGGATGTCATAGTGATGTAAGGCAAGGACTATTCCTCCATGTACTCCAATACATATTTCGACTAAAATGTCATTTTTCCAAAAGTTTTATTTCAAATTATATTTTTCTTTCATGAGGACATAAAACAATATACTACCTGGGTTATATTTAGATTACTGCCCCAGGGGAATGGGTACTTTGGAGAAAACCACAAATCCCTGATAATAAAGTACATGGCCTATGAGAAAGTTGTCCTTGCCCCTTGTCATAATTTACTTACTGAATTGCCAATTTGAAATCTACATAGTATTAGTGATCTCAATTTTAAAGCAGCTATAACGTTCTTATTTCTTGTCCAATTTCTTTCAAACTTTCACCATTCTGTTTAATTTATTTTTCTCCTATCCGACACAACATTTTATGGCCAAGGCTGGATTCCCCTTTAAGAAATTGTTCAACTTGGATTAATTCAACTTTTTTTTTAATCCGAGCTGCAAAGTCCCATTTAAAACATGCGTCTGTGATTGTTGAAAAGAAGAAGCCCTCTAAAAAAATATGACACCCTAATATCCTTATCTAATGCTTCAAAACAGTCAAAAGTAAAGAGCCCGTAAACACCATCCCCATCAGGACTTTCTTCTCTTTCTCTTTCTCTTCGTGAATGTTCTTTTTTTGTCGATATGAAATATTAAATGCATTACGCATCAAAGTTCGTGAGTTTTCTTTAAATAAGACCTTTGTAATGTTAACCTATACATATAATAATAATAATAATAGTATAGGATATTTATATTGCGCACATTTCCACCTTGTTAGGTGCTCAAGGCGCTCCTATATTACCCGGCTAAGCTAGGCGTTCATAGCGCACACAGCTTCTTAAGGAATTACTTCCTACCGGTACCCATTTACCTCACCTGGGTCGAGTGCAGCAAATCGTGGATCAGTTTCTTGCTGAAGGAAATTACATATAGTCACACTGTTTCATGTTTTAAATATATATTTATGCATTATCACATTCCTCATCGTCATCATCATCCTCATCATCGTCATCACCATCATTATCATAATCGCCACCATCATCGATATCACCATCTTTTCCATTATTATCATAATCTTCAATCATCTTTAATTATTAGATGCTGGATGCAGAACGGGGCAATGCGAGGAGAGAAGTGGAAAAGTTGCGGATGGAGCTGGAAAATATCTCGACGTCGTCATCGTTCGAAGGAAGCGATGCGGATCTGAAGAAGAAAATCAAAAAGCTTGAAAAAAGCTTAGAGGCAAGTTGTCCAATTCCAAAGTCGCGGTCGCTCCCCCCCCCCAAAAAAAAAAATTAATAATCAACCGCAGACCGATAAATGCTATTAATACGTTTATTCTTTTTATTTTTTATTTTGTAGTGAAATACATCGTAGAAATGTAATCAAACTGTGACGGTCTTATTGATTTATTCGGTTTCTGTTAAATTCTCCTTGCATCCTATCAGAGGGCTAATAGTGAAATAGCGAAAGGGGAGACAGCTATCATGATACTGGAAGGAGAAAAGGAAGGACTGACAGACGAGTTGGAGAAGATGAGGAGGGAGAAGAAGACCTCAAAATCTTCCAGGCTCCGGGAGGAAGAACCACGCTGTCAATCACGTCTTGAGGGAGCTAGAATGACTGTAGTTGAGAAACAAATCAAGGTATAATGACATTAGATAATGATAACGATGATGATGATGATGATGGCGAAGAAGAAGAAGAAAATGAGGATAGTGGTTATGAAAATAATAGTAATTGTAACAAGAAAATAATGACGATGATCTTAGTAATAATAATATTTATTACTATAATAATTATGTTTTAAATAATAATAATAACAGTAGTAGTAATAGTAATTATATTGATAATTCCAATGATACAAATATTAAACATACAATAGTGATAAATGATAGCCTATGCTATCATTGATGAAATAGTGTAATCGTCATCATGATAATGAAAACAATGGTGATTTAATAATAACCTGCTGCACCTTCTTCATAATCATCACCAACATCATCATCGTCACCATCATCTTCGTCATCATCCATCATCATCATCATCACCAACATCATCTTCATAATCATCATCACTGTCTTCATAGTCATCATCTCCATCATCGTCATCATCATCATCATTATATTCCTAATCAAACACCAAATCGTCACATACTTCGCAAACATATCCTGCTTTGGCTTTTTAATTTTTATTATTTTGTTATTCTTCTTTTCTCTTCTTCTTTTTCTTATTCTTCTGTTTCTTCTTATCATCATCAGCATCATAATCACCACCTCCTTTATCCCTAATCCATTTGTCTAATCGTTGATAATTTTAAATTTTGTCTTATTTCACCGCAGATACTAACTGAAGAGCGAGACAAAGCGATGAGAGAGGTTGAGAATCTAAAGTTCGAACTTGAGAACACTCCTTGCACTTCTTTCCAGGGATCCGTTGCAGATCTCAAACGAGAAATTAGGATACTGGAGAAGAAAATAAAGGTAGTGATATTCATATGAGAAAATTAGGTGTTCCTCAGGGGTCGATTTGCGGACCGCTTATCTTTTTATTATGTTTACGGTTGATCAAAACTCGTCCTCTTATTTCTTATTCATTTCCTCTTTTGTGTTTCTTCTTAATTTTCTTATTTTTTTTTTTTGAAAAGCGCCTTGAGCCCTCTACAGAGTGGATATAGTGCGATATAAGTAAAAGTTATCATTTCTATTATTAATAGTAGTAGAATGCCTAGCATGTTGTTTTTGTAATAGCAAAAGCAGCAGCAACAACAGCAGAAGCAGCACAGCAGTAGCACTAGTAGTCAGAGTAGTAGTCAGAGTATCATTATTAGCAATATTTTTATTCAAAAGTATTGGTAGTGGTAGTAGTAGTAGCAGCAGCAGCAGCAGAAGCAGTAGTAGTAGTAGTAGTAGTAGTAGCAGCAGCAGAAGTAGTAGTAGTAGTAGCAGCAGCAGAAGTAGTAGTAGTAGTAGTAGCAGCAGAAGCAGCAGCAGCAGTATTAATAGTAGTAGTAGTAGTAGTAGTAGTAGCAGTAGTATTAGTAGTTGTAGTATCATCATTTTGTTAATATTATGATTATTATTATTGATGTAATTATTTCCATTGTTACTTTTGTCATTAATTATATAATTATTATCATTCTTGTCAAATGACCAATTCTTTATCCGCATGACAGTCTTAAAACCTGACTAAGTACAACACAACGCTTCAATGTATACATGGACTAGGGGCGCGTTTCATAAAGAGTGGCAACTGTTGTAACTTTGCCATTTTGGTAACTACCATGGTAACCTTGATTTTGATTGGCTGCTGAGCTCTGTTGCCGTGGTAGCTTGCCATAATGGCAAAGTTACAGCAATTTTAACTCTTTATGAAACGGGCCCCATGAGAGCCTTGATGTCCGTTTCTTCTTCTTCTTCTTCTTCTTCTTATTCCTCCTTTCATAGACTGCTGGGGATGAGGTTATCAATGCAGAATCCAGCATTCTAGTCTTAGAAGGAGAGAAGGAAGAACTGATGGACCAAATAGATAAGATGAAGAAACGAAAGAAGAAACCATTAAGCTCTAAAAACAGAGATAATGACGAGGAACTCGAACAATTACAGGTGAGATGGTTCCTCCATGTTTTGTCTTTTAGTATACTCTAAATACAACAGAACATAATTATTTCTGACAAAAAATGTATGTCAGAAATATGACTATCAGTGATTGCCATATCAGTAGCACCCAGCTGACTACTGGTCTAGTCAATTTGACTGATTTCGGGCCCCAACTCACCACGATATGATTTTTCCTGTATACATTACAAATATATAATTGAGTAGAAAGGATTAGAGGTTGAGCCCCTTGAAACAAACATACATAGGGGTACTCAAGCATATATATACATATGTATATTTTTTTTTTTGGGGGGGGGTTAAATCTTCATCCCACTGGTGCACCGCCTTGACTTACATGTATCTTTCGAGTGTTTTACAACAATTTAGATTCTTTGAATCGTATCAAATATTTATTTTTTAAAAATAATTCTGGCAATGATGCTTGGAGGCCGGGACACGGTCATCTTATACTGATATGATAGCGTGATGCAGCATTACCTTGGTGTGCGCTTATACTAGTGATTATTTCATAGTTAATTGTTTTAAGTAGGTTTTGAAAATGATGATGTTTTTTTCACGTTGCACTTAAAGGAGAATGAAACCAATGGAACAAGATAGCTTGTGTGAAAACAGAAAAATCAAAGAAACAGATCAACAAAAGTTTGAGAAAAATCGGACAAATAATGAGAAAGTTATGAGCATTTGAATATTGCGATCACTATTGCTATGGAGATAGCAAATTGGCAATGCAACAAAGATGTGTGATGTCACTTATGAACAACTCTCCCCATTACTTTAGTATATATTTCATTTGAATTGCCTCTTTTATCACATCTATCCATAGATCATGTGTTCTTTCTACATGAGGGCATGTAATACATATTTTTTAAGAATACATAATGGATAAAGAGTTTGTATCATCGTAAGAAAAAGCAAAAAGAGACATTTTGTGGGTATTTTATAGTCCACCAAAGGGAAAGTTGTTCATCAGTGACATCACACATCCTTGTCGCATTGCCAATGGAGGATCTCCATAGCATTAGTGATTGCAATATTCAAATGCTCATAACTTTCTCATTATTTGTCCGATTTTTCTCAAACTTTCTTTATTCTTAATCTTTGATTTTTCTGTTTCTACACAAGCCTATTTGTTCCAAAGGTTTCATTCCCCTTTAATTCATCCCATCATCTTTAACAGGAATTACTCTCCGTAGTGCAATCCACCATGGGTCTCCCAGAGAATATGTCGCCGGTGGACTCGGCTGCCAAGCTGAGGGAGAAATGGCATTCGCAAGAGACCCGATTTCACCAACTACGAGATGGATTAGAAGAGATTACTGAAAGGAAAAGGACTGCTTGCACGAACACACAGGTATATCGGCCTAAGACCGTTGAACGAAAATATTTGACTTGGATATTTTGACAGACATGATATCAAGACGATTTTTTTCCCATAATCTTTTTTTCTCTCTCAGTCTCTTTCAACGAAACCCTTGAGGTGACATCACATGCCCCCCCCCCCCCACCGACTTATAACTCGTCCCGTCGACGTGCATGAGAATTGGTTGAAAAAATGAGGAAGTAGTTCAAACATCAAGATTTGCAAGGGACCGCCAGTACCGCTGTTTGATAAGACCTTTCAATCTTCCTCGGGCGGGAGTATAAAAAAAATAAAAGATTCATTTAAAGGGGAATGAAACCTTTGGAACAAATAGGCTTGTGTAGAAACAGAAAAATCAAAGAATAAGAATAAAGAAAGTTTGAGAAATATCGGACAAATAGTGAGAAAGTTATGAGCATTTGAATATTGCAATCACTTATGCTATGGAGATCTTCACATTGGCAATGCGACAAGGATGTGTGATGTCACTGATGAACAACTTTCCCTTTGGTGGACTATAAAATACTCTCAAAATGTCTCATTTTGCTTTTTGTTATGATTATACAAACTCTTTATCCATGATGTATTCTTAAAAAATATGTTTTACATGCCCTCATGTAGACAGAACACGTGATTTATGGATAGATGTGATAAAAGAGGCAACTCTAGTGAAATATATACTAAAGTAATGGGGAGAGTTGTTCACAAGTGACATCACACTTTTTGTCGCATTGCCAATGCGCTATCTCAATAGCTTTAGTGATCGCAATATTCAAATGCTCATAACTTTCTCATTATTTGTCCGATTTTTCTCAAACTTTCGTTGATCTGTTTCTTTGATTTTTCTGTTTTCACACAAGCGATCTTGATCCAAAGGTTTCATTCTCCTTTAAGAATAATCTGTGTCGACCTGAAAAGGTGGCTACTTATAAGGAATAATTATTACTCCATGTTTTTACAATCATTCTAAAGCCGCCGTCACATCCACGAAACCGACTCGATGATATTCCATTCGAAATAACCTAATTTCATTGGTCGGTTTAAATTCGAATTCACTGGTGTGAATGTACGTACCTGAAAACAACCATGCAAATTAGACGATAGGGAGTTTTTGCTCGTGACGCACGACGTATTCACGAACAAAGTAAATGTATTGCAAATGCCCGTCAATTAATGACAAAGAACAGTTGGAAGGTCTTATTCAATGATTGGGCCCCGTCTTACAAAGAGTTGCGGGTGATCCGATCAATCGCAACTATGGACGGCCAGCAATGTCAACATCTATTATGCATCTTTGTTTAAAATACTTTCTATCTATGATGTATATTCATGCATTAATTGTTTTCTTAAAAATTCACTGTGCTTCTCTTTGCATACATTGTACAAAGGACATCGTGCATATTTTTCGTAGAAAAACTTATGACACTGATGGACTTCCATAGAGTTACGATTGATCGGGGCCATGTGAACATGAACAGCAGCTTTGTCCCAATTTTGGGAGCTGACGCAAAATTGCAAATAACATGCCGTTTTTCCAGAGTCCGGGGTGAAGCTGTTTGGATTTGATTTATCAATTTTCGACAAAGACTTTGTGGTTGTTCTTTGTCATGAAGGCATTAGACAATAACTGTTCTCTCGTTGTGGATCAAAACTCACTAATCTCAATTCATTTTACTTCTGTTTAGCTCTTGAGGGAGGCTGTAGAGAAGATTCTCGAGGTTGAGCCAGGCTCGATGGAGATCGTCGACCTGGTCGACAAGATACAGGATATCGGGCAGTTCTACGCGCTAAAGATCGACAACATGCATGCTAGACTGGAAGCAAAACAACAGGTTCGTGTGTGGACTTGATGATGATGATGATAATGATGGTGGTGATGATGATAATGATGATGATGATGATGATGATGATGATGATGATTGTGATGATGATGATGGTGGTGGCGGTGGTGAACGATAATAAGGGTGGTGATCATGATGGTGATGGTAATGACGATGATGAATGCTTCAATGATAATAATAATTCACATTTCAGTGAAAACGGTATTGGTATTAATTTAATCACGATTTGAATGATCGTGGTGGAAATAATGATGATGATGATGATGACGACGATGATGATGATGGAACCATCTTATAATGTCTTCTTTCCCCATTTCAGTCTTCCAAAGAAAAGCTTCAGAAAATTCGTGACCTTTGCCGGGTAAGTTACAAATTAGTTCCTTCGAAAAAAAGCTTAATATAATTGAAAATATCCCAAAATACAAAGAAGGATACAACTATAATGATAAAATACTTCTCAAAGGCCAACTCTAAATTTAAAAGCCCCCCGACCCCCTGTAATGTAAATGACGGTCTTACTGCTCTGTGAATTGAGGGGCCCATTTGAGGGGCCCATTTTTGAGGGGCCCACATTGTACAAGCATTGCTTTTTAGTGGGTCCCTCCATTTCCATCTTAATTTAATTTCTATTGAAAAATAGTATACTTACTTAAAACCTCTAATGTGTTGCCCAAATCGTGTAAGTTTTTTTTCACAACATATGTATTATTATTTTTGTTTCTTTGCAATGGATACAAATTCTTATGTTTATATATATAATATACGATTTGTTTTTGTTGGATGGAAGTGAATAAATAAAATTGAATTGAAATTGAATTGAATATGTGTATTGACTGTTAGCAGGGTATGATTCCACCATGACCAACTGAATTACGAAATCTAATTGACAAAATGTTGATATTGCAAAAATATGATATTAATCATGACTTTTACAATTATGCGTATACGTTGTGCATATGGTTGTTTTCAGATATCAAGCAAAATTTAAAATGTCAGAATTATTTTTAACCTGATTTGTACCTCATCCGTTTTAACATCTTTCGTACCAGCTACATAATGTGGTTTGAATAAAAATGGATAAAACGACCGACTTAGGGGAAATGTGACTGAGGTATTAAACCCTCATCGATTTGGTCATACACTGGAAAAACTCCGGTGTTGATTTAACACCAGCCCGGAATCTATATATGTCCACACCAGAGGAGTATTGAAACAACACCAGTTTGGAATCAAACCAATTCTGTGTTAATACTTATTGGTGTTGTATAAACACCTATCTGGTGTTACAACAACTAAACTGGTGTTGTTTCACACTTCTCTGGTGTAAACATATATAGATTCCGGGTTGGTGTTAAATCAACACCGGGGTTTTTGCAGTGTAATTACATGATTACATGAATGACTGAAATCTTCTCTTTCCCCCATTATGCACGCATCTGCTGGTTGCTAGGCAACTGCTACAGACATGGACATCAAATTCAAAAAGAAGACGAAGATCCCAGAATTCCTTGCTCTCTTCGGCAGTGTGTGGAATAAACAGCAAGATCTGGTGACGTCACTAGACAAGAAACTTCTTGAAAGTGACTGCCGGATTGAGGTGAGTAACCGCCCTTTCACACTAAAAAAATATCGTTAATCTAATGATGATTCCAGTGAAAAATAAGACGAATTTCTAGCACTCGTGAAACCAAACTAGAATCACGAACGCTAATAACAATCACGAATTCACATTCTACTCCAGAGGTGAATTCCATGTTAAAGGCCTGGTCACATGCACCGCCCGAGCGTTGTTGGAGCGGTCGTGGAGCGGTAGGGAAAGAGGGTCGAATTTCACTCACAAAATTGGGGGAAAAAATTGAAAACAAAAATCGAAAACAAAAAAAAACAGCAATCGAAATCGAAAATGGTGAACGGTAGCGAGCGGTGATGATTTTTTTCCGTGTAAAAGATCAGATGATTCTAAAGACGAATGAAAAATTAATTGCAATGATGATTCAAGATCCACGTGTGAAAAGGCCCTAGGTTAAGAAGGTATGATCAAACAGCTATTTTGATGAGCAATTTATAAACATTGACTATTAAATGATAAAATTGCAACGCAGATTATATATTCATATTCTTAGCGCGACAAAAATGATGAATGATGATCAATACCATAAACTCCCAATTTACGAAATTTATGCTGAACAATAATTCATATATAATGCCTATATAAACAGATTGCTTCAAAATATGACAGCCAAAAAAAACCCTCATGAAATAAAGATAAGCACTTCGATGAAGATGATGATAAGAGGAGGGGGAGGAAAAGAAGGAGGATGACGATGATGACGTCGACGAAGACTACGACGACAAGGAAGGCGATGATGAATATGATGATGATTACAGTGATGGTGCATACATTAAAAGAGTGATCATTATAAAGTGATTGAAACCGAAACATGGAAATCTTCCTGCGTTAGTCCTTCTTTTCAGTTTGAATGTGACAAAAGTTATTCAAATTTAATTTCATTCCTATCAAATTTTCTTTTTCAAGCTGTTTTATTCTTTCTTTTGTCTAACATTATCGATATTATTTCGTTCTGTCTATCAAAAGGAGTTAGAGGCTGCCTTGGATCAGATGAAGGAAGAATTAGAACAGACGACAACTCCAAAAGAAATTAAGAAAAAGAAGAAAAGACTTCTGAGGACCATCATCAACACAATGATACCAGAACAAGTACTGTATACACTTTTACGTAATCAACAAGAAAGGATGAATTCAAAGGGGAGAGAAAGAGAGGGGATTAGAAGGGGGATGACAGAAATGAAAGGAAGAAGGATCCAGGAAATGTTCTCGAGGCAAATAAATAAAGTGGCGCCATCCATAATAAATTTTTATACCATGCCTTTTTATTTTCTGTCATAATAAAAAAATAACCAAATACGCATCTAAGTTTTACGTTAAAAAAACTATTTCTCTCTGAGGATTATATCATGAAATTCAATGTTTTTTTAAATATTTTTTATTATAATTCAAATGATAAAGCTCGTTGAGGATTGTTCTATGGTCGGTCGGTCATCCTGGCAATGTTTAAAACTATAATCGCTGTTGATAATGATGATTATACTAAAAAAATAGTTTGCATTTTTTAATGATTCAATTGTAATTTTTATGTTGTTTGCGGATGTTGTTGTTTTTTGTAGACGGTAGATGAGAAGGATGATAAACTAAAGACTCAGGCTGATCAGATCCGGTAAGAGACACGGCAATTTAGAAGCCTTGAAATTTTGCAATTCGGCATTTACCCTCACTTATTTAAACCGTGTTGAATTGAATGTACTTTTTATTAGTTGCCTTTGAATATCCCCTATTTGAAGAAGGCCATCTTGGCTTTCATACCCGACAGATACAATTGAGATTCTCAATCTTCTTATATTAGTATTTCTTGCTATTTGTGATCAAATTGTGAAATTTTATTTGAATTCATTCACGTAAGTTCAGTGAAAATAACTGCGTCAAATGATTGCCTCGCAAATCTATAGAGAGCTAGCCTTTTGTCGAGGCCTCCCGCGGTATTGTAAACATCGTTGTATAAAATTGTAAATAGTATTTTAACACAATTTTAAAAATAGCAAGTTGTTTGAGCCCATCACTGTAACTACAAGTTATTCAAACTTTTTTAATAAACCTGTTTAAAATGTCAACAACTTGTTTAAAACTTTAAACAATAATTGTTAGAGTAACGGGCTTATAAACAACGTGCTTACAATTTCAAACAGAGTTTTGACAGTACATTGTGAAAGACTTTATTAGTGACCAGTCTTTGGTGTTTTCCTATACTCTACTGAAGTCGCTTGGAGGCCATTCAAGAATCTAAATACAGACAAGACCACGAAGTACTTGCCCTTCACCGAGAGAGCACCGCCATCAGACAAACCAATGATGAACTCCAGGAGAAACAAAGAGAACTTGAGGAAGTCATCGAGGACCTCAACCACAGTCTCGATGAGGAGAAACAAACCGTCCAAGAACTTCGTCAACTAATCCAGATGTAAGTGACGTTCGCTGATTCGTATGTTGGATTGACCTACTTATTTAATGAATTAATGTTTCATTAATTGATAGATTCCTTTATTGATAGCTAATTAATCATCAATAAACCAATTGTATCTATACTCCGTTTGTTTCTTCATCAGAAACGTGTTATCCTCTATTCTTGTCTTAATATCTAATCGAATAAAAACGAACACTCTAAAAAATGAAGTGGCAATTTAGCACCTAAGGAGTTTAGTGACTGCACCTGGGAATGTTCAAATTCAATTCAAATAAAACATTTATTTTCTTCCATTTCATTACATTTTTCATAAACATAAATTCATACATAAATCAATTTGTTATAGAAAATATAAATATGTACATATTGGGTTTAAGGAAGAAGGCGTATACCCTAGAAAAGTCAGCACTCCGAAGTGCAGTCACTCGGCTATACAAGCTCTGTAAGTGCGAAATTAACTCTTCATTTTTTAAAGTGTAGTATTTTAGTAATAACAATTATGTTAACAGTAGTTGATGACAGGGTCGTACGCAGAATGTGTTCCTGATGGGGGGCGGGGGCAGGACGCATAATTTTTTTTTAAGAAACTCGAAAGCGAGGTAGTGACGTGACCGAGCTTATCTATGGGGCGCTTTTGCGTTTTAAACGTGAAATTGAAGGATTTCGGACTGATCGGACACACTTTGGGTGAATTTTGTGAAAATTTACAGTAAAAAAGTTTGCCACCTCCCCACCCCCGCTTCGTACGGCCATGGTGGGTGACGCTCAGCACTACTGGAGCATGAGCATGAACTCCATATAAAATATCACAATATACCGCTTTATGTATGCTTCAATTACCTGTGCAGTTATGAGGGTCGAGGTCTTGGGGCAGTCCTCCGCCATGAGAGAATACAACACATACAGGGTGATGAGGTAGGTATTATGGGTGCTTAAAGATTAATAATAATAATAATGATAATAATAACAATAATAATGCTAATAAAAATAGCAACAATAATACTGATAATAATAATTAATAAGAACAATAATAATAACTACGATAAAAATAATAATTATGATGATAATCATAATAATAATTATGATAATGATAATAATAGTAATAATGATAATAATAATGATTATGTAAATACTAATAATAGTGATAACAATAAAAACAATGATGATGATGACGATGATAATAATGATAATATCAATAATAACAGTAATTGTAACAAAAATAAAGTTTTTATTTAACACATTACAACATATGGTAAGGAATACATAAGAATTACTTTAAAGAAATAATAAAATTAGTAAACATGAGAGAAAATCAAATATACATTACAGTCATCATATTATATATATATGTATATATATTTATACACATTTGACTTATAAGGCTTTCAGAGATAAGTGCATGAAAATGAATAAGATAATCGTCACATTCATGTACAATTCTACGTCGTTATTTGATAAAACACAAAATCTTTAACATCATTTTGTGGGGGGAGGGGTCCTTGAAAGTTCCTTTTGCTTCCCATAATAATAGTCAAATTTTTTTTCTACGTCATTTTATTTCCCCCTTTTCTATTTTTGCTATTCGCAAGAGGTATCGTTATTATGTATCATTCTTTATTCTATTTTATTTACCCCCTCTCTTTCTCTCTCTCTCTCTCTGTTTCTCTCCCTCTCCTCCAGCAAATGAAAACCGCCAATGATCGTAAGCCAGATACAAAGCTCTGAGAAGCGTATCCACATTGGATGTCACTTGATTGCATTGCTTGTGAAAGTCGGACTCTCTGTCGTCAAGCTTGAAATAAAAAAAAATAGAAAATTTTCACAGAGTGTAAAAAAACAAACATTCATATCGGTATTCAGCGTTTGGATCTCAAATGAATTTGACAAGATCGATCTCTACATTCGTCAAGGAATTCAGCTCCTCGTCTGTCAAACTTCATATTTTCTGTCAGCGGAATGATAATGCGATATGACGTTTTATAAGCCAGCAAAATCTTAAATGGTACTACATTGACGATTAAAATTATTACCTGGACAAACCAAAATGATGAGTGAATGATATCATTGTCTGTCTTTCAGCCAAAACAAACAAAAAGAAAACTAGATGTTGATCGAAAGAAGATGTGAGTCCAGGGATAAGAAATAAAAAGAGAAGGACTAGATATTGAAACTTTTTCTCCTTTCCTTCTTTTTTCTACCTTTTCTTTTCTTTCTCCTTTCCTTTCCCTCTTCTGTCGTTTCTTTTCTGTTCTCATGTTCCTTAACTTCCTCTACCTATGACTCTCTCTCTCTTTTATTTGTTCCCCATGGAAGACCAGCCGCACATATAACTGGTGCAGCTGAATAATAATTATGTCCATTTATATAGCGCAGTTACTATGTGCATATACTCAACAGCGCTTTGATACTTGGTATCATATTATTACCCCGGCTGTAGCTGAGCCGCCATATTAGGCGCTAATGCATTCAAGGAAAAATCCTACCGGGTACCCATTCACCTCACCTGGGTCGAGTGCAGCACAACGTGGATAAATTTCTTGCCGAATGAAATTACGCCATGGCTGGGATTCGAACCCACGACCTCGGAGACTAATCCACTGGGCCATAACGCTCCACATATGGGTTATCCAACCGTCTTTTGTCTTAAGTTTGATATTTTAAATTTCTTAACATGTTTCAATCATTAATTTTTCTTTTCTTTTTTTTAAATCAATGTTTAGAATGTATTTCATTATGTATGTATATGTTACTCCTTGTATCTCTTTACATTTATATATATTGCTATGTATTTTTATGACAGAAATAAAATAAACGCGATGAAGAATATAGGGTATCCACTCCAGTTGAAAGCAAAACGAAATTATTCATTGCCATTTCAATCTCGAAAGGTCTGTGTGTGGTGATATATACACTCATAAAATAAATGAGTAAAACAGACAATTGGAGTTTCAAGAAAATATGCAAATGATGAATAGGCATATTTGTTGGGTGAAAATTTCTTCCATTTTAGGTAAAATAGACTTATTTTTGAAATCTTAAAGGGATCCAGGCTGAAAATATTTATATCTAAATAAATAGAGTAAAATTCACAAAGCAAAATGCTGAAAATTTCATTAAAATCTGATAACGAATAACAAAATTATTGAATATTGAATGTTTATAAATATTTGTGCAGACGGTTATATGCACATCGTCATGAATATTCATTATGTGGGTTGATGATGTCAAATCTCCACTTTGCTTTTTCTTATGTTATTACATGAAATCATTAATATTTCATTTTTTCATAACATGTGTAAATGATCTGTCTCCATTATGATGAAATAAGTAGCGGCAATAAATAACTAATGCACTTAATCAGTTGTCAATCCAATTGGTTTAGTTCTTGGTAGAAAAAATTGAATAAACCTAACTTCATATAGTAAAATACAAAAGAACAAGTGGGGATATGACATTAGCCCACCTTAATGAATATTCATAAGGACGTGCCTAAAAGTGTTTCACCGGAATAATGCAAATCTTTAATATTCAATAACTCTGTTATTTGTTAGCCGATAATGATCAAATTTTCAGCATTTTGATTTGTGAATTTTACTCTATTTATTGAGATAGAAATATCTCCAGCCTGGACCATCCCTTTAAGCAAAATTGGAAAAATCCATAACGCTCCCTTTTTACTCATCGGTGCATTCTTATGAGTTGTTATGATCAATAAAAGTAAACACAAGTACAATTTGATTATCTTTAACAGAGACTTTATTTACAATGTGTTATAGAGGAAATTATTGAGCATCACTAATGACGGTAAACTTTCCATTAAAAAATATTGTCAAGCTATTTAGCTTGACGATGTTGACAAGGGTATGAAATTCGAATCACTTTACTTACATTAGATAAGTTTTGATTACAGTTGAAGATAAATAAAATCATAGAAAAATATAAGGTTATGAGTATAGATTGGAGTCAATAAAGCAAGGGGAAGAGAGAGAGAGAGACATAAAGGGAGATATTGGGAAGAATGTATTTGCTATTGACATGATTGAATTCAAACAAAATATAGAAACTATAATAATATTAATAATAGTAATAACCAAATTTCTAATGCGCACATATATATATCCAGTGCAAGGAATGCTCAATGCGCCTGACACCTCAATTTAAATTCAACATCAAATTATATTTAATGAATAAAAAAATAAATATGTTTTCTAAATTTCATAATATATGCTTCACCTGTGTTATATTAATATGCCTGAATGCAATCACAATAGGCTCATTTTTAAAATCATAAAAAAGGAGTAGGTATAGTCACCATTCACGTCGTTATCCTTCAGTATAAGCCATACAATATTTTCCTTATCCTCATGATGAGAGGCGTGTTTTTCAGCGTTTTTACTTTGGTGGTATACAAGTTAGACACAAAGTACGCATTCTTCACAAAAAATGCAATCTACAGCAAAATTTTAAAAGGTGCAATTTTGTACAAATTTGAGGTAAATAATAATTGTCAACGCGAAACTTGAAAGGCGCGCTTCAACACATTTTCTTCGTTCGAGACTTTCATAAAGTCTCCAACGAAGAAAATGTGTTGAAGCGCATCTTTCAAGTTTCGCACGCACCACGAACCGTCCTCTCTGCGCACTTCGATGCGAAAGTTACTTTTGCAGAAAATGCATTTAAAGAAAAAAAAATTAACCAACAATAAGTGCACCTACAAGGAGAGTAAATTATTTACCAGTATCTTCGTTAAAAAAGTTCAGGTTCCAAAATTTCATCCCGTATCTTTATATTTTCTAGAAGTTCATTACTTACGCCACAGTAGGCAACGTAACAGAGAGGACGGTTCGTGGTGCGTGCGACGTTATCTGATTGTCAGTTTGTTGAACTGATTGCCTGTTAGTTGAACTGAAAAACGTCAGTTGAATTCATAAGAATAACATATCTTACTCCTTTTTTTCTTTAAATTTTGCGAAAATTCCACAGTTTGACAGGATGCACAATAATGTACCCTAAAAGTTGCTTCCTCGTGTTGCATTTGAACATTTGCATCTCATTTTTGTTAGTGTGTGCCTGGTGTATATATCCCAAACAGTTCCTTGTGCCATATATTAATAAAATCGTCATGTAAAATCCAAATAGGACGACTCAGTAGCATAATGGGCCAGGATTTTTAAGGGGATCCAAACACTGAGTTTCATCCACTGATCGCACGATTCCCAAACTTACCCTATAGTCATGATAGTGAGGAAAACAGATGCTCAAATAAGGGACATCACCTGTGGTATAAGTTTCATAAATGACTTACAACTGTTTCAACTTTACCACGGTAACAGGGCTCGACAGCCAATCACAAGCTTTCCATGGAAACTACAACAAAGGTAAAGTTTGCTGTAAGTATTTTGTGAAACGGGCCCCTCGACTTGGCATGCTCGGGTGAACTTAAAAAAAATGGCCAGACTTTATAACGAGCCTGCTACCACTAAAAAAACATTATTTCAGCCTTTCTTTTTAAACATATTTTCATTTTCCCCATAATTTAAGAAAAGAAATTATACGCAAGTAGATAAAGCTGATGGGCCTATATGCATTACAAGCTTATGTGTTTTAATTCTCTGAAAGGGATGCATTCTTTGTAGGTTGGGGATTTTATAAAACAAAATCCTATTCACTCTGAAATGAAGCAACTTGTGAAAAGGACAATTTGGGTGCGACTATGGCTTTTGTCACTCTTGACTATTCTCTAGTCGCATTTGACCTAACCAGAGCAAAGTCTTTTCTGCCGAGTCTTTGTAACGATGAAAAGAAACATCTGAAAATGCATAACACAAAATGTCCGAGTCGGCTTGGTGCAACCATCACCTTAGTCATATTGTACTATATTCTTGTCGCATTTTGACTATATCCTAGTCGCAATTGGACAATACTCTAGACATATTTTGACTATATTCTAGTTGCATTTGACCAGAACAAAGTGATTTCTGAGAAGAATTGTGAATTGTGAGTATAGGCCTATATCTGCTGCACACGTACAGTCGACTATCAATCAAGACGTTTTTCCCTGTTTGTTTTAGGGTTTAGAGGTGAATATGCTAATATAGCATAACATAATTATTATTATACTGTATAACCAGTCATAATAACGATGTATTTTATCAATCTGAAATAATATGTTGATGCCATGGTCGCATCACTAAAACTGACTGCAAACCAACCAGTATGACATTTGAAATTAATGTGGCACGCCTGATGCATAATGCAGCGTCGATGCAGGTGGGAGGTTTGCACAGGACGCAATGTAATGCAGCGAAAATGGCGGCTTGGTCATAAGTATAATGGGTTAAGTCACACCAATAAAACCGACTCCAAATTGACCGATGGTACGCCATTCGAATTAACATAATAGCCTTCATCGTTATAGGGTCGGTTTCGTCGATGTACCTGGGGCATGACTGAATCACTTTTAGTCGTTCATCGGTCATCCCAGACGGGCACGCGCCTCGTCACCCGCGCGTTACTCAAGGCGACGCCATCGCTATCTTCATGTTGTCATGGTCGTCTTAAAGTTGTTTAACATTATATGCTGTTGATGCTTCTGGCAATGCTGCTATTATTTCTGTTCCTGATGTCGACGATGACTATGACGAAGGTGAAGACGATGACGGTGGCTAATTTCAACTTTACTTGTCTTCGAGTCCGTGACATCTAGACTAACATCATTGACTTATCCTCCTATAGGCGTTTGAAGTCGTATAATAACAGACATCGTTCGACATCGTACCCGTGCTCAAAGTCAAGTCCCATGCTATACGTGGTCAACGATCATGACGAGGACCTCATTATCTGACCCTCCGTGGTAATATCGTAGCTTTATGTAAATCCCAGACGTCCTTCGCGTCGGTGAATGCGACCGTCAACCGTTCGGCCGTCGCCTCCGCGTAGGCGAAGCCCCCTTTTCGTCGGACGTTGCCCATGTGAAAGTGTTGCCAATCGGCTGGCACAGAAAAGCGATGAGTTCTACCAGGGTCGATTTTAGCTCCAGCACCGCTGATGAAATATTCCACCGGTGACTCTGGCTCGTGGATATGCTGTATGATTGAAAAAATAAAATACTATTAAAATACAGTTTGTCCTTCTCTTATCACTTTCATATAAATGTATATATTTTTTAATCAGATGACATTATCATTACCCCCCCCCCTCCATTCTCCAGTGAAAAGGGCACTCAACTATAATACACAAAGGAATGACAAGAAAGGGAATGGGTAGTAATTGTTAGTTTGAATGCAGAACCTGTTCGACGGTCTACCCCCCCCCCCCAAAAAAAAAAAGGTGATGAAAAAATAGAAAAAAAATATATCTGTATATTTAAAGAAAATAAAAAGGCAGTTTGGAAGAGGGTCATTTGAGTTTTACTTCTAGTATACGAGTCGATAGATGGAGTTTGTTAGGTTTATATGTATATATATATTTTTTAAGTGGTGCTCTCACACGTACATCTTAGTTTCATGATAATTATATAATTTTGATCTATACTTTATGTTCGTCATTACTTTCAACGCATTGTGACCAGTAAAGATTTTGTTATCAACTTGTAAGTTTAATGTAAACGGCGTCTCTACTTTGGAGAGAATGGTCTCTAACATTTTTACCTGTAAACAGTGATCATGGCCCGCAAAGTATGCAGAGACGTTGTACTGTTTGAGAAGTGGTTCCAGCCTGTCTACAAGACACCGAGTTGGGCCATGTGAACCTATCGATCGAACGGGGTAGTGTCCCGCGACTATTACATAACTTGCCCTGTAAGAAACAAATATGTCACGTGTTTCAATGATCATGATGATCTATATCGAATCTTAGTATTGAAGTGGATTGTATGACTAATGCATTTGGCTTTAAATAGAATTAAATGTATATTAAGCTTTAAAATTGAAGGGAGAGGGGACAATCCCACGGAAAAAATTGAGAGAGTGACATTTCCCCCACCCCAATACGATTTTTTTTTGTTTATTTTGTATCAGTGGTTGCGATCACTACTTGGCGCTGGAAAAAATCCTCCCCTATCGATCGCTGCCAATGCCCATCGAGTGGTCTAAGGTGCCTTGGGCCTGGCTATACATGGAAAGTCCGGAGTTCGATCCCCGGCCGCGGCACCTATGCCCGTGAGCAAGGCATTTAATCTACAATGCTCTTTTATCCTGCTTTCAAATAAATGGATTGCTATATTTGGTAACTAGGTGTGCACTTGTTTAAAAAAAAGGAAAAGAAAAAAATATGCATGCTAAGAATTGCTGAGATTTCTGCAAATATTGATATTAGACCCCGTTCCCAAAATGAAACATACATAGATAAATTAATAAATTAGTATTCTTAATGAATGAATAAGTAAAAGAATGGACAAATAAATAAACAAACAAACAAATAAATAAGTAAGTAAATAAATAAATGAATAAATAGATAAATAAATAAATAAATAAATACTCTTACTCTTTTGTTAGATTAAGTTGATGTTCTAACCAGCTCCACTGTTCCTCGGCTGCTGTGATATTCCAAGGGCCCGTAGGGGGCGCCCCCATACCACAGAGAAGCATGGTATCAATAGCCACCAAGAAGAGCCGAGCATCAGGGTCGCCTGGGATACGGAACTCTTTGGTGTAGTACAAGCTTGGAAAATGCCTTCAAAGAAAAATATAAAATTAGTTATTTATTTTTCCTTTCCACCGAAAAATATTTATCATAATTATGTACAATTGTGAAACGAAAATAAATCAAATCTCAATACAAAATTATGGTTCATGTGAAAAGACTTGGCTTTGGTCTTTATGGCAGTTGGAGATTGACTTGACTTTGATTTAGGCTGAGAGGCACAGTTGTCTTACTGTTGCTTGCCTGATTTTTTCTTTCTTTTCTTTTATCCGTCAAAGTTGGCATCCGACCGTGGCGAGTTTTCGCCACCACAACGCAACCTGGAACGTTGAGAATCTAATGAAATATTCTCGTCCGACGGCTTAATTCTGACGTCATTGTCGATAACTGGTGAATCGTGCTAAAATGATATTCGGAGCTAACGAAAATGGCAAATTATGTCATTTTTCAGAGTCCTAGACGACACCGCTGTTTTGATTCACCGTTTTTCGACAAAGGCTGCTTTGTCAAGAAGGCCATTTGACAATAGATTCTCTCCAGAAAGTGTTTGCGTAGTAGTTGCAAAAACTCCCTATGAACAACACGACAAACACTGATGTACTAAATAGGGTTCCTTTGGGCCATGACACCCCCCCGAAAAAGTTCCACGATCAAGGAAAAAGAAAGAAGCCGAAAGGAAAGTCTATCACAAAGTTAGATTTTTAATTTCTAAAGGTAAATTGTTTGCTCGCTCGGGACTTTTAAGATAATTATGTTGCCACGCGCGCCATGTTCCCAAAAGTTTTGCCCCCTCAAAGTTTTTGTTCGGCTCATTGCGCCACTGACATCTCCACAGCCAATCAAAATTAAGAAAAGTTGTCGAATAGTGGAAGAGCCGTGGTGTAGTGGTTCTGACTCTCGCCTTGTAAACAGAGGGTCGTGTGTTCGAATGCCACCGCGGTCTAGCGTCCTTTGGCAAGGCGTTAATCCACACTTTGCCACTCTCGACCCAGGTGCTAAATGGGTACCCGGTAGGATGCGAAAGATATTGTATGTTTGATTTTGCCAGCGCCATAATAAGGCTGCAATGAATGCAAGGAATGCTCCCCAGGGAGTGGAAATTGTGCACTTTTCGTGCGGGATTGAAATGAATCCAATGACCGGGGTAATAATATGCTGTAACGCGCTTTGAGCCATTCTGGGAAAAGCGCTTTATAAAAATTGGCTATTATTATTATTATTATTATTATTTGAATCTGATAACTTGTCAAACTTCAAAATGTAAATGAAGTGCTCTCTAGATTTTTGTCCTACACCATGAACACCGCAACATCTAAAATGTTTAAATGTTTGCTCAAATATCTTTTCTAAACATTATTCTTAATTGTTCGAATTGGGATGGTCTCCCCTTTAATTTGCATCTTTAAGACAATCAACCAAATTATCTTAGATTAGTTCGTCAAAAGAGTATGAAGAGTATTAAAGCTATCTGATTTTTTTTTAATAACAAGAACGTGGTAAATATTCATTTTACTTCTTATTTCTTCCGTTAATTGCACAATTTTTTTTTAAATATCTTGATATCCTTTCCAGTCAAATGCAATTTGTTTCAGATTGTTGACAATATCATTTATTTGTTCAGTGTTATCTATCAGTGTTTTGCTGACGACGTTTATCACGAGCAGACAATTTTTATATCAGCGAGCAGCTATATACATAATGATTGTGCATGCCTCAAAAACGTTGAATATCAAAACAAAACTATGAATTATGTTTTCAGAATAAATGGATGTCGCGCACTTCATTGTCTCAATAAAAAAAATGTTTTACTTATACCACCTGCACTTTTAAACGAAAGTACACTGACCTTAACTGTGTTATGAATCGAAGGATAGGAGCAAATTATGCCAAGTCGCATCAATGGAAGTATGGAACCAATTCCAAAACGATCAAGGCTATTACGTTATGTCGAATGTCATACCATCGGTCGGTTTGGAGTCGGTTCCTTTTGTACCCTGGCGGATCCAGGGGGGGGGGCACAGCCGACCTGTGCCCCCCTTTTGAGAGGCACAATTAAAATTTGTAATGTAAAAATGCCGTTAAAACAGAAGTGTGCCACCCCCCCCCCTTGAAAGTGAAAACTTTTTTTTTTTGCTTGTCAATAATTTCGCGTGGACGAAATGTCTTACTTTCTTCTTTTTTTTCTCGGGAAAATGTGCCCCCCCCCTTGGAAAATGCTGGATCCGCCTCTGCTTTGGTATGACTGTAGCATAACATTGAACATGAATCTGTCGAGTCGGGGATCTCAAAATGTCACATAAGCACTACTCATAATCGGATGTTGATGCAAGGTTATCACTTCGAATTGTTACCGGGCTATTTTAGTACTTTCTGCGCTTTTGGAGTGATAACTATTGTTTGTTTATATATTCGTCAAAAGAAAATATGATTGGCCCCACCCCGATCCTGGATCAGCCCCTGATTAGTAGCGAGCAATTATCAATTTTTTCGCTACAAAACAAACACTAATGTGGACAAGTACAGTGAAACATAAAATTACACATCCAATGTATAATATATAAATAAATATAATGAAGAGAGAAATTTGCTGCAATTAAGTAACTGACCATCTTGGAGATATTTTGGAGTATTCTATCTGTGCCGTGATGTTGCCCTCCCAGTCGTGATTACCTGGTACGATATACCAAGGAACCTGCAACGATTCGGCCGCATAAACGTCTTCAAACGTTTGCTGCCAAGAAATGAAACACAAAACAAAATAAAGAAAATTTATCCTTGAAGAATAAGTCCACCCCAACAAAAACTTGATTTGAATAAAAAGAGAAAATTCAACAAGCATAACACTGAAAATTTCATCAAAATCGGATGTAAAATAAGAAAGTTATGACATTTTAAAGTTTCGCTTCATTTCACAAAACAGTTATATGAACGAGCCAGTTACATCAAAATGAGAGAGTCGATGATGTCACTCACTATTTCTTTTGTTTTTTATTGTTTGAAATATTTTGATTTTCTCGTCATTGTCATGTGAAATGAAGTTTCATTCCTCCCTGAATACGTGGAATTCCATTATTTTAACATTTTGTGCTTCAGGCAAGGAGGGGGTCCTAATCATCAAATTCGTAAAAATTGAAATATTGTATAATTCAAACAATAAAAAACAAAGAAATAGTGAGTGAGTGACATCATCCACTCTCTCATTTGGATGTAACTGGCTCGTTCATATAACTATTTTGTTAAAAATAAGCGAAACTTTGAAATGTCATAACTTTCTTATTTTACATCAGATTTTGATGAAATCTTCAGCAATGTGCTTGTCTGATTTTTCTCTATTGATTCAAATCAACATTTTTCTGAGGTGGACTTGACATTTAAAATAAAAGTTCCCACAGCAGTCTCGAGAACACCTAATCTTATCATATTGCGTAATCTTACAGGAAGTTGGTATTTGGCGTATGGAATCTTACAAATTTCCGTAAATAAAACACCACTTTCCCCTTTTTAAACAGACCTATTCTGTTAAATTGCAGAAAATTTCCTGTTTTATGAATTTACAGAATGATTCTGTTAATTGCTTTCTGCAAAATCTTCTTTTTTTATTTTGTAAAATCACTGGGTTTTTAACAGTGCAGACTGTTTAATCAAGTTTATCGAAAGAAAAAAGGCAAATTGAAAATGCTTGATAGCTTATAATGCATAGTTTGTTTCATCAGAAAGGGATATTTTCTTAATTAGTTTTTTTATCCGATATTATTTTTTTCAAGCATTCTGCTTTTGATGACAATCCCTCCCCAGCAAAATATGTATGCAATTTCAGGGGCCTCGGAAGCCCCCCCCCCCCCACTTTCTTTCCAAAACCGTGTAAAAAACGTAAAATTACTGTATGATTGTGTGATTTTGTGCATGGCCAGCCCCCCCCCCCCCCCCCTTGAAAACCGTTCCGCGGCCCCTGAATTTGGTAGATCATTTTTGTCTAGAATTTATAGCAATCTTAGTACATGTATATGATTCATGTCCCATAGGAAATCCCCATGTTAGTGTTTGTAAAGTATCATATGAATGACATGAAGAAGAAAACAATGAAATTAATCATAACACGGGTTCTGAACCTTCCAATTATTTATCTTATTCCCAGGCATTCTTCCCGGTACCATGTCATTATAAAAATGTAGCGTTTAAGATCCTGGTTATCTGATACAGAGTTTTTGACATTGATTAAAATGTTTGGAAACAAATGATATTGAACTTGTAGATGTCTCTTACACTGAAAGTCACTTCTACCCAAAAATTTTCTTATGCTATCAAACTTTTAAGGAAATTTGCCGTAATGGCAACTACCTGTCATTGGCTGTTTAACACTGTTACCATAGTAGTGACCATAAAGGCAAAGATACAACAATTATAAGGCCTGTATTCTGAACTCGGGTTTAAATTAAACCTTGGTTTAAAGTTGTGGTTTAACTATGGAGAGCCAATTGGGGCACAAATCCCTAACAGTACACATCCAATTTATTAACTCATTTGACACACAAAATTGTCCATAATTGTCTGTGAATGATGTCCGGAGCCTATATCCCATAACTTTAGTACAGAGTTAGACCGTGGTCTACATGGTCTAAGTTAAACCTGGCCAAGCTATCAATCTCCCTAACATGGTTTTGCTCTAAAATAGTTGCCCATCTTTGATTCGGTTGTCGAACATGAAATACGGTACGCTAAACTCTTGATCAGACGAGTTTTTGTTCTAAAACCACCAGTTATATCATATTAAACTCATCGGTATTGGTATTGACCCGATTATCGAATAGCAACCTACCCGAAATCTCGGATCGTGGACGTGTTTAACTCCGTGTTCGTAGAAATTGTCGCCGAGCTCGACGATGAAGTCTGCTTTGAAGTTTTCCGCGACATTGCCCGCAGCCCAGGCCACGTCCACTTGATCGTCAGTGGTATAAGGATGTTCGGCCATGCCTCCTATGTCACCCATGACCAAGAAACGAATTTCGGAACCAACTGGACGGATAAAAGAAAAAAATATGTTGACTTTAGTTTAATTCAAATAGTAGAAAGAAACAAATTTTATGTGTGATTCACACAAAAAACATTTACAATTCTGTATTTCCTTGATTATATAGACTCTCAAAGATTGTTAAGATATGGACCTACACTGCAAAAACACTGGTGTTGATTTAACACCATCCCGGAATCTGTATATATCCACACCATAGAAGTGTTAAACAACACCAGGTATTTTTTTGGTCTAACACCAGATAGGTGTTTATATTACAACGCCAATTAGTATTAAAGCAACGTCGGTTCGATTCCTATCTGGTGTTGTTTCAATACTTCTCTGGTATGGACATATATAGATTCCGGGATGGTGTTAAATCAACACCGGAAATTTTGCAGTATATATATATATATATATATATATATATATATATATATATATATATCTACCGATTGTTGCTTGAATAAAACCCCTTCTTACACTGTGAAAAAAAAGAGTAAATTTACGTTGGTCATTTTTTGTTGGGTAATATATACGTTGGTTATTGTTTTGTTGGGCATTATGTGCCCAATACTTAGGCAAATTTTTACTCTGCCGCTGCCAAAATACAGATGTCCAATTGTTGGGCTAGTAATTGCCCTGCTGAGTGGTAAATGTTGCGAAACTTTACGATCACGAGTTGCGCTTGCAGCATGCTATATACACACGGTCGATAAGATATGGAGGAGCTTCTAGATGACTGGGGGCTGGGGAGCCTCGCTGAATCTTTCATAGATGAGTTGCTTAAACGTTTTTTTAATTTTTTTATTTTGGACTTTACGTTAAGCATAATTTGTAAGGAATTTGTCAGAATAGGCCTACATACATGACATATATCTGACGCTGTTTTGTTTTTGCTTCACTCACTTGAGATATGCACTTGCACTTGTATGCAGCGTTATTGTGCATGCAAAGCACTTTCGGATAAGGTCTCCGGATCGACATCAAAACCCCAGTCAAGTAATAGTTAGTAATGACCATTTGTTGTGTAAAGCAAATGAAAAATGCCCAACAAATAGTATTATTGATTGCAGGGAGGGATCATAATAACTCAACAACTTAGTAAAATTATGCCATTTTTCTTGGTGATTATTAAAGGCCTTGCCCAGATGTTGGGTTAATAACTTTATTAAAAAGTTGGGCAAATTAATGTCCCCCAAAATGTAGTTCAAAATATTACCCAACAGTTGGGCACATTAATGCCCCAACAACGTTGGGTAAAATATTGCCCAGTAGTTGGTAGGGTTGACTATCGGCCCAACGTTGGGCAAAATATTGGGTAAAATATTGCCCAATTTTTTCACAGTGTAGTTTACACATAATTTTCGTTTAACTACCCGCCAGTAGGATTAAAGGCCAATTATTAGTCAACACAAAAATATGTTGATTTTAATAAATAATGAGAAGTGTAACAAGCGTATTATGATATTGAAGATGTAGTCAATATTAAATGTTAACCTAATATTTGTTATTCTGAGAATGTTAATTATGTGCTGCACTCAACCCAGGTGAGGTAAATGGGTACCGGTAGGAAGTAATTCCTTAAAAAGCTGTGTGCGCTATGAACGCCTAGCTTAGCCGGGTAATATAGGAGCGCCTTGAGCACCTAACAAGGTGGATATGTGCGCAATATAAATACCCTATATTATTATTTGTAGATATGAAGTAGAAAATCCAAGAATATCCAAAGGAGATCAACTATTCATTCATGATTTGTAATCCGAAAACGAATGCTATTTTAAGAGCTATTCTTATTGATATCATTATGAGTACATTTATTGAACATGCTTAATATAATCCCAAACTTAAGATAATGGATGATTCAGATACTTTTCAAGCATCTGTATAAGTTATGATTTATGGTCGAATTTCTATCTATCTAATATCAATGAAACCATTATATAAACTACAAATGCGCAACATGTATTGTACATAGGCACTGCACACAGACATCATATAAAATAGCATTCGTTCAGTAGAAAAAAATTATTTAAACAATTGCTATTGATTCCAACACTTTTTGCTTGTAATCAATTGTATATATTTTCGAGAAATGATTCTACAACATTTGGGTTTTTCTTATATCTGTTATCTGCCATTACGTTACTGATAAATAGTACGTAAATTTCTCGGTAACGGTAGTATCCTACGAGAGAAGAAACAAACAATTAGCAGTAGCCCGAAATCAGGGCCTCATTATAGTATAATGTAAGGACAATTTTACGATATTGTTGTTTATTTGTTCATCTTTTTTTATCTAAAAAAAACATGTGATGCGATTTGCCAGTAGTTACTGATAGCATGTAAATTTCTCGGTAAATTGTAGCTCTTCAAGAAAAAAAAAGTAACTTGTCCTAATTAGTTACGTAAGGGAATTCGTCTGATTTCTTTGTTTATTTGATCACCTTTTCTTCTTTATCGATCAAAAACAGATCGATATTGACACGAGACCGGGATTATACTGTATTATCATTAAGTTGAGATACAGACTGACAAGATAGTATCGTTGCATAAATTATTACAACGGTTATAGTCTGTTCACTCCACGTATATGAAACACTGTCGTGATTGGAAAAAACGCAGTTTTAATTAATTTTGTTTGAGTCCGTCACCCATCAACTACCATTTAAATAAAGTTTAATATTTTCAAAAAGTTTTTAACAAGTTGCTTTAAAAGGTTAAACAGTTTCTAACAAGTTTAAACAATCGTTAATTTTTTTAAACTTGTTGTTAGCGTGACGGGCTTTAACAACATGCATTATTTACATTATTTTGAATGATTGTGATTGTACCCAAGGACCTGTTATATCATAGACATCACATACCTAACAACTAAATAAAAAAATAAGATTAATGATATTCACCCTCATAGGTAGAAAATTAATTCGTTTAATTTGGAGTAGAGGGGGCACAGTTCCTGCGTATAATTACACGATTAAGTAAGCAATTAAATCAACTTTACTTTTGTAATTAGCGGTGATTTGATAGGCATGAAACTTTCTTTTGCATCGATTCAAACAGAGGTTATGTAATCATGGTAATGAACGTAGCATGGAGGAGGCGCTGGTGCATTTTGAGGGGCGCAAGAGAAAGAAATCGCCCCTCCCCTCTCTCTCTCTCTCTCCTTCTCTGTCGATGGAAAATAGTGATTGCCCCTTTCAACATCACTCATTCTTCTGTTTGCTTTATTCTTTTGGATAATTTTTTCACTCTTTCTCTTTTTTTTTTGTTTAGGATCCTACTCTTTTCTTCAAATGTTAATTGTCTATATTCATTTTTTTTTAATTATCATTTGGAAAGGCATGCATGTAGATAATGAGAGAGCGGGTCGTCCCTGCATTTTCTTTTCAATTGTTCTTCCATCTCTTCTCTCTCCCCTCTCCCTTCTCCCCCTCTGTCTCTCTATCTGTATATATATCTTTATATCCATCTTATACACTCCGCACCCATAGATAGCCTCTTCACATCATACAGGTGCATAATGATAAAATTGATATCATATTTTTAATTTCTCGTAAGACAGGTGTGTCGAAAGGATTGTGTTGCTTGACTTCACGTCACGTGCCCAGTTGGAAACCAATGGTATTGAGTTAATGTGCTAATCATTTTCTTAATCATAATCATTGCCATCATTATCATCTTCTTATCCTTTAAATATTATTCCCTTTCTTTCTTTCTTTCTTTCTTTCTTTCTTTCTTTCTTTCTTTCTTTCTTTCTTTCTTGCTTTCTTTCTTGCTTTCTTTCTTTCTTTCTTTCTTTCTTTCTTTCTTTCTTGCTTTCTTTCTTTCTTTCTTCATCTTTTTTAAACTAAAGGAAAAATCAAAGACACATCATGATATCAAATAGGCCTAACTCTTGTTTATCCAGGGGTAGCCATTTTCTCCCCCTCCTACTCATCCTAATAATAAGAGATCCTGGCGGATCCAGGGGGCATAGCCGGCCCGTGTCCCCACCCCCCCCCTTTGAGAGGCACAATAAAAAATTTTAATATAAAAACATGCTGTTATAACACAATTAAGTGCCCTCCACCATTTTTTTTTTGCTTGTCAAATTTTCCTCGGGAAAATGTGCCCCCCTTTGGAAAATCCTGGATCCGCCCCTGATATGAGATATAACAATTTTCCCTCCCTATCAATAAATTGTGACAACTTCTCACTCTGATATCCGTAAAGACCATTTTGCCAGGCGCAAATCCAGGGGGCAGAGGCACGTACCTCCTTGCCCCCCCCATGTGACCGAAATTTCAATACAAATAGTAACCTGCAGTATAACCTCTCCCCTGCTTCAAGAAGTTAGGATGAAAATATATGAGTTTTTATAGTGAAGACGGGGGGGGGCTAGGGGTGTAATTATTTTTTTTTTGGGGGGGTTGCTTAGAAAAAATGGTCCGAAATGTAAGCTCTATAATATCTCAATATTTCTTCTTCTGCTTGTCAAAATAGATATTTCGCAACTCTCTTTTTCGCAACACCGTCATCGTCTTATTCGCTGTGGAATGCATTGATTTTTAACCGTCGAACTATATAAATACCCCCCCCCTCTGCCGCGTCAGGGTATGAACATAGTGAAAAGGAAACGACTCTCTATTTCTTGTTCCCTCAAACACACCCCAAACAAAACACGTGTGATTCGTCGCGAAATGAAATATATATCAAGGATATATATGTTCGGAATTAGTCTAGGATAACCTTGTGGCATATCAGAACGCTGGAACAATGACAAATTATCTTGTCAATAAACAATTGAAGGGGTTTAAATATGATAGTAAATACATCGGCGCACGTGTAATGAGAGTCTACGTATGGAAGTAAAGGGATTGGGGAGCCAGCGCCGGGGGGGGGGGTGGTTGTGGGGCGGAGAATAGGACTGATTGTTGTATGTTGGAATTTCCTTAGGGAAAAAGTGTCCCAGGTTTGCTAATTTTGTTGTGGCCGGGGATTTTTTTTAAATAATTCTTCCACAAAAAAAATCGTTTGGCAGCAGTATTCCTTGTCCTCACATTAGGCCTACGTGATAATGGTGGGGTTTTAGGGGGTTCGATTTTTCTTAGTTTTCTTGTGCTTTTTGTACAGCCACATCAACGGAACCGACTCCAGACCGACAAAGGCTATTCCGCTATTACCTATGGCATACCATTTGTCGGTTTCCAGTCTATTTCGTTTGAATGACTACACTCTAAAAAGAAGAGCAAAGAAATTTACCAAATATTGGGTAAATTAAAGGGAACAAGCATGTTTGCTGAGTACTTCCCCCAATAATTTTGGCAAAATGCAAGCTTAAAGGGTAAATTTCACCGCAACATTGCGTAAAGTTTGCTAATTATTTGGTATCATTTTACCCAGCAAACATACATGCTCCCATTTTACCCAATATTCGGTAAACTTTTTTAGAGTGTACACAGTGAAAAAAAAATATACAACGCTGTTTACTATATGAACCTTACAGTAATTGTTTAAACAGTTTAAACAAGTGTTTAAATCTTAAGCAACAAAGTTTAATTTTCAATATCTAATCTTCAATAAATTAAACATGATTGTTTAAACGGTTTAACAAATACTGTAGGTTCATATAGCAAACAACGTTGTAGAAAATCTTAAACAGCATTTTTAGAGTGTAGAGCATAAATTAAATGAGGTAGGCGCATAGCCCCCGTGCCCCATGGTATGGCTATCGTAGAGTTTATATTGACACCGTTATTGACCCAGTGATAAAAGGCTCCCGATAAATAATCACTATTGTCTGAATGGATAGCAGTGACATAATAATCATTGTACGTTAAATCAAATACCGTAAATGACATTGTACCGTTGAAAGACAATGATATATTCGCTGATAGTAAACAAATTCGCCCTTGGTACTCATTTCATTCAACATCGCATTGTTGTATATATTTTAGTTCAATTCATTCGTCCGGTAGTGGCTGTAAGCAGTTGATAAAACTATCTAATATGATTATATTTGTATGAAAGAAATATGATTCAAACATCGCGTTTTCCTCATGACGTTTAAAGGTTGACTTTTTGGAAGGATGTACACCTTTAATGTTTCTTTTTAAAAGTATTAATTAACCTTACAGAATATACAATGGAACACTTAATCAGCAAATGCTGTTTCAAAGATATCCATTATGAGACCACCGACGGTGTGCATCTCTTCAACGCCATCACCACCACCACCGTCATCATCGTCACCACCATTGTCGTCATCATCATTATAGTCATCATCATTATAGTCATCATCATTATCGTCCTTATCAACGTAATCATCATCATCATAATCATCATCATCCTCACCATCACCATCATCATCATCATCACCATCATTATCATCATCACCATCATCACCCTCCTCCTCACCATCGTCACCATCATCATTATCATCGTCATCGCATTCGTCGTCATATTTGTTGTCACCGTGCGTATACAGGTTACTAATTATTGAAGTAAAAAGAATCCATTGGAATACCTGATAACAGGTGTTATGAGAAACTTATCACCTTCTCATATTATTAAAACTCTTCAAGGTATTCAAAAAAAAACCGAGCAGGATTAAGGGGGGGGGAGAAGTATAAAGTGGTTAAAACTTAAAACCATCTTTGGTTGAAGTGACACTCTTCTCTAAATCTAAGATTTGGGGAGATTCGGGGACTATATATGCGGGCATACATGGTTCCTTCGAAGTAAGACATATCCAAGAATGACCATTTGCACAAAATGAGAAAATAAGCTCATCATAATGTACTAAATTCTAGATAATTATGTAAATATTGAGTTTATGAATAATTTTTATTTTGAATTACAGCTTACCTGGATCAGAATACCACTGAGGAGGCTTGGTGACGGGAAACCTTGCCCGAGCTGCCGCGGTGGGAGCCGGGCTGGCTCGCACTGGCTCCGCCAATCCCCCTGCTATTTCCTCCTCCACATTTGTATCCACTGAGAAACTCGGGACGCATCCATTGCAAATACGGAGAAGAAAACAACTACTGAAAATCCAAGAAAACATCACAGCCCTGAAATTGCTCTGAGATCGACGATGATGATGATGGTGATGTCGGAAGGAAGGTGTTGACGATGACGATAAATTCCTGATGACGTTTTGCAGATACATGTTGAAGATGAAAACGTGACGTAATACCGATGAATCTCTCAGAATATTGATTACAAATTTTGCACTTGAATTGACGATATTAATGATATTCAGACGGTTAGTTGTGAAAAATGGAAGCAATCACTGTAAAAAGTAGGTTATTTTTTGGATGATGATGGGCCGAGATGTTAACTTGGAATGACGCAGGCGACCGGCTGCAGACGATTCAACCCTGGTGGCTGAATGAAAATTTTTCGTCGTGGCGCGCGGTTTTATACTACGCTCCCTTAACTCGTCTGTCTTGCGGACTCGCGTGCCGCGCTGGTAACTTATTGAGGGGCGGAGGGGGTATATAGGAGGGGGGGGGGTAACAACGAATCTCTTCCCCTATGCAATTAAACTTACGAACTATTGCAGACCTTAAATATCGTTTTCTTCATATTTAAGTTCATGGCTCCTTTTCATCCTTGAAGTCCTTGGACCCTGTTTCATAAAACAGTTACAACTGTTGTAGCTTTGTCATTATGGCAACTACCATGGTAACAGGGCTCTGCAGCCAATCAAAATCGAGTTTACCATGGTAGTTGTCATAATGGCAAAGTTAAAACAGTTATAACCCTTTATAAAACGGGCCCCTGAGGGGGGGGGGTTCTGGCATCTCTCGGAGTTACATGATCTATTTCTAAGGGCATGCATACTTTGCAGTTTTAAGGTTTCATCTTAACATTACACTGACAAAGTTCTAGTTATAAAAGACATCATGCGTTGTTGTAAGAGGATCGCACACTCATCTGTTTTGAAAGTTACTCCTTGAATGTAAAACAATATAGTGTCGATAAACAAAGAAAATGTGTTTTGGGGGTTTAACTAACATCATGCATTAATCAAACACTGATACAAAATGCTTGGAGCTGTCATCTCACAATGCAGGCTGGTGAAGTGTCACACCATTTTATGCTTTTGGCAGTTTGGAGTGGAAATAAAATGATTTTATTATATACGTCTTGTCGCCCATTTTTACTAAGTTGCCAAATTACTTCAGTATTGTATTTGGAAATCAAAATGTATCTCCATGCATGGGAATAATTACAACTCGAATTTGGCAAGTTCGTCAATTATACAAAGGAAGGAAGGACGGACTGAGTGACAGTTTGTGATGATTTAAATGTTTTAGGTCACAATCAATATGATACCATTTGAAATAGTGACGATACCAGATGCGTTGAAAGCGTGAATGTCTCAAGGCTACACACACGGAATATATAGTGACAGGTGATCAATTTCTGAAAAGTAGCACACGTTAGCATGAATAATGTATTGACAGAGTATAGTCAGATGAGAACACATTTCCCCTAAAAAAATTAGAAGTATATAGTGATGCAATTACACATACAAGAACGATTGAAATTAAGAAATTAATCAGACGAGGTAGCCCTTCAAAGATTCGTAAATAAATGAACGAAACAGATAAATAAATACAAATGAAAGTAGCAAATTAAAAATAGTAAAAATGAAGGAGTAAATTTATATAAAAAAATAGATGAAAATATAAGCCTCCCCTCTTTTTTGTATCGCCGTGATATTGTAATACAATTTTGTCCTAATTATCGAGACATACGCTACACCACGAATGAACGTCGATCTCTTTCCGACATATCACCTTGCTGGCCCTCATCCCTTCGTGATAACAAATAAACGTCTTCATGGTCATCCTCATATTTTACATGACGAACTAGCGCCCATCGTAACGAAATTAATTACATCCCTTAAATAGCCTCTCACAATTCTGTCTTTTTCGGCAATGTCATAATCTACTTGACTGAAAGAAACAGTTGTAAGTATAGTCTCAAGTAGGTTATAATTACACTTGACTATTTGAGTTTACCTTTGCGTTTTTAAAGTGATAAGATAACTTCTTATCCAGGGGTGAATGAAACGCTTTAAGGTGATTTTGTGATGCGTCGTTTTTTGGTGAAAAAAAGTTCGTCATCTTCGAGCTAGTCTTGACGCGCAGGTTTATTTTGCACATGGAAAATAATTATGAAGATTTGTTTTAGATTTAATTGATGCCCTCCGTGGTATTAATCTTCAGGGCCCTCAACGGAAACAGTTTGTATGACTGATCAAGTGGAACGCCTCTGGCAGTCTCGCCTGCATTACACTTTTGAATAAAGCAGCAGTACTGACTTGAAAACAACTATTGAATAATTATTCACAAAAAATAAACAAAATTCATATGATAATAAAATAATGTGTTCATTGACCCTAAATGACCTTTGACCTTGATCATGTGACCCAAGACGTTTGCAAGACGATCAGTGATACCTGATCACCATTACGTTCTCATTCATGAACTGTCAAATATATTCAATACACTCAACAAGGGCAAAGTTCATTGACCTTAAATGACCTTTGACATTGGTCATGTGACCTAAACCTCATGCATTATGTTCACTGATACTTGATTGCCCAAAGTTTCATGAACTAGATCCATGTACTTTAAAAGTTATGATGGCATTTCAAAACGTAACCTTAGTTAAGATTTCAGCATTGACGACGCCGCCGTCACCGTCGCCGTCGGAAAAGCGGGGCCAATAGTCTCGCTCTGCTATGCAGGCGAGTAAATGAAACTGAAAATAAAACAGATACAATATTTTTGTCGTCGTCATTATTATTATGAGCATCATCATCACCATCATGATAATCAATATGATCATTATTACCATCATCAGTACCATCGTCGTAACGCCCATCATCATAACCACCACTACAATCATCATCATCATCATTCGTGAGATACAACATGTACAAGATCTATATGATTACTATTAGATTATAATTCTTGAGAGAGACATACTACCTCACATCAATTTGTAATTTCTAAAATTAAATTTTAAAAAATCAGGAAAACTTTTCAAAGTCGCTCTCCTCTTAATCATGTTTTTGGTCTGAAATTCGAGGCTACGGTCGTGTGCCATGTGAACCGGGGACGGTGTCTTCATCACAAGTACGTATCGTCGTCATTGTCGTGCCGATGACAAACTTGACATTGAAATTCGAGAAGGTCACTCAACTACTTCTATAACGACTTTCTATGAAATAGGACCGTTAGTAGTAACCATTTTTACAGACGTTTCAAAAGAAACATCAGACTTGTCAGAGGCAGCGTGTATAAGAGTAATTTTATTGGGGGTATAGGACGACCTTATATAATGTCACGTCATGTTTTATGCTGGTTGATTATGATAATATGGGTGTTATTTAACATTTTTTACATTAAACTTTTGTTATAGTTTACAAAAAATTACTGGTCTGAAATTGGACTCGTGTGGTACCGTTGGGGTAAAACAGTTTGATGATTAATGTTTATTGCCCTACATATTAAAGTCGAAACATTTTTCATGTCGAGAGAAGTTTGGTTGGAAGTGAAATTTACTCTACACTTTTCCACGAATTTTAAGACGATTTTCAAAATTTGGAATCCAACCGGGAAACGCCCCTTTACTGAATATGGCGGAAAAGCATATCTTCTTAATAAACAGAATGAACACATACGAGTTTACAAGTGACATCGCTCTATTTTCTTTGAATTAAAGGAATATATTGGTATACAGTAAGAGTTTATTTCAATAATATACATTCGTTCCCAGGCAACCAACAATATTTTTTAATATTATCTAATGTGTTTCGTGTTTGCACACAAAAAACATCAAAATGAAGCTGTAGAAGGTATTAACAAAAGTGAAAGAAATAAACAAATATGAATTTTAAAAAGGAACACTGCTCATCACAATTTTAAAATCAAAATTAACCTGCTCGCATTCTGAAGTCGAGTTTAACCTCATTGGCGGATCTAGTATGGGTAGGGATTATCCCGCCCCCTCCTATGCTCCTTAAAAATAAAAATAATCAGTGTGTCAAACTCCAACACCCCTTTCCCTGCTCAGCAGAGGAGAGTTGCGCAAGCAGAACAACGGCGGGTATAGGGGAAAGGGGGGGGGGGGTTACAGGACGCAGTACATAGGAGCTCATAGTCATTGACTTGAGCCAAGTGGTCTTCCCCGCCCCTCTTGGCAAAAAGCTAGATCCGCCTCTGACCCTCAACATGTGCACGTGACGGTCTAGGTCTATATCTGACTTTACTCTTATACATGTGTCAAAAATTGTCCTGGGCGAACATCTACAAGTCAGTGTTTTTAAGAAGTTTAGCTCCTTCCCAAGACTTAAACTAAAAAAAAAAGTTTTGAAAATCGTCCTTGGGTGAACATCTAAAGATGTTTTATAGTTGTTTAGCTCAAGTTCCCAAGATTAAAAAAGGGTTTAAAAATTTGTCCTGGGCGAATATCTAAAGGTGTTTTAAGGTGTTTAGCTCCCTCCCAAGACCAAAAATTGCAATCAGCGAACTTTTTAACCCAACGAACGAACGCATGAACACTGTCGTGGACAACAGGTGTCATGGTTCACTATATAGGTGTCAGCCGATACCTTTGAATTTTCGTTCGAGGACGCAAATCTGAACACCTATTATGGAGTGGCTAATTGCAACTATTCTTCCAGTGTATATGCTTTACATTAATTTTGTTTATTCTCACTTGACTCCATGATATTTAGCGTAAATTGGCTACGCGTCCCCGGGGGCCACTTCCATTCACGAGTGGATACCATGCGCGACCATGGGGTGTCGAAAAGCACCCTAAACACGTAATTTCCATATTCTGAAAATGCACCCCTTAACAAGTATTGGCGTGTGAAACCCTACCCTTAACAAGTATTGGAAACAAAACGATACTCTTGGCAAATATTCCCTGAAATGAACCCCTAAACAAGTACAGGAATCTTTTATTGTTACGGGTCCTTCGGTCGTCGGCTTTACCTTATTTGGTTTAGTACGACCCCACCTTCTACACCTCGCGCAAATCGGACTCTAAACACGTAGTGTTGGGGCAAAAAGGACATCCTTTATAAAACATTTAATTTTGTTTCATCATTCCCGCAAATTCGACCCTAAACACGTAATTTTCCTAGCGAAATAGATACCCTTTTTTCATTATTTTTGTGTTTTTGACACCCTTATCACGTTACGTACGTAACGTGCCCTATCGTGAAAAAGACATCCTTTTTACGTGTTTTTTGGTCGCGCATGGTATCCACTCGTCAATGTAAGTGGCCCCCCGGGTACGCTTCTCAAATATATCAATGAATTTATGACATAAAATGATATCAAAACTGGCTTATAAGGGTTGTATCACCTTTAAATGTACTAAGTTTAGGGAATGAATTTAAGGAATGATAGCCCACCCCTACCAAAAATAGTCTGCCCCCCTCCACTATTTTTATTTCAAGTATTGAAAAAAAAATGTCAAGTTCGCTGACTGCACTTTTCAGTCTTGGGAAAGAGCTAATTTTCGCGCTCCAATTGCACGCAATCCTTCTGAGAGAATGCGATTGTTTTCAAGGTGTTCCCGCGAAACGGAAATCACACTTTCTTCTTTTCCTTTTATTTTTTGATCCCCTGCTTGCTTTCCAATATTGGCATTAAATCAATGTAAAACAGCATTTTGTACTTTTGTAATTTGGTCGGAGCCTCGGTGCAATTAATTGAAATCCACTTGGGGGAGCCGGCGAATTATTGTGTAGGTGACTTTGAAATTGTTTATCTTTATTCGGCATTATACAATTTGAGATATCATAAAACCTTTTATTGGTTTTATTGGAGTATCTCCTCTAAAAGTGGCACGAGATAGACTTACGCATCCCCCCACCGAAAAAAGTTGCTAGCAAGTAACACAATAGGGCCTTTCATTTTTATAGCCTTATTGTTTATTTCTTCTCGTTTCCCCCAACTTGGAAAATTACATGGGCGGTTTCCCCTGCCTGCCCCCCCCCCCCGTGGCACACCCCCTTAAAATAGCAAAATATATTTTCAATGCCCAAAACATAGACTAACCTTTGCACGTTTATATCACTTTCAGGTTTTTTATCGTGAAAGGAAGTCCCGCCCGTGACTGGTAGTATGCAGGGGTTTTTTTAACCGGGACTTTCGTTTTACTTCCAACCTACTTCTCTGAAAAGTCCCGCCCATCGTGCCCACAAACGATACTTTGCAGACGACCTCGAATCGGATCAAACGTTTTGGGACAAGCTCATGCATATTGTAATCGTTCCAATGTTTTTGGTCTCCCATTCACGTATTTTGTGTGTGTGGTCGTCTGAAATAATAATTTAAACCTCATGGAAAGGACCAAGAGGGAAAAGTTGAGTGAACTTGGGGGAGGAGCTTTGGGATCGAGAAGGCCGAATGGCAGGAATGGGTGATAAATTCATTCGATAAAACTGAAATTAAAAAAAAGATATAATCAGGGGCGGCGCACTATACAGGGGCGCAGGGGGTACCGCACCTCCCCCTATGATTTTTCAATTATATAGTGGCGGAGAAAAAAAAAGTAAAAGAGGAAGAAGATAGAGAAGAGATAAAATGAATAGAATAACAAGAGAGGTATGTAGGTCGTGCGATTATCCCAGTAATTCAATCGAGATGAAAAAATATGCCACCCCACCACCAGCAAACACCCTAGTACCGCCTCAGTCGACAATAGTAGGCTGATATAGGACTACATATGTCATCAATATTCATGCTTGCTAAATGCATACCGATGTACTAAAATATTAAACTGATTCAGGGGCGGATCCAGCCTTCGCCAATAGGGGGGCCCGGATTTTCTTTTCAGCCATATTTTCCCCGATCGGTCGCTCGAAGATGATTTTTGCCGGGATTTTTGGTTTATTTGAAGGGGAAGTCCTAATAGTCACTTCTTAGCTTTATTATTATGAATAAAAATAAGAATATAATACCATTATCCTTATCTATATAATGCAAGCGTGAAGTGCGGGCTAAATTTTTGGGGAAATTTTGTGTATTTTTCCTAAAATTTGAACATTCTGGGCAATGTTTTTCATCCTGAAAAAGATGTGTATGCAAATGAATAATTACTACGGAAGAGAAGCGCGAGCAGAAACGAACTAATGGAAAAGGTACTGCTAAAGACTGCTTGCAATTAGCCATGAAGACGTTACATATTTTTAAAATCAAATTATGCGAGCGCGAAGCGCGAGCTGATTTTCTTTTAAATTTTTACCTAAGGAATGGAACTTCTAAGCACTTTTCTTACTTAAACAGAATAGGTTTATAACATTTCTACATAAAGAATTAAAAATTTTAATCAATTTTTGTAATCATGAACAGGATAGGTATATAACTAAACAATTTATTGATGCGAGCGCGAAGCGCGAGGGCAAAAAATTGAGATTTAGCGCTAAAAACGGTACACTCTATTCATGTTTTGTAAATCATGAAAAGAATGAGTAATAGGGGATCTTCCTACATTAATAACGCAAGCACAAAGCGCGATCAGAAATTTTTTGTGATATTGTGATCTGAAAATGGATAATGATTTAAATAAAGAACAAGTTGACTATCTGAATAAACATGCGCGCGCGTTTCATATTTAAACCTAGAATCTAGGCATTCTAAATACATCTTTTAAGCGCGAGCTTAAACTATTTGATACTCCGATCTGAAAAAAGAGTCAATTTAAGCTCTATATTTCAAGCAATTTGTAGGAAAATTGTGAGGTGGATATGTATCTCGCACATAAGAGCTGATATTTCTAATTATTACTTAACATAGCACTGGGACATCCTTAATACATGCATATGAAAATGATGACTATCTTCCTATTCCTCTTGCTAAGTGAGAGATGAAACAAAATGGACAGTTTAATTTTCAATTAGTATCTTATTTATTAAAGCCTAATGAGGGTGCGAAATCTGATGATATTATGGCCTGAAAACTGGACATTTCAAGCACTTTTGTAATTATAAATAGGATGCATCAAGTTAATATATTTTAACCATTAATGCGAGAGCAAATCGCGAGCCAAAATTTTTGATAAACTGTCATGAAAAGGGGGTTTTAAGTAGTTGGTTGTATAATCAATATTGAGACATACATAACTAGCCAATCAAAATGCGAGCTGATACGTTTTGACAATCAGACCTGAAAAGGGATATTTTGAAAACTTTATGGAATACACGAAAATAATAGGTACCTGATAAATCAAAATTTGCGAGCGCGCAGCACGAGCAGAAAATGTTGATATTCAGACCATAAAACTGATATTTTTACAGAGCACTTTTTAAAAACAATTTGAAGATCACACAAAATAATGAAAGTTCGATTTTCGAGGTGAAATATATTTTGTATATTGACTTCCAAACTTGAAATTTAGACTACATATTGAACAAGGTATGAAAATCCCCTAACAGGAAATGCGAGTGCGAAGTGGTATGAAAGATTCTTTTTATTTTCCAAGTCTTCCCCTCATCTTGTTTTATTCACTCGTCTTCTTCCTCTTCTTTATTCTCCTTTCTTTTCCCTCCTTTCCCCCTTTTTCTTTCCCTTTTCAATTTTTTTTGCTCCTCCAATGAGGGGGGGGGGGGGCGCCCGGGCCCCTCGGCCCCCCTGGATCCGCCCATGTGATCATTGCATGACTTAAGGGATACTCCAGACTGAAGATGAAATTTTCTGCATTTTGCTCTGTGAATTTCACTCAGCATTGAGGTATAAATATCTTCAGCCCGGAGAATCCCTATACTGCTTTTCGATTGATGTCAGAAATAAAATATCAACCTCACACCCGAGATTGTTATCTACCTTTATACCATCGCCACTCTTACTACTACTACTACTACTACTACTACTACTACTACTACTACTACTACTACTACTACTACTACTACTACTACTACTACTACTACTACTACTACTACTACTACTACTACTACTACTACTACTACCACTACTACCACTACTACCACTACTACCACTACTACCACTACTACCACTACTACTACTACTACTACTACTACTACTACTACTACTACTACTACTACTACTACTACTACTACTACCACTACTACCACTACTACTACTACTTCTACTACTACTACTACTACTACTACTACTACTACTACTACTACTACTACTACTACTACTACTACTACTACCACTACTACCACTACTACCACTACTACCACTACTACCACTACTACCACTACTACTACTACTACTACTACTACTACTACTACTACTACTACTACTACTACTACTACTACTACTACTACTACCACTACTACCACTACTACTACTACTTCTACTACTACTACCACTACTACTACTTCTACTACTACTACTACTACTACTACTACTACTACTACTACTACTACTACTACTACTACTACTACTACTTCTACTACTACTACTATACTACTACTACTTCTACTACTACTACTACTACTACTACTACTACTACTACTACTACTACTACTACTACTACTACTACTACTACTACTCTACTACTACTACTACTACTACTACTACTACTACCACTACTACCACTACTACTACTACTTCTACTACTACTACCACTACTACTACTTCTACTTCTACTACTACTACTACTACTACTACTACTACTACTACTACTACTGCTACTACTACTACTACTATTCCTCCTCCTCCTTCTACTCCTACTACTACTACTATTACTACTACTACTACTACTTCTCTACTACTAATATTACTACCCCTACTACTACTACTACCACCACCACTACCACTATACTGCCGCTTCTCCTGCTGCTGCTACTACTTTACTGCTACTAATGCCACTACTTCTACTGCTACGTACTACTTCTACTACTACTACTGCTACTACTTTACTGCTACTAACGCCACTACTACTACTGCTACGTACTACTACTACTACTACTACTACGACTTCTACTACTACTACTACTGGCTAAGGCTATCACTTTAAACCCCCCCCCCCCTCCGAAAAAAGCAAACATTGTCACACACACCCTCACTGTGAAAAAGGAGAAACCAATTGCAACAGGTGCATGATGACGTCCGATGATATTGCCCTGTCAAAAACAGATTTCCCTCTTATCATATTCTCTCTGTATCTGAAAGTACAAAAACGTAAAAAATGTAATAAAATTAAGAGCCAAACTTGACATATTCTTATCATAATATAAAAATTTCGTCTTTTTTAATCACTACCACCCTCCTTCATCTCCTTCTGTTCCTTCATCGTCATCATAATCATCACATTCTCCATCATCATCACCATCATCACCACCCTCTATATCATTATCACAATCATCACCATTACTATTTCACTCTTATTTAATAGCTTGACCAAGAAGTGAAACAATAATTGTGGAGCGTTGTGGCCCAGTGGATAAGTCTTCTGACTTTGAAACAGAGGGTCGTGGGTTCGAATCCCAGCCATGGCGTAATTTCCTTCAGCAAGAAATTTATCCACACTGTGCTGCACTCGACCCAGGTGAGGTGAATGGGTACCCGGCAGGATCAATTTCTTGAATGCATGAGCGCTGAGAGGCAGCTCGAGCTAATGCCGGGGTAATAATAATAACAATGCGCCTCGGAATAGAAAATTTCTAGATAGATGGCGCTATATAAATGCCTATTATTATTATTATTATTATTAATTGTGCTGATCTTGTGAACCTTTTTGGATCTTTCCTATGAATGAAGAAATATAGATTTAAAAAAAAATCATTTTGACAACGTCTCACTCTGAACCCCAAAATAACAAGGTAGATATGAAAGCGCAGTTAAGTGTATTGAGTTTATTTTATCCAAAAATATTTTGACATCAAATTATCTACACGTATATACATAAACAAATAATTCAGTGTCGAAATAGATATAAATATCATACATTGGTGTGTGTATATCAAGATAGCACTATCATATTGCATCAAAAATTGTTGTATATCAATAAACAATTGAGTGATATATGCATTCATAGTTCATGAAAAATCCATTAGTTTGTTACTTTTAATCAATTCACAATATCTCTATGTTCACATGTCTGTGAATGTGAGTCAATGTCCACTTAATTTTTTAAGAGGCGAGTATTTGTGCCAGTTATTATGCTAAATTGAAAATTTGACTAATTTTCTTTCAAGATTTCTGCAATTTAGGGGGGAATCGTTTAACATCCAAACCAGAGCTGCCAGCCTGAACAAGATCATTTTAGTATTTTAAAATCTGAAAATCATTAATTTGGTGAGCAAATCAGTATTTTTTAAAAAATGCAAAAGGACATCACATAAATCTGAAAGTTTGGAAAAAACATTTTTTGCATTGAACAAACAGTATTCTTCTCATTTTTCAGTACTGATTTCTGAAAATCAGTACTACTTGGGAGCTATGCTGAACCCAGGAATATGATACAGATTGACTAGAAAATTTGAAAACAAGAGATAACTTGACATATTATTTCATCTTGCTTTTGACTAGAGGTGGATGCAGGGTTTCCTAGGGGGGACACAAAAAATATGATAGATTTTGTTCCAAAAATATTATTCTCATTTTTAATAAATCACCATTATTATGAAGATTCACAAACAAAAAACATAATGTTTAGCAGTGGGAGGGTTGGAATTTTCGGATATTGAACTATTTGTCAGCTACATGTAGCATGAAAATGATTAATGTTGAATTATACTATTCAAGCATATATAACAAGCAAAATGGGCTCAGAAATGACTAAAAGATACAAACATATTACACTCTTTTATGTGGAAAGCTTTTCACAAGCCACTCTTACGCGGAACCCATGCGATTTCCATCCATGCATCCACTATAATACATAGCACTGTGCAAATAGATCAGTTCGTAGTTACTTCATGGACAATGTTGGTCAAATGACCTTTCATTTCTTTCATCATGATAGGCAGATTTCAAAGCAAGATATTACGTAAGCTTGCCTTACATAGCAGGATGAAGAAATTGAATAGACCAGGTGACTAGAATAGCAAACCAATGAACACTTAATGAAGGTATTTGTTGCATTCCTACTTTGAATGCGTATCTTAGCATGTTGCATAATGTACTTGACAAACTGTGAAATACCAGTCGTTCGTGGAACGGTGGAAGCATTGTTGTTTTTTTGTGGATGTAAATGAAAACGACAATTCAAAAGAATATATGAATAATGAAGACATCAAAGTTGGTGCTTATCTCATTAGATTTTAAAGCACCATGTCACTTTAGTACAAATGACCTTCTTCCGATCATGCGTAGAATCTTTTGATCATGCGCAGAAAGGAACTACGGACTGGCTTATTGGAAAAAAACGCAGTTTTAATTAATTTTGTTTGAGTCCGTCACCCATCAACTACCATTTAAAGATTAATACATTTTTAAAAGTTTTTAACAAGTTGCGGGTCCTTTCATTAGGACTTAATTTTGCTATGGCTCCTAAGGAAGTTAACCGAAAAGAATTCATCCAAAAGTGGACGTTGTGGCGTGCGCCTGTAATCCAAGCTGTGGGAAGTTATGATAGGCAGATTTCAAAGCAAGATATTACATAAACATGCCTTACATAGCAGGATGAAGAAATTGAATACAACAGATTTCACAAGAAAAGCACATCCATGAAGGTATGTGTTACATTTTTACTTTGAATGCATATTATAGCATGTTGTATAATGTACTTGCATAACGGTGACATACCAGTCATTCGAGGATGCATGTTCTTTTGAGGATGTAAATGAAAAACACAATTCAAAAGAATTTATGAATAATGAAAACATCAAAGTTGGTGCTTATCTCATTAAATCTTAAACCACCATGTCACCTTAGTACCAATGACCTTCCTATGATCACGCGCAGAATATTCTGATCATGAGCAGAGTGGAACTACGAACTGGCTTATTGTACCGAGCAGTGCCATCATTTACAACCATAGTGTAGATATATGTGATCGTTTCAATTCTCATACTAAGAAAAGTAAGCAGGAAATTTGAGTGCAATATCATAAGATTTCTTGCATAGATAATTTCATGGTAACCAGTCAGAATGAGAGCATTTTAGGCCAATAATCCTTTATCTAAAGGCCATCCCACACCTTAACAATGCCCAATTTTCTTTAAAAAAGAGAATTTTTATCATTTTGGAATTATGTAAACATATATAATGATCTCCTTTGACTTTCAGGTAACTCCAAGAGATTCAATATCAAAATTTTAGATAAGTGCAAGCCTTTGTTTCACAGTAATCATGGTAATGGGCTAGATTTGGCTAAAAATTGTAGCTAATTCTACAATTCCTATGATGTCATTACAATAATGAATTGTATTCATTTTTATATCTATGAAGATGAATGAAATAGCCTTGAATTTTCATTTAAGTACTCATATAACAATTTAGAAGTTTGGACTCTAGTTTGTTCCATAATTTAACATTCTCATCGATTGACATAATGTAATGTTGTATTCCAAATTCTGATTATTGGAAATAACAAGTTGTACAAGTTGAATTGTATTCACTTTTATGTCCATGAAGGTGAATGAAATAGCCTTGAATTTTCATTAAAGTACTCATATAAGAATTTACATGTAGAACTTTGGACTCTAGTTTGTTCCAAAATTCAACCTTCTAAATGACTGATACGTTGTATTCCAAATTCCTGTTAATTCTGATTATAGGAAATAACAAGTTGTGCAGTGGGCTTAATGCAACCCAATTTAACCCTAAGGACAAGGGGGGGGGGGGCATCATGACCCCATATCCTGAAGTTTCCTAAAATCTTCAAAAAATACAATAAGATGCTGCTGCAAAATTTATGACTTTAATGACATCTAGGGCCAATGTCATACTGAAAATGGAAAATTTTTGTACTTTGTGTACAAATTTACTGAAAGGGTGATTATTTGAAACTAGTGGAATGCCTCTGGCAGTCTTGCCTGCATTACACGATTCGATATAACAGCAGTGCTGACTTTAATAACAACTATTGTTGATAACTTGTACACAAAAATACCATTCATCTGATTAAAAATACTATGTTCATTGACCCTCACCTTGATCATGTGACCAGAAACTCGTGCAAGATGTTCAGTGATACTTGATTACTCTAAGTCTGAGTTTCACGAACTAGATCCATTAACTTTCAGATATTCAATAAATACCCCAACATGGTCAAAGTTCGTTGACCATAGATGATCTTTGACCTTGGTCATACTACCCAATACTCATGCAGGATGTTCAGTGATACAACATTATCCTGATGTACAAGTTTCATGAACTAGGTCATTAGACTTTCTAAATTTATGATGACATTTCAAAAACTTATCCTTGGTTGAGATTTTGACGGTGCCGCCGCCGTCAGAAAATCGGCGCTGATATGTAGCTTTGCAGGCGAGACAATAACCAATATCAAAAGAATCAAATGCTTCAAATAATGCAAAAAAGTGAAAAGTGGCCTGTTTCATAAAACTTGACATATGACAAATTTGCAATAACATTGAAAGCTCCTGAAATCATTCAATTCCAATGGCTGATAACTAAACTTATTTATAGAAATTGGAACATATGTTATTATTACAGGATTTAATAAAACAGGACCTAGAATTGTCAGAATTCCTTGATAGCATCCAGTGTTACCTCAGGTTTAAGTGAGCCAATTCATTTATGACACTAATCAGTCAGATACCTTGAATTCATTTTATATTCGCTAGGTCTACAAGAAGTTGGTCTACTTGTCAGACAGTCTAATACCACATATGCTAAACCAATTCAATATCTGATCAAGTTGGTATAATTCGGTGGATTCACAATATGGCGCGACATCTATCGGTTGCAGCAGACAGGTTGAAATTCGCAATGCATCATGGGAAAGGTTCGACATCTGCACGCGCTAGTGCATGGAAGTAATCAAGCTGCGCTGGCCGACATGGCTCAGAAGGCTTGCAGAAAATCATTCCCAGGTGCAGGAGGTGGGAGAGAAATTCATCGCGTATTTCTCTGCAAAATTTAGACCGTTTTCGGTGAATTCTTCCTCCACTTTTGCCATATGGTTTTCATTTTTTTAGCATCAGCAGTCACATTACAGTACACTACCACTGCCTATACTCAATGTCATCCTTGAAGTTAGACATTTGGCCTGTTTGCTGCAACCAATAGATGGTGCACTATATTGTGAATTCACCAAATTGCATACACTATGGTTGGTCTAATTCCTTCTTAGTCAACTTGCCATGAACTCCAAAGCCCAGATGATTTCCACTTAGTCAAAATATTTTGAATTGTTTCAATTGAAAATTTGATTCATTAACAGTACATCTTACCATACAGACTTAGTGATATGAGGTCATGTGGATATGAGATAAAATCGGAAGAGCCTATCTGGAGATTAGACAAAATGGCAAATGGGCTAAATGACGATGAGACCAAATAAGGGGAAATTCACCGTGACAAAAAGTTTATTTTATAAATAGCAGAAAAATAATTAGAAATACTGCCGATGGTTTGAGGAAAATCAGTCAAAGAACAGAAAAATTATTAGAATTTTAATTATTTGATTTGTGACATCATATGCGAGCAGCTGCCCTACATATCAAATGGCAAAAAATCAACGGAAGGTCATTTTCTCAGAAAATTAAAAAATGGTTTTACTGTACCTTCAGCATATTAATATACAAATCATCTCTCACACCTGATCCTAAAAAGAAAATAAAAATAAGTCATCACAAACCATTACAAAATTTATACTTATGCATTTTATATTACATAACATAAGGGGCAGCTGCTCATTTATGATGTCACAAATAAAAAAATTAAAATTCTAAATAACTTTCTTAATCTTTAATGGAATTTCCTCACACCTTAACAAATATTTCTTATTATTTGTTCTGCTATTTTTACCACAAAGTTTTCTTTAGGGTGAACTGATTGTAGATCAAGTAGGATAAAACAATATATAGACCAAGTAACAATTTACTGTTGAATTAAACTTCATTGTTCATACACTGTATCAAGGCCTTTTTCTTCCTGTTTTTTTATCACTCAATCTGAATAGTGATATATAAGCAGGGACCGTTCTGATATCCACCAATTATACACACACGTACATCCAAATTTTCATGTTACTACATGAATTCTTAATGCAGCAAAGAGTAGGATTTTTTAAGTAGAGACTGTCCATATTCCTCTAGGAGGCCAGAATCCACCAAAATGTTTTTAGCTCAAGCACATACTAAAGCCATGTGCAGTTCTTGATGTTTTGTTTAGTCTACATGTACTATTTTACTGGAAGTTTCAACAACTTCATAATCATGAACTCCTTTGCACATTCTAACCAAAGGGTCTTGCATGTTTGCGGGATCACTGATCACCTTGTGATGGGCGAACATGGGTAACAGTACCTCAGAGTATCTTAACCTCATCCTCAAGAGTGTGCATCTAGGGTGTCCATGGAATGCTTTCATGTTATCATTGGACACAACAGGTTAATGAGCGAGGTGACAGTGTTCCGCATCCTAGAACTTAGAGCCTCTTAGGCGTTGGTGGTTGCTTGAGACTGACAACGGATGGTAGAACTTCGAGCATGAGTTCTCGAAAAGCCAGTGTTCAGCATCCTCAGGGCTACTTGCAAGATTCTGATGTTCCTTGTGGCGGGCGTACACCATGGCAAGTATCTCAGCCTGCATGTCCATCCTCAAGTCGGCTGGAATCCTCAACAGCATGCACTTAAGGTGTCCAAGAAACGCTTTCACTTCCTTCTCATCATTAAAATTGAGAGGCTGATGAAGCAAGGTGGCAGTGCTCTGGGTCCTAAAATTTCTAGCCTCTGGGACGTCAGTGGTTGCTTGTGACAAATGGCAGTACATGGTTCTTAAACAGCCAAGGTCATGCATCCTCAGGGCTACTTGCAAGACTGCCGATGTTCCTTGTGGCGGGCGTACACCATGGCAAGTATCTCAGCCTGCATGTCCATCCTCAAGTCAGCGGGAATCCTCAACAGGGTGCACTTAAGGTGTCCAAGGAATGCTTTCACTTCCTCCTCATCAGTAGAGCCGACAGGTTGATGATGCGAAGTGGTGGTGGTCGTCGTTGGAATGCTAGTCGATGGAGCTTCTTGGACATCCATGGTAGGCTGAGGCTGATGGTGGATGGTGGTTAGTGGGAGATGGGATTTTATAATGTGATCCATTTCAACCGGTCTTGGCTGTAAAGATTTTAAAAAATGAAATGAACATTAAAAATGAGAATGCATTGTGTTGGAACCACCATTAGCTTCAAAATGAATAAGTCAATCCAATGCCCCAGACAGTCTTGCAAGATTAACACAAATCGACTTTGTGACACTGAAACGTTTTCTCCCTTTTTTACGATAATTCGATACATATATATTTAAGTTTAAACAAACTATGTCAAACGTTATCTCTGTTTATTATACTCAGATGCAAAGAACTTGCAGAAGCTTTAATATAACATCTCTTTTCTCAGTGAAAAGAAGAGACAATGATTTTCATGAAACACTCTAAAAAAAATGGCACATGAACAATGTTTGATGGTTATCAACGAGAGACATCAATTGGACTCATTTTAATGTTAAAATTCATGATAATTGAATAACCAATTAGACAATATCACAGGCATTAAGTTCTGAAGTTTTTCGGGAAAGTCTACTTTTCAATAGGGCATGTATTTTACAGCTTAAATGGAGAAAAAGGGCCACAATCAATCTCTTAGGGCAATGAGAAGGGCATTGACGACAATTAATAAGGTGTCCACATCCATGGCCTTAGCAGCCCAGGGGGGTGTTTCACAAAGATTTAAGTGTGACTTAGAGTCGCACTTAAATTCGCAGTTGCCTACGTACCGTATGGAAGGCATCACTACACGGGTCGGATCATGCCAAGAGGACGTGCGCTACTGCGTATTTATCAATAAGATTGCGCGTTGTATATCATACACGCATCAGCCTTTCAGTGTGACTGAAGTCATACTTCAATCTTTGTGAAACACCCCATCTCGATTGATTGATACTGATATCTGGCAGCCCAAGCTATCACTGAGAAATGTATGCAGGAAATATTGCACAGAAAGCTTACTACTTAATATCGGCTCTCCAAACGTATGTTTAAAGGCCACCGCACACCTTACGACTAATCGCGATCCGATTTTGGAACAAATCGCAGTTTGCTAATTTTCTGAAAATGTGAATGGAACATATCATTTAATTTGAGGTTAAATTAATTGAAAGAATACTAATATAACCATCTTGAAAGATTGCAAGCCTTTATTTTCGAGTAAAGGCCAAATTAGTTTCAAATCGTAGCCAATCTTACGACTGCTATGACGTCATTACAACGAGATATTAAATTTGATTTTATTCTAAAGAAGGATAATAGCAGATATAGTCACAGATTTGAACATAGGTATTCGTATGATGATTTCGAACATTACACAGTAAGATATTCCAAGTCTCAATATTAGCATCAAATTCTACTGCATTTAATTCCAAAATTGAGTCGCAGACCAATCGTATGATGTGCAGTCGCCTTAAGTCCGAATATAGTACGTAGCCTACCTTAGCATGCAGTTCTTGCTCCTGAGCCATAGCATGCATCTTGGCCTTCTTTGAAGCAATGTCCGGCCTCCCACTCTTGGTCTTCCCACGAGACCTGGTTGGGAAGAAGTCTCTAGGTCCTGGACCTAACTCCACAGCGCTGCTAGTCCCTGGTATAATCTCGACCCCCATGCTCACGTCGGAGCCCCCAGACGGAGAGTCCTCACCAGAGCTTCCCTTTGGTAACTGAAGAGATAAATAATAATACTAGGTATTTATACAGAGCCATCTAAAATTAAGAATTTCAAGGTGCCTTAACCCTAAAAAGACTGGGAGGGGCCTTTTTTTTAGGCCCCCCCTGTACATAAATCGCGATAACTTTTTTGCGCATGAAGCATTCGCGCCGCCATTTCATGACTTTTTTCTCTTGTGTTTTGCGCAACTTTTGATACCAAATTTGTATACCCCCATGCCGCGGTTGCAGAGTTACGTAACATTTTCGTATCACATGTCACGTAAGAAATTGAAATTTGTATTCGTTTGTGTGTAAAGTGTATGGTATTTGAATGAATGTTATACACATTGTTTTCTAACTACATTTTTGTTTCTTTCTATATTATGTCACTTGTGAATTCAAGTAGCAGTTCTAGGATATGAAAATAATGAAAAACATTGCATAAAAAAATAAAGAAATACATAAGAAATGCAAAATAAAGAAATACATAAGAAATTAAAATCAAAGAAAAACATAAGAAAAGTAGTGCAAAATACCAGAATCGCTTGCACAACTATATTTAGTAATTACTAATTTGCATAAGCATATCTAATAATTCAAGCATGAAACAACACAATTCCATGATAAACAACCTCTTCTTACAGCTGAAAACCTTGAAACAGGAATTTATGGACCGCAATAAGTACCAAAATATGAAAAATTCATTTTTTTGATAAAAATTTGCATATTCACATAATTAATTATGAATATAATTTGCATAAATTATGTGATATCTCTTATGCTTTGTTTTCACTAGCTAGTGTACATGTAACACATCACTTGTTTATCTTCCAAGATTGCTTTGGCTCATTGCAAGAGAGCGTAATGCAATAAAACATGCCAAATGTTGTATTTCTCTACATAACGCGTGCAGAGTACTTATTTGCATATTTAGTAATTACTAATTTGCATGAGCATATCTAATAATTCAAGCACGAAATAACACAATTCCATGATAAACAACCTCTTCTTACAGCTGAAAACCTTGAAACAGGAATTTATGGACCGCAATAGGTACCAAAGTATGAAAAATTCATTTTTTTGATAAAAATTTGCATATTCGCATAATTAATTATGCATATATTAAAAAATACAATGAATATCAGTATTTTGACTATGTTTTCTTTTAGAGGACATGACAAAGGATGTGTGTGCCAAATTTGGTTGCGATCGGAAGACTAACGGCCGAGATCTTAGGGGGGGGCCCAAAAGCCCCTCCCCCCAGTTTTTCTAGCCTCCAAAATAGCCCAGTCTTTTTAGGGTTAAGGCCACCCCACACCTTACAACCTGCCTGGTCTATGACTGGTCTGCAACTGAGTGAGGGGAGATGTGACGTCACGGCTCTTTTCAGCTTGAGAGTCAAAGACCGGTCATAGACAAGTCGTAAGAATTTGACATGTCGAATTCTTACAACTGGATCGCAAGCTCAATCCAACTTCCAGCCAAGCAGACAGCAGAGTCATGACGTATACATGATACGCAACTTGCATACGCAGTAGTAAGCGTCATTTTCTCAGTTGCTATGGCAAAAACAAAAAAGCGCATGCGTGAGTCGCTGACAGCAGGGTCTTTGGATCGCAAGGTGTGCAGTGTCGAGGCTTATGACTACCTTACGATTCATCTCCCCTCACTCAGTCACAGACCAATCGGGTTGTAAAATGTGCAGTGGCCTTAAGCTGCCTTCCATTCAATATATCAATCATACCTATTCTCTTTACCTGGGTTAAGTTCAGCACAACATGGTTACATTTCTTGCTGAAAGAAAACATGCCATGGCTTGGATTCTAACTTGGAACCCTGCTGTAAAGGAGAGAGTCAGTAGTTCCAGACCATAGCATGCCCAACTGAATGGTAAAGTTCTAAGGACTGTTCACTTAACCCTATCTAGGCCGGGGGGGGGCCTCGAAGGCCCCCCCTCAACGAGTCGCCCAAATTTTTTTTACCGCGCTGCTTGCTATCTTTTTACTTTCAAGTCTTGCGCAACTTTTGAGACCAATTTTGCGTCATCTGCAGAATTACATTTCGAAATGCAAATTTCTCAGCGTTTCATTTTTCCCGTTTACATATTTTACGACTGACAACAAAAATTTGGCTTAGACACAATCATAGTTTACCATTTACTATTCATTTTCACTGAAAACAGTCATTCGAATCTAAAAATTGTTGAATGATTACAGCTACAACCGACACCTGAAATTACCTTGCAACTGGTCTTGATATTGCGATGTATGATGAAGGGTATGAGGAAGTCTAGTCTATCCCAGACCCACTTACAACGAGGCGTCCTCGGTGACCATCCCTCTATGCTAGGCCCAAGCCCCTGGCCATCCTTGAGTATATGATTCATCTTAGTTCTTAAACTACGAAGGTGTGTCTGCACGTCTTCGGCTGAAATGCAAAATATACAGAAGCATTGTTGACCTCATACATATATACATGTAGCCTGGCATAAGCACAGCTCCATATAAGCGGTTTTAAGTAACGTTCGAGTATTGGTATACAATTTTCGTAGGAAGTTATTGGAAGCAATCCTGAAGTGTTTATCAGATGCAAGAACAAATTTTAACAAAAATAATTCAGGCTCATTTGAAATTATCTCCACTTCATTACCAAATGCTTTTCCTGGTGTACTGTACATGTAGCTCACACAGAATATAATCTGTGAGGCCACACTATATTAAAACAAACAGGCATTTCTCTTCTTTTGCTCCATGTATCGTTGGCGTTGATCCGAACCGTTGTATCAGTCAATTTTGGGAAGAAAAAAAATCAATTTTGAGATTTTTGCAGAAAATGAATGTACAACTGAATTTTCTAGGCAGCAATTTATTCAAGTTTCTGAGATATGAGGCGAATTCCACGGCAAAGCCATACAAATTGTTGATAAAATACGGAAATCCAATTGGAAACGTGGACTGTAGCAAAGCAAATAGCTGTGCACACGAGCAGTCGGCATCGGCCAAACCTTAGTATCGACACTGCGTTGACTTTGTACGTGAAAAAGCGATACAACATTTTGACTGACCGTGCATAATCGCAGTCAGGATTGTTTTATCCCCTATGGCATTGTACAGGGGAAATCTAAACCGCTCAAACCAAAATTACAAGCACCTTTGCGATATTTTCTCTTATCCTTGGTTTTGTGTACCATAAATACAAAGATACCAATATCAAGCAATTGTCTTGGTCTTTCAAACCATGTATTTTTCTAGCAATGAATATGTTGTAAGGAAGGGGAACTGAGTGTTAATATTATAGTAAACTTTGAAGACGATTTTCTCTGATATGGGTTTGCACCATCGTATGTGTGATACGACGACGATACATTTTATAATAGCCCAGCTAAGAGAACACTTTTCGGAACTGAAGTGGCTACCCTTGGTAAATATACTGTTATTATTATCATTACTTAATCATCATATTTATTCACCCAATAATATACGCGTAACAGATATGAGGCACTTCTATAAAAAAAAATGTGCAAAAAACAAATATGCAAAAAAAAGTCGTACACAAAATAACAAATTAAAATACATTATGTAGGGAGAGAAGATGGAATAAATTAAAACTATGACAAACATAAAATTTCAGTAAACTAACCCACTTTTTCTGTGTTATATTACAGTCTACACATCTCTATAATTTTTTCATGACTTGAACAGTTTTAAACTGAATTCAATAATAACAGCTAAGGAATGGCCGTCAATCAATCTCCAACCTTACCAGTACAACCATCTCCTATTTCCTCTGCTTTGGCCTGATGCAACCTCTCTCTCAGTGACTTATCAAGATAACCCCGACTGTTGCTGTTATAAAGGCACTCATTCTCCTTCCACCATTCCACCAGATCTTCCTCCTGCTCATCCGTCCAAGGAAAGGTAGTCTTTGGCCCCTGTCTACCCCGTGTCCTCTGGCCTTGAGGATATCTCTTTCCTGGAGTGTGCCCCCTCGCATGTCTAGTACGCAGCGGAGGGTGCGAGGGATACACTGGATCATGGACTTTCATGTGTTCCACGAGACTGGACTCTCTGGAGAAAGTACTGGCGCAATGGGAGCACTTCAAGAGTTGTCGGTTTCTGCGCTCATATTCATGGTGCGTTTGATTTGGTTGCTGCTGGGAGCTGGTGTCTGAAGTTTGGCTTGCTGCAGAGAATATAGAATTGGAAATCACATTTCTAATGGGTTATTATAGAAGATCAAAAGACATGTGTCAAATTGAAAATTCTTTACCCTAACAGCCATACTGGCAAAAGGAAGCAAATTACAAAAGCATCATTTGTTGCAAACGAGTAATGTGTGTTCGTCATTTTCACAGTCATCAATGCAATTTAACAGCATATTTTCCATAGAACGATCATTTATTCCCCAAGTTTTGCCTCCACTTGCAACATACAAAGGGTGTTTCAGAAACAACAATAACTCAGATTTGACTGATGTGTCACTTCACTCCAGCTACTGAAAATATATTTCCTATGGCTGTCAAGGGGGGGGGGCATACATGCACATGTAGGGCAGATGTGTCGTAAGACTCGTGCAAAACGATCAACGATACTTGATTACCTTTATGTCCACGTTTAATAAACTACAGTAGATCCATAAACTTTCAAAGTGATGACGGCAATTTCACAAATGCTCCCAACATGGCCAGAGTTCATTGACCTTAAATGACCTTTGACCTTTGTCATGTGACCTAAAACCCATGCAGAATGTTCATTGATACTTGATTATTGTGGAGCGTTGTGGCCCAGTGGATTAGTCTTCGGACTTTGAAACAGAGGGTCGTGGGTTTGAATCCCAGCCATGGCGTAATTTCCTTCAGCAAGAAACTGATCCACAATGTGCTGCACTCAACCCAGGTGAGGTAAATGGGTACCGGTAGGAAGTAATTCCTTATAAGAAGCTGTGTGCACTATGAACGCCTAGCTTAGCCGGGTAATATAGGAGCGCCTTGAGCACCTAACAAGGTGGATATGTGCGCAATATAAATATCCTATATTATTATTATTATTACTCCTATGTCAGTTTCAAGAACTAGATCTAAAACCTTCCAAAGTGATGATGGAAATTCAACAAATACCCCCAACATGGCCAACGTTTGTTGACTCTTAAATCTTAATGACATTTGACCTTAGTCATGTGACCTGAAACTCACACAGAATGTTTAGTGATACTTGATTGCTCTTATGTCCAACTTTCATAAATTAGATCCATAAATTATGATTGGCAATTCAACAAATACCCCAACATGTCCAAAGTTTGAATCTAAATGACCTTTGACCTTACTTAGTCATGTGACCTGAAACTCAAGCAGATTGTTAGTGATAAACCATTATCCTTATTTCTAAGTTTTATGAACTGTTAGACAGATCCATAAGCATTCAAAGTTATGATGACATTTCAAACAAGTGGAATGCCTCTGGCCGTCTCACCTGCATCACGCGGTTCAATATAGCAGCAGTGCTGACTTTGAATACTACTCTAACTCGCAAAAGATGTTCAGTGATACATGGTTACTCTTATGTCCACTTTTTATGAACTAGACCAATAAACTTACAGAGATATCATGGTTATTCAACAAAAAACCCCAACATGGCCAAAGTTCATTGACCTTACATGACCTTTGACCTTGATCATGTGACCTGAAACTTGAACAGGATGTTCAGTGATACTTGATTACTCTAATGTCCAAGTTTAATGAACTAGACCAATAAACTTTCAAAGTTATGATGGTAATTCAACAGATACCCCCGATTCGGCCAAAGTTCATTGACCCTAAATGACCTTTGACCTTCATCATGAGACCTGAAACTTGCACAAAATGTTCAGTGATGCTTGATTACTATTATGTCCAAGTTTCATGAATCAGATCCATAAACTTTCAAAGTTATGATGGGAATTCAACAGATATCCCCAATTCGGCCGAAGTTCATTGACCCTAAATGACCTTTGACCTTGGTCATGTGACGTGAAACTCATGCAGGATGTTCAGTGATACTTGATTAACCTTATGTCCAAGTTTCATGAACTAGGTCCATATATTTTCTCAGTTATGACGACATTTCAAAAACTTAACCTCAGGTTAAGATTTCGATGTTGATTCCTCCAACATGGTCTAAGTTCATTGACCCTAAATGACCTTTGACCTTGGTCATGTGACATGAAACTCTAATAGGATGTTCAGTAATACTTGATTAACCTTATGGCCAAGTTTTATTAACTAGGTCCATATACTTTCTAAGTTATGACGTCATTTCAAAAACTTAACCTCAGGTTAAGATTTGATGTTGACGCTGCCGTCGGAAAAGCGGCGCCTATAGTCTCACTTTGCTTCGCAGGTGATGACATTTCAAAAAATTAACCTTGGTTAAGGTTTTTATTTTGTCAAAAAATTGTCTAAGTTCATTGACCCTAAATGACCTTCTCCTAGTTGGATTTTAAATAATACTTGTTTACTCTTATGTCCAAGTTTAACAAATAAAGTCCATATACTTTCTAAGCTATGATGACATTCCAAACACTTTGGTTAAGATTTCAATGTTGATGATGCCGCCATCACCACCCCCTTGGCACCTATAGTGGCACCTACAGAGGAACCTATAGTCTCACTCTGCTATGCAGGCACAGCAAGACAAAAATGATGTCTCTAACTGGTCAAGAGAATAAATATGCACAATAAATTATTGCAGGTAAACTTATTCTATTTTCAGAAAAATCATTTGTTACATCAGGGCCCCCGTCTTACAAGGAGTTGCGATTGATCCAATCAATCACAACTATGGAAAGCCAGGAATATGTCAACATCTGAAATGCACGCGTGTTCAATATATTTTCTAACTATGATGTATTCATACATCCATGGTTTTCTTGAAAATTCAGTGTGGTTTTTTTAATACAAAGGACATTTTTAAATTTCTTGTAGAAAATCAAAATATGACAATACTGGATTTCCATAGAACTGCGATTGATCGAGTCAATCATAACTCTTTGTAAGACGGGGACATTAGATTAGGACCAAGAACCAGTGGAGCTATTTTCAAGAAATTAAAAATGGGGCAAACAAATTCTCATTAAAAAAAATGGGTGGAGCAAGCCCTGTCGTAAATCTGTTAGTATGCAGAAGTTACACCATTATGATGAGCTTCATAAAACAAAACCCTCCTGGGGTGCATCTACATGTACATAACATAAATTGTTTTAAATATCGCAACTAAAGAAATGCAATTTCAAGATGAAAACCAACCCCATACCTCTTTCCGTGTCACCTCCCATTCTTTCATTAATCCAGCCATCCATATCGGTGTCTGAGTGCTCTGCGTCATTGTTTTCGTCTTCTAATAACGGATCTATCAAACCGTCATTGCCGTGTTTTGGAGATGAAAAACTCCAACTGTCTGTCTCGGCTTCTTCTTTGATGAAATTGAGTTTAATCGTGTTCCCTTCCTTGTTTAAGCTAACTTGGTTGTCCCCTGCTGCATCTTGCTCTCTGTTAATTCCATCTACTCCAAAAATTACAAAGAGGAAAACAAATAATTAAATTAAAAAGATTAAGATGGTGTTTTAAAGGGTTCTATAGTGGTAAGGACAATAAAATATAAAGAATGAATCTATGAATACCAAAGTCAAATTATCGATAATGATGATGAGTTGACAACATTAATATTATCATCAACAATGTCATCTTTACATTCTTCTTCATTATCATCACCATGATGTTGAAGACGATGATGATGATAATAACAGCAACATCAACAATCAAAACTATTAATACCAACTATGATAACAATATATGAGTAGGTGAAAGCTAATATGGTCTCCTGCTGAATATAAAACTGTTAATTCCATCTAATCCAAAAATGAGTAATTAAATCAAAAACAATAAACATGAATACCAATACTATAATAGACATATCAACGATATTGTGGCATAACCAGGCTCTGCCGTTGTAGAGTTCTGCTGTTTTGCAGTCTCCAAAGAACCCAATCCACGCTTGTCTTCACTTACTGTATCTCATTTTTGGCAGATTCTTTCAGTGTGCTTCTCAGAGGTCCAAACCTTTCATTTATTGGTATTGCATTTGTGTAATATGTTTTGTTACATTTGTTTGCTTTTCATATGATTGGTTGAATAAACTTGAACTTGAATCTTGAACTACAACTATTTCTTATAATAAATGTTTATAAAAATAATGATAATAATAATATTAATAATAGTAGGCATTTATATAGCGCCATCTATCTAGAAATGTTCTATTCCGAGGCGCATTGTTATTATCATTATTACCCCGGCTTTAGCTCGAGCTGCCTTTCAGCGCTCATGCATCGAAGGAATTAATCCTGCCAGGTACCCATTCACCTCACCTGGGTCGAGTGCAGCACAATGTGGATAAATTTCTTGCTGAAGGAAATTACGCCATGGCTGGGATTTGAACCCACGACACTCTGTTTCAAAGTGAGAAGACTTATCCACTGAGCCACAACGCTCCACATTATTATAATTATAATAACATAAAATACGATATTAAATATTCATTTGATAATACAGGGAATAAGTTTGCTTTACAAATTTGACAAGGATTTCTGTTTTTCGACCTTCTGAGTAATTTTTTTCTCGTTCAGAAATGTTTGATTATATCATTATCTAAGAGAAGTTTATAGATCCACTTGGCCAGTTTGGGGGTATAATAGACACTTACACCAAGCTACAAAATGAGGTTATAATATGCCATGGTGAAGTCCCTTTTTGTGCTGTAAGCTTATTAACGTCAAATGGGCCTCCGGGGTTAGTTGGAACAAAATTGAAGGGGCTAGTTGGAACATGTTCCAACTTACCCCAAACATAATTATAAATGAAAACATTGGATATGAGAATTCAAAATTACGCAACAAATTGTATGTGCATGTTCGGACCCAAAATTGTTCAAAAACGTGATTCCATGTACAAGGTCAATGCAAATTGTGTTTTTCAACCAAAAGTCATATATGTACATTTTTTACTATTGTTGGTTCAAATACATTATACTATTTATAATTGCAAAAGACTCCTGACAAAGTCCGTCGGAAAAAACAAAAATACAAACAAAAAACAAAAAATACATAAGAAATTATATTTTTTGCATTTTTGGTGGATATTTGTTATAAATGTGAAAATTGATACTTTCACCAAAAATAAGCATTCTACTACATGTAGCTTAATAAATAGAGTTAAAGGCAAAAACTTTAAAAAATTTTTTTTTTTTTTTTGCATAATTAATTATGAAAAAATATAAACAATCAATTTTTGTCTTATAAATTTGAAGAAGTAAATGAAATTGCTGATAGTACCTGATAGTACACTTAATTGCATGTAAACTCGAACGCACCCAAATATGCGGAATTCTACTACACAGTCTGCTTGCGTGAGTGGCTGTGTAATAGAAAACATAAAGTTCAATGAATCCACACTTAAATATTTTGAACTTGAATAAGATAAAGCAAATTAGGCTAAAACCATGTAATATTAAAGTTTTAAGTAGTTTTAGTTTAATTCATAATTGACCGTGCAGTGTTCCAACTTTATACATGTACCATGTTCCAACTTACCCCGATATGGGGGTACATTGTAAGTTGGAACGTTTGCAGTAGTCTTGTTCAAGATGGATTTTTTCAGTAACCATATAAGAGTTATTAATTTTATGTGGTAAATTTGAAGCCCTGAGATATATGCTTCAAGCTGATATATTGATTGTTTCTGGCATAAAATCTATTTGGATTTTACAGCCATTTTTGTCAAAAATGTTCCAACTAACCCCGGTCTCCCCTATTGCGATGCGATACCAGGGGAGCGTTTTATGAAAGGACTTGTCAGACGTTTTATCCGACAAGTCCTATGTTATCCGACAGTTACTATAGTAACAGTGCTTCTTAACCAATCAGAATCCAGGAAAGTTGTCAGATCTGACAACTTCATGGACGAAAATATTGATGAAACGCCCCCAGGAAAATTATTCCGTTATATCAACAATATCAATACAATGAAACCTGTTCCAACTAACCCTGATCTCCCCTACTTATAATAATAATGATAATTAATAAAAGTAATAATAAGTAGCAGTTATAATAATGATAGTAATATTATAATAATATAAACTACAACAATAGTATTTATTAGATTAAAACAACAATGAAGTCTGTCCATTAATGCCACCTATGGGAGACAAGAAATGATCACATCACATGTGTCTTAATAGACAGGCTGTCATGGTAGTAGACAAATGAAAACAAAGGGAATAATAACAATAATGATGATGATAATAATAATAGTCATAATTATGATAATAATAACAATAATAATACTAAATAATACTTAAATACTTCTTATAATAATAATAACTAATGATAGAAATAATAACAAGCAGTAATAATAATGCTAACAATAATAATAATAAAATAATAATGACAATAATACAAAATAATAATAACAATAATGATAGTAATGATAATATTACAAAATACAATAATAGTATTTATAAGATTATAACAATATTAATACAATGAAGTCTGTCCATAATTTATGCCACCTATGGGACATAAGAAATGAACACATATTATGGCCTTTATAGTCATAGACAGGCTGTCATTCTATACAGGAGTATAGACAAAAGGAAATGATTGGAACAATAATAATTATTATTATTATAAAATAAATATAACCAATAAGATGGTAATAATATCAACAATTCAATTATGATATGAATAAAAAAAAAATAAAACAAACATACATCACATCACTCAGGTTGCCATCGTGATCATTATACTTTCTATCTTCCAGTTTTCAATAATTATCAATCATTGTACAGTTGTTTTCTTTTTTTATCTAATATCCTAGTATTCATTATCACTCATTATCTTTTATTAAATCATTATCATATCATGAATATCATCATTATCATAGTACGATCTATTCCTATCATCATAACTATTTAGAAGAATTCTATTGTTTTGATCACCGAACAAATATTGAAAACAAGTTGATTATTTGACTGTAGCTGTTGTCACTGTCAGTATGATTCCTATATTTTTTTATCAAACTAAGCTATTAAAAGTAAAGATCATATTCAGATTTAATTTATAAATTAATTTCCAATAACTTGAGAATTGAAAGGTAGTAGTAGTGAGTACAAGTGTGAATGGCTCACCCGACTCTTCCATTTTTGAGTCCCGTCAATATTGGCAGCTGCCTTGGTGAGAGGTTTGGTTTTGTTCTGTTCACGTTGTAGCGCAGCACGATCGCGTTTGTTCAGCCAAGGAGTACCGGTTACCTTCAGCTCAGTTTGCTTGCTCGATCTAGTCGCGAGTGATGACGCGGATCGCGTCAGGGCCAAGTTGGGCGTCACCACTCACGATCACACTGACGTAAACTGACAGGTCGAAAGAAAACAGGGTTTCTAGAGTCATCAACATCAGAAAATCTTCACGAAAATTATACGAAAAGAACAAGTGTGTGGTATTTTATAATTTGAAACGTTATTTTGTGCCGAAAATGCGTGAATTCCTGCTAACTTACCCGATTCAAATAGCGACTGGTCTTCAACGTAGCGTCACGCACTATACCGTCATTCGAGAAAGTATGGAATGCTCATAGCGCTAGCGCATAGCAAGCGGGGGTCCCGGGGGGGGGGGGCGGAGCCAGAGGGGGCAGGTTCATGGGGGCTAAAGAAAATATGGGGGAAACAGTTTAGAAAATATTCTACAGTACTACAGATACGGTATATACATTAATTAAGTGGAAGGACGTACGTAGCCAAAACCGGGAGCCAAAATTGGGAGAGGCGTGCGGCTGCATGCATGGGGCTGCATGAAAACAAAATCAAATGCATGTGTTTTTGTAGATCTGATCTCTTCTTCCTCTTTCAAATCAATAAGTTTACAATCACAATTCATATGAATTAATTTAAGATTTTGCACATGTATACGAAACAAAGAAATATATCATGAGATTACAAATTTTCAGATTACCGGAACTGCCAAATTTCTCTTAGCTAACGATGTGAAAGCAGATTTTTTTTTTACATCAATCGACAAAATAAAACAGACTCAAATTTGTAAAAGATGGCCCTCCCCCCTGAACAGAATAGGGGCGCCTAATAAAATAAATAATTTCTTTATTAATTTTAATTGCACCGTATACAAGAAAAAAATGGATAAAAGATATTTTAAAGGTTGAGAGGAAGGTTATTTACCCCCATTGTATACCCCCCCCCCCATCTCCCCATCATGCAGACCGCGCCACCCACAATCTTGATCGACCCCCCCCCCTTCCGTCACAAAACTCACATCCACACGTACACCCATACATATCTGGGTTCCCCCTTTTAAACGCTAACCAAAGTATCACTTTTTGTACGGATTGCAATATATTATATGCTCATCTCTTCCCATAATCGCTTAACTTTAGTTACAAAAAAATGTTGGTATAAAGACTCAATTACTTCTTTTTTACAAAGGAACAAAAATGATCTGTCTCAAAAGCAATTAAATTTAAAATTAAAGTCTCCTTTGTCGTACACATGCAACCCTTGTAATTGTTTGTATTGAAATTTTCTGTGTTTATTGCATAACATTGCACATTACAGTCAGAAATACTTCTTTCAGTTCCCCCATTCCCAGATCACATTCGGATTGCTCAGCTGTAACATGAAATATAATCATTTTCATTTTGAAAATTTTCAATGAAGTGATCATAATTCGTCTAGATTTTATATCGCATTATATTTTCTAAACACGCCCAAATATCATTAAATTTTAAAGTTGTCTGTATCAATTTCCATAAAATTTACATACATAACGTATATTTAAGTTGTGTTTTCGCCGATTATCTCTTAATTTGGATAATTAATTTTTCGAAATGGTGTTTTCACTTTCAGTTTCTTTAATTGTTGTTCTTTAACTGAGATATTTTGTACTTAATTATATTCCTTTTTACCCTTCTTTCTTTTATATAGCGCTTTGAAACTTTCGTATAAAGCGCTTTATGAATTTTGTATACTATTATTATTAAAATCACTATAATTGTATCCACAAAACATCTTTTGAATTCTGACAAGTTTTCAGATGAAATGTTCAAATTATGCCAGTATGAAACCGGTCTTAAATAACCTACAACTATTAATAAGACCTTAAGTATACATTTCTTAAATAATTATTATTAAAATATTAAAATAATGGGATTACCTTTCCCTCCAAAATACCTAATTCGTGCCAGCGGCCTTCAGCATATCATGGTATACCCCGGGGTAAACCTTTCAAACTTATTTTTCTCTTATCACACTCCACCACCTAACTTTATGAACAAAAATATTCGAAGGTTGCTTTCCAACCCGAACTTTTCCCTCCGTCTAGCAAACGATTGACCACATTATTCGTTAAGTCTAAGCTCTCGGTCCTCCAACAGGATAATCTTGATCCGTGCGTTTTATTCTCTTTTCCTCCCTAAATAAAATTGAAAGATTTTTCCCCCTTAAAATGTCTTTTGGGACTGTCATCAGGGAAGAAACACAATTTAATTTTGAAAATTCATACATTTTCAAAAGTTTTTTTTAACCATGATCGAAAGATCTCTTTGCCTCCACCAATGTTAAGTCTTTTAATTTTACTCAAGATTAGTTCAACATGGCCCTGGGAAGCGGGGGTGCTGTATGTGGGTGATGAAGCACCCCACAAATTTTCTTGGGGTGCTGCGTGGGTTATTTTCCATGGGCAAATTCCCCTGGAAATCTGGTAGGTATTATGATAAATAACAGAAAAGTAATGAAAATGAAAGTTTTGTAGGACCCCCCCTTTAGAATTTTTTTTCACACAGCTAGTGCTTGAAATAGTCCTTAAATTCACCCCTTTTCAGATCGGAATTTCAAATATTTTCAACTCGCGCTTCGCGCTCGCATTATTGATTTTCATAATAACAAAAATGTATTTAGAATGCCCTGGTACTATAATATTTACACGCACTCATGTTTATTCAAATACGCAGTTTGTTTTTTGTTTCTGATCAGACTGTCAAAATTTTTCCTCTCGCGATTCGCGCTCACATGAAGATACCCAATTACTCATTCTTTTCATGATTTACAAAACGTATAAAATAGAGTGTCCCGTTTTTAGGTCTGTATTTCAATTTTGTTCTCGCTTGCATCAGTATTGTATGTACATAGTTAACTTTTTTAGGTCTGAAATCTCAAGTTTTGTTTCCGCTCGCGCTTGCATCAATAATTGTATAGCTAACTATCCTGTTTATAGTTTTTAAAAAAGTGCATATAATGTCCAGTTTTTAGGTCAGAATGTCACAAATATCAGCTTGCGCTTCGCGCTCGCATTATTTGACTGTTGAAATATGTATCGTCTTCATGGGTAACTGCAAACGGTCATTAAAACAGGTCCCTTTTCGATCAGGCCAGAACGTATATCAACAATTTCTAATCGCGATGATCGCACTCGCAGTGATTATTTGTTGCATGTTTAGGATCACAAACATTATATTGCTCAAAGTGTTCAATTTTCAGGACAAACTACTTGAGATTACAAAACTTTTTAGCTCGCGCTCGCACTATGTTCTTTTGTAATAAAATTAAGAACTGTCTATCATGAATACATATTTTTGTTCGAACAATGGAAAACTCAATTGTGCCCCCCCCCCCACCTTTGAGAAGAGATTTCAGCCCAAGTCAGCACCCCCACTGAAAAAATCGTTCCCATCAGGGCCCTGTAGTTCAAGTCATCTTTAATGTGCGAAATATACCCCTGTAAGCTTTTAATATGTTGTAACTAATATATACCGGTATGAAATTTGTTTTCATTTTGATCAAATTAAAGTACATGCATACCGTCATTGTATGGAACATAGCAAACTTGAAACACTATTAAATATAGGCCTATTATGTCTGAAACTTTAGGGGAAGTATCCGTAAGTTGGTTTTAATTAGAGGCGGATCCAGGATTTTTCGAAAGGGGGGGGGGCACATTTTCCCCGAGGAAAAAATTTACAAGCAAAAAAAAAAAGGAAGAAAAAGGTCTTCACTTTCGAAAGGGGGCACAGTAACGGCATTTTTGTCTTGTCTTGTCTTGGGTTAAGTCGGCATATGCAGACTTGCTGTACTCCGCCAATTATTGATGTGTGCATGTGAGATCACCAAGTGAGCAGGTCACTTGCTAGGTTTTTTCTTTACATTACATTGTGGAGCGTTGTGGCCCAGTGGATTAGTCTTCGGACTTTGAAACAGAGGGTCGTGGGTTCGAATCCCAGCCATGGCGTAATTTCCTTCAGCAAGAAATTCGTCCACGTTGTGCTGCACTCGACCCAGGTGAGGTAAGTGGGTACCTGGCAGGAATTTATTCCTTGAAATGCCACCGCGCTGTAAAAGGCTGCGGGGCTAAAGCCAGGGTAATAATATCCAATGGAGCGCATAGGGACGCATTTGGCAGTGATATGCGCTATATAAGCATGTTGGTATTATTCAGTGGCGGCACCAGGATTTTCAAAGTGGGGGGGCAAATGGGGGGCAAAAGAAAATATTGGGGGGGCAAGGGCAGTCAAAAAAATTTTTGCATGTGTGGAAAAATCGAGCGCGAAGCGCGAGTTTTAGTGGCCCCAATAAACATTTTTTTGTTACACTTGATATAAACAGAAATTTTTGTAAAATCAGGTAATGCTTAATGGAGCAAAGTTATTGATCAAAACTAGATCATGAACTGAACATTTACATATATGTAATCTTAAGGCGTAGACCTATTCTACTTTTACATTTTTGTATCACATCAGAAAAAATGCATGCAGCAAAACAAACAGCATTGTCAATGTATGCAAGGTAATAATGTAAAAAAAAGGGAAAAATGCTAACCAACTAATTGCAAAACATAACTTGTCTACATATTTTCCAAGCACATGTAAAGTTACTGACATCTGTAGGCTTATACTTACATTCCTACTTGAGCGTTATCCTGGTCGTTGGGTATCTCATGATGAACCTGTCAACCACCTCTTCCAGGTCGATAGCAAGAGCTCTTTCTCGGTGGACACTTATTACCGCGAGGCTTTTGAGCCTGCTGTTAGTCATGTTGGCTCTAAGATGATTTTTGATGAGCTTGAGTTAACTGAAGGTTCTTTCACAAGAAGCTGTACTTACTGGGATGATTGCAGCTATTTTCACTAACTTGTACAGTTCTTCAAAGGACATAGTAAGTGGCTTCAGGTGTTCCGCGACATCAATCAAAGTTTCTAGTTTGGTGTCAGACCTTTCAATCATTCTCTTGACAAGTCTCATTTCAGTTTTGATGTCCTCAAGATTGAGTTTATAGTGCACTGCAAGAGGCTTGACAGTTTCGAAGTCCAGAAACTTATGAGACTTAGGATCCAGAGCTGCAAGTGAACGAAAGATCTGCAGATTTTCGTTGCTAAATCTTCTACTTAATTCACCTAAAAACACATCCACTGTAGGATTAAGTATTGCTATTTTCATGCTAGCTGCATCAGACACTTTGTCACGCTTTCCGAGCTTAGACAGAACTACAAAGTCATCCATTGTTGATGGTGCACTGGTTTGTCTGCGTTTATTGCTACATTTAAGTCCATTTTCCTTTGCTAGTGTAAGTGATTCACTGAAGTAGCTATCAGCTTAAGAGGGAGGGGACAGAACACCCATCGCAGATTGCACATCTTTACATAGCCTATTTACTTTTTCACTAAAAACCATGACGGTGACAAATTATGAACGAAGAGTTCAAGCATTCTTATTTGTTAATGAAGCAAATCGATGAGTTTAATCCAAATTTTACATGAGTAGATGCATATTTATTTCAAGGAAGGGGGCAGACTTTGAGTATTTGTCCTCCACGCCCCCCCCCCCCAAGAATAAACATTGCTGACGACAGAATACACGCCATGTACTGTAGTTTAACACTTGTGTATCACACATTGAAATGTCTGCCTTAATGCAAGATATAACAAGCGATATAAACTTATTACAAACTAATAGTGTGCGAGGAAGCCAACAGCGAATAAGTGAGAAAATTTTCAAGTTTTGAAGAGCAGAAAATGGTATTTTAGAGCACTTCACAGCTGAGCTTGAATATGTAGTACGACAGCATCTACTTATTTACAAATTACTGTATAATTTTCTTTTAAGTCCTCAAAATTTCTGGGGGGGCAACTGGGGGGGCAAAGCTTCTGAGTGGGGGGGGGGCAAATGCCCCCCCATGCCCCCCCTTGGTGCCGCCACTGGTATTATTATTATTATTACAGATTTCAATTGAGCCTCTCAAGGGAGGGGGTGTCTCGGGCCGGCTGTGCACACCCCCCCCCCCCGCCAGTAGTTGGTAAAAATTAATGTTGGTAGGCCTGATTAAAGGTTTGATGAAAATCTATACTTTTAGCAAAGAATGAGAAAAATCTTTATTTTCAAAGGACAAGTCCACGTACCCCAACAAAAAGTTGATTTGAATAAAAAGAGAAAAATCCAACAAGCATATAGCACGGAAAATTTAATGAATTGAATGTAAAATTTAAAAATAAAAATGACATTTTTAAGATTTGCGTTATTTCACAAAAAAGTTGCACATTATCGTAAATGAGAAGACTCGGATGATTTCATACATCACTCACTATTTCTTAATTTTATTTTGAAATTTTCTAATTTTCCCCTGCATTGTCAAGTGAAACAACAATTAATACCTCCCTGAATTTGTGGAATTATATGGTTCAGGTTGGTTGTCAAATATGTAATAAATGAAACATATATTTTATAGTTCAAACAATGAAGTGGGTGAAGGACATCATCGACTGTGATATAGCTAACTTTCTTATTTTGCATCCGATTTTCTGCGTTATGGAAGTTTTATTTTTCTCTATAATTCATTCAAATCAACATTTTCTGGGTGGACTTGACCTTTAAACGACACAATAACGGCCCCTTGATTCTCAGGTATAATGCCTATATAGCTATTCCAATAAAAAAATATTATTTTTATATTTTTGCATTATATAGCAGATGGCACGCCATTTCATACGCTTTTCTAGCTATCATTCGAATAAAACAAGGATTTACCTACTCACATATGACATATCAATTCAAATGCTTAAAATATCATGGATTTCAGAGCGGGGGGGGGGGGGGGCCGGGGGCCTAGCCGCGGTTTCAATTCCAATTCAATAGCGCGATTATAGAGCGCGCGGTATGGAATTTCGATCCGTCAAGAAGTTCAAACATTTTTTATTATGCAATTCAATTCAACATTTATTTCCAAAGATAAAGCATTGATACAATTTCAAAAATTTAACAATTGAGGTAGCAACTTTGTAAGAAGTACGGTATACGTGCATCATAAAGAAGCATGTGGTCAATTCCAGCGTAACGGACATGACGTTCAGACAAATTTCTGTAATTCAAAGGTTTATACCAATAGAATTAGCAGTCTTTTGATAATTGTTACTAGCTTATCAGACACATTTAAGTATCAGTTACATACACATAAAATTTCAAATCATTTCGTTGAACAGTTGCAGAGAAATTGCACTCTTTGTGAGCGTAACGGACATGACACGAAATGGACGAAGCATTTTTACCTCCTATTGCTTATCGAAATTCCTGTGAATTCTTAGATTGCATGCGTCTGACGTTGGTGTTTATTTAACCGTAAGATCATGCTCTATCCATAAAATGGTATTTAACAACAGTTTTGCAGTGCATTCTGTATTCCTAGCTCAAAATGTAGCGTAACGGACATGACACACGAAGCGTAACGGACATGACAGTTTTGTCCACTTTTTGTAAGCGAATATAATTATTTTATTACAAGATATGGTACAAGTCTAATTGTTTACATGTTAAGGCTAGAGGTTAGAGAAACATATCATAACTGGTAATCTGTAATATCTCCTATTATTTTGCAATTTGAGAGGGGGTCTTTTTGTAAAATATTTATAAAACAAAAAAATATTTAGAAAATTTTATTTTACACCAGTTAACAACAGTTAATGAGTATATTCCAGTTACTACCATCCACCACACCTAATTAAAGGAGAAAAAGTTGATAGAAAAGATTATTTTTTATTCATGTCCTAATATTTGATAATATACTCGCGTAACGGACATGACATCCTTACGAAGTGAACTTCATCAGCACTTCTTAGTTTGAAAATGAAAGAAATATGAATAATGAATGTAATTATGTAACAGCAAAGTACCTTACTAACACTCTGAAGAAAAATATGTAGATATATTATTAGCAGGTATCATTAATTCAATAGCTATAGCCTAAGTGATAATTTTATATTCAATACAATGTTTATCGTACCACTACGGCACACTGAGAAGACCAAATCTCATTTTTGGTGCGAAGAAAACAAAATGTACCAGACCTGTATAAATCCAAGAAGAACATATTATGGAATGTATTGTATGATAAAGACATGTACTAGTGTTAATGTCAGTTTTAAGATTACAAAAAATGGTATTAAAAAGTATTTTAATAAAAATTTGATAGCAGTACCTGGAAACCGGTCTTTCATTATCGATTATGTATTAGTTTAAAGGTAATAGGAATGTTTGAAATAGCTTCTGAGATTTTTTTCATTCAAAATAACTATCATCCTGAGTATAATCATCCTTTCATCAAATCTTGGATGTTCTAAATCTTACGATCTTGCTTGCTGACAAATGTGGCTGTATCTAATTTTGTTGTATTGTCCGCGCTGCTTGTGTACAATTGAAGATACATCATTTAAATCGTGATTATGGCTGACCAAAATACTATGATGACATAATTTATTGATCGCGCCACATTTTTTCCACGGCCCTTTTGCTTTGTGATACTGCAAAGAAATGCCACTGTAGATTCATGGATTCATAGAGCTACATCATGTAACACAGATATCCGAATACAAACTTGCTTTTAAATGTGAGCCCATGCCATCACTGAAGAAGTACATGTAGAGGTTGGTGAAAGTAGGATACTTTGAAGTAATATCATCAATGATCATGAATTCACAAGTTGGAGTTTTATCATGCTCCAAACTGTCAGTGCAAAAACCTAAGATAATCAAACGTTTGTTCAAACACAAATGATGCAGATTGTGATCTGAGTATCTAGCTGCATCTTATCCTAATATTATGTGGCGTACCGTTAATTCTCAGAAAAATCTACCAGAACAAGAGCTGAACTTTCATCATTCACCAACTTCTAAAAATAGCTTGAATGACATGCAGATTCTAGGAAATATTACATTCAGCTATCCTCAAACAATTGAGATTGACCTCAGTCTGTGACACTGAGCCTAATATTTTGTTTTTGTAAATGCTGCCATTTGCCATATATAAGGCGTCATGTCCGTTACGCGAATTGTCATGTCCGTTACGCCATTTTTATGAAAATGAGAAGTGGTAAGGGAAAATGATTGCTACACTTGGTAGGGGGTTTAATTCTAACATAGAATCTGAATCTGCAGTACCTTTAGACAAATTTCCTGTAATTTGTGAAAATTTTAAGTGAAAAACGTAACGGACATGACACTGATAATGGTAAAGAAATCACACAAATCTGAAGACAGATTTCTCTAAAATTGATGAAGGGCATAAAATTTAACGATTATTTTCTGTTGATTTAAACATTAATCAACTATTCAAAAGTTAAAAGAGACCTCTGGGACATTGTTTGCTTTTAGCAGAGACAGGAAAGATGAATTGTTTAAAAATAGACACATTTTTTACGTTTTGCAATTTACTATTCTATTTTTTTATGATGGAAAAAACTACAAAATTTTATCAATATTGCGATTTTTCTATTGGAAATTGAGACTTTATAGATTACTTTTTAAGAAAATTTGACTGCTTAAGTGAAATCTGAAACTTCATTTTTTCTCTAAAGTGAACATTTTCCATGGAATTGCCCATGTAGCAACGTTTTTTACTATTAAATAAATTCTTTTCTTTTTACATCAAATCTTTTTTTCTTAAATATAGTTGATATATATATACAAATCCTATAAAGGTCAATTATTTCGTTGATATTCCAATCAGACTTCTCGTCCCCCTCCCCCTCCCCCCTCCCCCTCCCCCCCCCCCCCCCCCTCCCGATCCCCGAAATATAATCGTGCATGCACGATCGACATCGACAGACAACAATCAAGTCACCAATTACCAAGATGGCCACTTCCATGCCAGATGAAGATCTCGAAACAATGGAACCTTCTATCCGAAATATAATTGACCAAAAATCACTGAAGTGGGTCTTTGTTGGTGGTAAAGGAGGTGTTGGAAAGACAACATGCAGGTGATGTATTTTTCAAGATTAATTCAAGTATTAATGTCTCGAATTTTCGTCATGAATTAATTTACCAGCTAGGCTCCTAGGGTAAGCCAGGCAGCGCTAATGACATGGCACAACCGGGCAGCCACCCCGACCTAACCCAGGGAACTCCCGCCCGCTACGCGGGCGGGAGCCCAGGGGCCGATTGCACGAAAGGGTCTTTCCAAGGACCGTCTTTCGTGTCGCCCATCTTTTATGATACGCTATAAGCGGGGTGTTTCTGAAATTTATGATAAAGAATAAGATTCGTTAGCTTGCTTTTAAATCAAATTTTACACAATTTCATGATATATCACATCATTTTATAAGCAAATATTTTGTTTACTTTAACGGACGAATGAAATATGTTTGCAGATGATTTATTCAAAATGCGTTTCACATGGCGCATCATAAAAGATGGGCGACACGAAAGACGGTCCTTGCAAAGACCCTTTCGTGCAATCGGCCCCAGGATCTTACGTGTAAAGGCATACTCACCTGACAAGCGTGAAGTATGGTCAAAATAATTCTCAGAATAAATAGTTAAAACAGAAATCAAGCACTTACCACGATTATATGGATGAAGGTCTAACGAGTGGCAGTTTTTCTGACATCTTGGCACAGACTGGAACCTCAAAAAACGAAAAGTTCTCTCCTAGTTCTAGTGAGTTCTACCCCGCCCGTCTCAATCGGCCATTTTTGTTATGAATTGTAACAAAATGGCCGATCGAAACGGGGGTAGAAGGAGAGAACTTTTCGTTTTTTTGAGGTTCTTGGTCTTGGATTGTTGCTATATAGTAAAATTCAAAGGAGAAGACTAGACTTGGCGTGAAATATAGTTCTAAATTTCTCTTGAAGGTATTGTTTAACTTTGTGAGCAGCCTACTCAAACCAAGATGAAACATGTGTACAAGTGCATGTATTAGAACTAATACACCCTGAAAATAACCAATTATTGAGAATGAAAAGTTAAAACTACAAGGCATGGCAAACCCTGATTTTGTAAATAGGTGTCTTATAGATGCATAAATAGTACACATATTAGTGTATGGGATGAAATTAAGATGGTGGGTTTTTTTTGAAGCACTAAATAATTATTTTTGAATGCAATTTTTTGGGGGCTTCATTTTTTTAACATAACACAGACACATGTGATAATTGTAGGGGCAGTGATTTTCCGTGATCGCGGAAAACGGACGGAATTCACGAAAAGGGCCTTTTGAAACGGAAAGTGGCATTTCAAACGGAAAATCACGGAAAACGTATTTTCCCTCAAAATACACAGAATAGCAACACATATTACTCCAAAATCACAACAAAATCAGAATATTTAATGGCCACAAAACCCCAGAAATCACGATCTCACTTTGCTACAATCATTACAATTCACACATCGAGACTGCACTCAATATCAGCACACTCGATTGTACCCCCGCGCCCGTACCATTCCCTTGCCGGGTTGGGCTTCACTGCATTGTACACATACCATATCATTCCAACTACACGGTCGTGTGTTGCTGCCCTCTACGTTTGAAGATGTAACAGCACGATATCGTGGTCTTAAAATCCAAGATGGCGGATTGGCAAACGCCGTTGACTGATGATAACGATGTCAAAAAACCCCAAAAATTATCGATGAAATATCATTTCGCTGTGAAATAATGCTAATAATGTGAAAGGTGAGGATGTATGCATGCTAAATCTCTTTGTAAAAATTTTATATACACCCGCATAGATGGATTAGGACGGATTCTATTGTGTTGTTGGTACAGTAGCAGATACAATTTTGACCAGTGCAGTGCGAGTGTACGTGTAATTTTGCTATTCAATGTGGAAACGGAATTGTCACTTTTCTGTGTGTACAAAGTCTATGGGGAAACAGAATTGCCGTTTTCTGACACGATGAAACTGAATTTGAGATTTTCTGAAACAGAAAAGGCAATTTTTTGAAACGGAAAATCACTGTCCCTATTATTGTGATCTTCTAGCTCAGATTTTTTTAAAGTCAAACCAATGTTAACCAATCACTTTAAAGGAAGATCCATTAATTGCTGTGGTAACTAGTCATATGGCTGAGGGCTGGTCTGGTAGGAAATGTTAACTATGGTAGCAAAAGTGAGATGAATACAACCCTTTCCCCGAGGGACACACTTTGAAGACAAACCGGTCACATACAAATTCAAAGTTTATTAATTATTCCTTCTAATTATGAACTTGTTATGTCTAATGCAGCAGTATAACAAATAAGGACTACATGAAATGACTGTAATACCAAAATGCCATGCCATCATGACTTCAATGAGTAGACAATATTGGTTGATCAATATATCACCCCTCACTATATTGTAAACAATTGACATTTTAGTGTGTCTCTGAGATCGGCAATGAAATCCTTTAGAACACAGACTCTGTCAGAGAAAAGAAATGCTATATTCAACCTCTAGGCAGGATACATGTGTTCAAAACCACGTTCTACAAGGATTGGTGAGACATAGTCTCTTACCTTCCAGCCAAATCCACAAGATTGGCAATAGAGGTCTTAGCCATCTCCTGGCCCGGGTCATTGATGGTCTTCTGAGTGAAGATGATGCTCATGAAGTCCACCCCAGAAAACTGTTGATTTGAATAAAAATTTGAAAAATCCTACTAACGATGAACATTTTATCAAAATCAGATGTAAAATAAGAAAGTTATGACATTTAAAAGTTTCGCTTATTTTTCGCAAAAAAGTGATTATGAACAATTCAGTGATATCCAAATGAGACAGTCGATGATGTCCTTCACTCACTATTTCTTTTATTGTTTGAATTACATGTATACAATATTTCATTTTTTACACATTTGAAAATAAGGACCAACTTGAATGAAAAGTAGTATTGAACAATGCTGATTCCACATGTTTGGGGGGGAATTGATTGTTATTTCACTTGACAATGAGGAGAAAATTAGAATATTTCATATTTCATATAATAAAATACAAAAGAAATAGTGAGTGGATGACGTCATCAGTCTCCTCATTTGCATACCGACCAGGGTGTGCATATAATAACTTTTTGTGAAATTAAGCAAAAAATCAAAATGTCATAACTTTCTTATTTTACAACCGATTTTAATGAAATTTCAGTGTTATGATTGTTGGATTTTCCTCTTTTCATTCGAATAAACTTTTTGTTGTGGTGGACTTGTCCTTTGATTAATAACTGCTTCAAAATACTAGTAATGTAAATAGTCTGAAAAACGGTACAGACTTGCTGTTTTATTCTTCATTTCAATGAATGATAGCATACCTGCCAACATTTAGAAACTGAAAATCCTACTCTGATCACGCGATTCCCAACTTTTTTCGGGATGGTCAACACTGTGCCAAAAAAGGACCCAAATTTATAAACAGCAGCTAGCTAGCAAAGTGATCGAGCAAAAATTCTGTCCCTAACAAGACAAAAGCCAAGTTTTTTTTTTATAGATATAGACATAAAACAAAATCTTATTTACCCTTTAACTTTCATTTTCTACTAGTTATCACTAGGAAGCAATATAAAAGCAGTTTGTGCATTTATAATTGTTCATTTTCACAATTATCCATTGATAATGTAAAATGATTTAGAAAATATAAATTAATGAATATTGACAAAAAGAATCATAACACTTAAACACATTGTGAAATTTTACTGATTTTGGCTAAAAGTACATACATGTACACATGTACATGTAGCAGCACATTCAGTGTATTACTATTGATTGATATGATACTAGTACACTGATTTTTTTACCTGCACGCATAAAAAAAGAGTTATTTGGGGGTAAAGGCTATCTCTTGTGAGGCACTCTATTGGTGATCTAGATTTGGATTCAATATTTTTTATTTCTTAAAAATATATTTTTGCATAAATTATTTTGGCAGAAGAAAATATAATTGTGCTTTTACATGTACCCCTAACTTTTTGTTAGATCTAGGTCAACATGTAAAAAAAGTGTCACAACTTTTTACATCAGATCTAAGGTAGCCATGCATAGAGTAACAAAGTTGTGAGTTTGAATTAATAATGCAAAGAACAGTCAGAGCCAGCATCCATATTTATTGAAATGGAACCAAAACATTTACAAAATATATTATATAAATTAATGTATACCAAAATAAAGCGTTCATCAATAACTGCTGCGTGATGATGAAGCTGCAATTCAGCCTGACTGAAACTTGGCGTGGCCCTACCGCTGCTACGCTGCGCTAGTACCATATGCCAATGCAATAACTCACAGTCATACTAATACTACTATTGAACTGTCAGTAGGTTGCTGCTCAAAAAAAAATATTACAGGGGTTAAATCCATGATTTGAATTCCAAGGATTCTTATGACCCTCGTTGATTCTGGACTCCAAAAGATTGATGACCCCCCCCCCCAAATCTCTTAAGGGGAAGTGATTTTCTCCGGAAATATCACTGCCAAGATCACACATGTTTGATCGGCAAAAAGAAATCTGCAATGGCCGCCACGTGGTTTTCCCACGGCGGGAAATTCGACACCCTTCCATACATGGCACTCTTCCAAACATTGGACATATTGGCCGATTGAATTGGAATTGCGTGCTGTTAACGCAAGCGCATACGCTTTCTAGAATGAAATTGCGCAGCTGAGCAAAGACATCAGATGTCTGGAGCCGTTTGGTAACTTTTATTTATCGATTTCTATTTCAAAATTATTGAGAGCAATTATCAAAATCAGCATTTGTGCAGCTGAAATAATTTGCTTTCTCAACAATCAAGCAATTATTTTGGGGTTTAGAGCGCGATTTAAATCGCCTAAATTGATTTCAGCGCACAAATTTACATGCACGATATTTGGAAACTGCATCTAATATTTGGCAAAAAACAAGCTACTGGTAGTAAATAATAAGTAAAATAATAGTAAATAATTTCCAAGTCAAATAAAGTCGTTTCTAACTTACGCACAGCTTTAAGAAACGGCCCCTGGGTTCAATTTTTTAGAACCAGGCTGCCATGACACCATGGCAACTGACTTCATTGATTCGGTACTCTACTTTCTCCCTCATTTTCTTTCATTGTTTCAGCTGTAGCCTCGCTGTCCAGCTATCCAAACACAGGGAGTCTGTTCTCATTATCTCAACGGACCCCGCCCACAACATCTCAGATGCCTTTGATCAGAAATTTTCCAAGGTTCCTACCAAGGTCAATGGCTTCCAGAACCTCTTTGCCATGGAGATCGACCCTAACCTTGGTATAGGTGACCTGCCAGATGACTACTTTGAAGATGATAGTAAGCAAATTTAATTATTTGGAATGAGACTACATAATTAATTTCATTCATTTTTTATTTCAAATTTTCATTAAACACATACAACATACAATTCAAATAGAATGAATACACTGTATACAAATACAGATACAAAATATTGAAAGTTATAGCAAGAGAGAAAAATGAGAATATGGGGGAGCTAGCATAGGCCAATGGCCTTTCTAAGGCTGGGCTCCCGAAACCATATTAATATAATCATAATACTTGCAGAAAAATAACACATGCAGTTTAGGACAGTGCATTCTATAAATTGAACCTTCACATTTGGATGCATTTGTCGAAAGTTTTATGAACCCAAGGTTGAATTGAAGCTAATTTTCTTCTGCACGAGTTGTAGGATGACAATTCAGTACTTACAACAGATTCAGTATCTGCTTGGCAGAACAATAAGTGTTACAGATATTACATTATTAGCCCAAATATACATGTACTTCAAATGTACGGTATTCAAATACAACTCAAATGAATTGATGGATTTGATTATATGAGACTAAATTTGTCAAGTGCTATTACATGTACATACATGAATACCATTATTTTTAAAGTTGCTGCTTAGTTGCTACGTGTTTTTTTTTCAATTTGGAGAGAGGGAAGGTAAAGTTTCCATGGAATTATCCATCACTCTTTGTGTGATACTAAATTTGTCAAATTTGAACCTTCCTGTATATTTTACAATTTTGTTGAAAGGGAACATTTGCCTCTGAATTACTTGTTGATTGTATGATAATTTGTCACTATTGGATACTATTTTTTTTACAGTGAAGTAATGAATATTTCCAAGTTTGAGGGAAGGTAATGTTTTTCATGGAATTGCCCATCATCCTCGTCTCCTTTACAGATCCCTTGTCAGTTGGAAAGCATGTCATGCAGGAATTACTTGGTGCGTTTCCTGGTATTGATGAAGCCGTCAGCTTTGCTGAAGTCATGAAGTAAGCACCCAACTAACTTCCAAATTCTGTTGCCATTCCACGGGTCCTATCCTATGCTTCTTTAACAATTGCAATCTATGGAAAATCCACACATCACTTTAGGCCAGACATTAACCCTATACCTCAAACCTAACCCAAATCATATAATCCTAATGTCCACATTACTCTGAACCAAAAAACCTACTTCAGCCCCGACACTAACTACATCTTCAGAGAAATCAGCAGAGGAGCAATTATTGCTGGAGCAAATGTCATATTACTATTTCATAAAGCTGGCTTTAAAGCTATGCATGACTGTATGAACATCGAGAAGATGTTTCTGAGCGCTAAAACCATATTCTCAGTCATTTCAATTCCTTTTAGCTAAAGTTGTAATGTGAGCTTTTCATATTCTATTTCTTATTGTCAATAAGCATCTGAATGCAAGGCTTAGAACTATTATTAAGAGTTCTAGGAAATTCATTCCTTTCTTGAAAAAAAAACACCAGGTAAACTTATTGGTATCCCATTTAGTACACAACCATATACCAGTTTTTAAAGACAGTAACTTTACAGCTTTATGAAAACCCCCTGCACTCATTAAAACACCTAGCTTGATTGAGTAGTTACAATGCGGTAATCTTTCCGGAAAGAGTCATTCAAAATCATGGTCAGTTGTTATTATAGGTTCTGACATGTATTTAAGCAAGTTAAGTGATGTTCTTGATGAAAACTTGCTGAAGATATGAGTTGATTTGGGAGTTACTAGGTCAGAGGTCAAAGAGATCATGGCTCATCACAATAATATCCTCTAGGTAAATCAAAATCGTAATCAAACTTTGTTCATGATTGCACATGGGAGTGACAATCTGGGCCCTGTTTCATAAAAAAGTTGCTGTGATATTAACTCTTGCTGTAATGTCAACTTTCAATGGAAGAGCCAATCAGGAAGCAGAATTTTCACTGTGGTTAACATTCCAGGGTGGTTTTCACAAAGATTTAAGTATGACTTTAATAAGAGTCGCACTTAAATGCTGACGCATACAACATGTGCAACGTGCAATTTTATTGATCAACACGCAGAAGTGCGCGTCCTCATAGCATGACCTGACCAATGCAGTCATGCCTTTTACGCTTATGTCCTTTGGCAAGGCGTTAATCCACACTTTGCCACTCTCGACCCAGGTGCTAAATGGGTACCCAGTAGGATGTGAAAGTCATTGTAGCTTGTCCAGTACTGTGTGCGCCTCACCGGGGACTGACTGGAATACTCCCAGGGAGTGGAGGATGTGCACACATTGTGTGCGGGAATGACTGATTGAATCTGATGACCGGGGTAATAATATATCTGTACAGCGCTTAGACACGTCGTTCCGATGTATTAAGCGCTATATAAAAGCGGATTATTATTACACTGCACGCAGCTAGACATGTACATTGTAAGTGGGACTCTTTGTCATACTTAAAATCTTTGTGAAACACCCCCCTGGAAAGGTTACTCTCATATCAAATATTTATGAAATAGGGTCCTGATGATGAGAACAAATTAAGTGTGTATGATACAACTCCCAAGAATGTTCTATAATCTGATTGGTCCAAATTGGATCACATGATATTCAGCAAAATGCACTATTGCATCCAGTATGCACCATCCTGCACTCTGACGTCAGAGTGGAGGATAGTACAAGGTCGAGAATTATCTAGAATTTAGATCAAATAAAGCATTCAGGGCAACTCAGTCACATGGGTGAGGGGTTGTATAAAACAAACAAAACACATATTTTTGTGCATAGAGGACCTACATATAAATAATGAACTCTGTGCTCGACTCGCTACATGGATATACGGCACTCGGTACTGTGGACCTCGGTGCGGTATATCCATTGGCTCTTTTTTCGCACATCGTTCATTATTTGGCCCTGCATGCACGCGCTTACGTGCATTATTTGTATAATGTATTTCAGATCTGGCAATGAAGGAGGTATCAATCAATCACTTAATTCTTTAATCTCGTACAGATTGGTGAAAAACATGAACTTCTCAGTGGTAGTGTTTGACACAGCGCCGACAGGTCATACCCTCAGACTTCTATCCTTCCCTTCACTCGCGGAGAAAGGACTTACCAAACTCCTAAAACTCAAAGCACAGTTCAACCCTTTCATACAACAGGTGAGTCCTTTATTCTTAAATTCTTTCATCAGCATCATCAGCATCATCATCATCACCATCATCACCATCATCATCATCATCTGATACGGGAAGAAGGCGGTGGCCTGTAATTCCTGGTCACTCCATCTGTCGTTTTAGTCTGATAATATGTGTTCTATCATCTAGTTTTGTGGGAAAGTCCACTCCAGCAAAAAGTTGGTTTGAATAAAAGAAGGAAAAGTCAAACAAGTATAACACTTAAAATTTCATCAAAATTGGATGTGAAATATTAAAGGAAGTTATGAAATATCAAGTGTCGCGTGATTTCACAAGAACTGAACTACCATATGCACATCCTGGTCAGTCTGCTAGTGAGGGAACTGATGTCACATCCTAACTATTTCTTTCATATTTTATCCTTCGAAATATGAAATACCTAGTTATGTTTTTCTCATGAACAAAACGTAGATACATGTAGATCCCCCTTTGTTATAACCTATTTTGTTTCAATAAAGAGTTTTCTTATTGTCAAATCTGAAAAAATTGAAATATTGTGTAATTTATACAATTACATAAAAAGAAAGAGCAAGCCTGTGACCTCATTGAGTCTCTGATTTACATATCACTATATGATACGCATGTGCATTTAACCGTTATGTGAAAAATGGTGAAAATTTACAATATCTTAACTTTCATTTTACGTTAAATTATCCTTGCAGAAATTTTCAGCGTTATGCTTGTTTGATTTTCTTCTATTTATTCAAATCAACTTTTTGTTGGGGTGGAATTGACGTGCTAGCCTAAATTTGTGCTATATTATTTAGAGTTTTAACGTTATGTGAGATTTTGCGTTTTGGTTAGTAATGTGACACCTCTTATACAGTGTCTCCCAGAAAAAAGGAAACCGGGATTCCCCCATCTTTTTCTTCAAAGGCTAATTAATAATAATATGGTATTTCATTTTTTCATCAGATGATTCAATTATTCCTCTACATTTTGATACCTTATACCGTATGTGACAAACACTTCACGCATTAATGAGCAATAAGAGTTTGTAATTTTAACATCAAAGTCAGGTTACGCAGAGAAATTGGACAAGATTGGGTTGTGTTACGACGACCCAGATTTACCAATCAGTATGTTTTCGTACGTTTTTGCAACCATAATATGACAGTGCGTTTTTTTCTTTGAAAAATATGATTTAAATTTTTTTAATAGAAAATCATATTTTATTGAGAAAAATCATGTCTATATATGTTTCTATTTCATAAAACTTACACAGATAAGGTAATTGGATGAATGTAATTTCAGGTAACTTTCAAGTAACAAAAGTTTTTTTTTCAATCGTAGCAGTTAAAACCCGGTTGAGGTACACACGTTCATTGTTTTTTTTTTCATCTGCAAGAGCAGTGTGCATTTTATCAGAGAACAGGCTGGCGATTGTTACGTTGAGACAAATTTTAAAAAAATACTCTTTTTTTTTAAAAGTAATTTCTGTTGCTGTTTTGTGCATTTTGAGGAAAAATGTGTTTTCCTGATTTTCAGTTTGAAAAGACACATTCAAAATGCTGTTTCTGTGAATTCCGTCTGTTTAACGCAATTGCATAAAATCACCGTCATGTCCCTACAGAATAGCGGGTATTATCGACAACGTGAGGAAGGTTATCGATATCGCGAAGTGGCAAAATGCATGCGATTATCGACAAGACTAGCAATAAAGAGGTTATAGATAACAGCACTAATACACACACAAAGTTTGCATACAGTAATACATGACACTACCGCCAGCATAACAAAGCTATCTAGCTGGCCGGTTGCTGACAACAGTGTATGCAATTAATTGCAAGCAGCCTACACACTGGACAGGGAGCTGCAATACAAAATCTTGCTTCTAAGAAATCTTCCACAGAACTTTAAAAATTTAAGTTAAAGTCATATACACCAATGATATGCCTGCCCTTCAGCAGTCCATATTGCTAAAATCTGTTGTACTCTAGTCCTTTTCAAGCATTAAAATGAGGAATTATTACCTCTCTTTTGACTTATAAAGATCGAGTTTAAAATGTATCAATACACACAAAAACACAAAGGTGAGCACATTACAGTACATTTGTATGTGTGTTGACTGTTGATACTTGGTTTCTTTTGAAGCTCTGTTTTTTTCTCGCCAGAAATAAACAGATGATTTCTTTTTTTTATTGTTATAAATGACTCCTTAAACCACTTTTGAGAAAGTAAATACATATGGAGTACATTTCATTGGTATGAAATGAGGATTTTTTACTATATTTTGGCAGATACAGTGTTATGTACAATACATCTTCAATCAAACGGTAAATAATCAGCAATTTGAAGACAAATTGTAAACTGTGATTGGTTGGTGGTTGGTGTTTATTCTATCTGCATTCAAATATTTAAACATAAAATTAATCAATAATCATAGGGAATATATATTTGTCTAGATTTGCTTATGCACAATGTATTTATGTTAAATTTTGTTCAACATACACACATTATTTTAGTAGGTATGTGTGTGTGTCCTGCAGGTTGCTTGTCTATGAACATATTTTCTTCCTTGTTTTATATCTTTTCATTGTTTGTACTTGTTAATATATGTATGTATTTGATACTTGTATGCAGGGCCCCCATGAAAAACAGTGCTTAGTCCACTGATGGGGTTACCCTGGGTAAACAAAACGAAATAAATAAAATAAAATAAATTTGCATTCTAAAAGAATATTTAGACTTTCCATGTTCACTGCTAGTCTTCTTTGCAGCCTGACTGTACATATTTCTAACATACAATGTAACAAAATACTTGTAGAACATATGGAAAAGAATTTTCTTTTTTTTTAAACATTTTTCTTACAAATGTAATTATTCCTACTTCTGATTTTTTTAAAAAAAATTTAAAGTGGTTAAACTACAGTATTTATGCCCCTTTGATTTGAATTTGCCTGATTGAAAAATACATTTATGTTGCTACTGACAAAATTAATTAAAAATATAAACTTAAGGATATAAACATAGAAAGATGCCACATCCCAAAATGAAAATGAAAAATTCTTCTTTGCTTGGCTTTTAATTATATTCCAGTTGGAATTGACTTCTTTGCCACAGCTAAAGAAAATATTTGTAATAGCTTCTTGAGATTTTTTTTTCTTTTCACTTTTTCTACAATTTTTTTGGTCATTTTGTTTTATTTTCTATTTTGTATTATTTCCTCTGTTTCGTTTTTTTTCTTTTCTTGTTCTTTGTACTTTATTTCTTCATTCTTTTTTTTTATCAATCTTCTCTCTTTAATTCATTTTTTTGTTTCCTTTTCATATTATGTTTCTTTAAATAATTCGTGTTTTTTTATTTCCTTCTGCTACAGTATGCTGCAATGTTCAGAGAAAAACAAAAATAAACTGGATTTGGGGGCTTGCATACTCTGTTTTGGGATTCGATTAGGAAAAAAAAACGGTGATTTCTGTTTTGCTGTGCATCTGAGTTTGTTATAAGCATAATTTATTTACTTTACCATCTGTGTGCATCTTTCAAACATTTCATATGTACAATCAAAGAATAATTTATTACCATGTACAAAACTTTGAACTTGGCACTGGGTCTTATTGAATCCTTGAATTCACAATTCGATGGGGAAAAATTGAGGGAGTTTAATTCAGTTGGTAACTTCTCATTCATAACAAACTTTGCCTGTTTTGATTACAGATTGGTGGTATGCTAGGAATGGCTGATTTCAGTGCTAATGACATGTTATCTAAACTAGAGGAGACAGTGCCTGTTATAAGGAGTGTTAATGAAGCTTTCAGAAATCCTGTAAGTATATCTTTTCCCAAGCAAATGTCTTAATATGTTGCATTCCTTACATTCTCATATGATGCTCGTATTCTTCTTTCAGTCTTACCATTGGTCAATTCCAGCCAAATGTTGCATTTTTCCATTTTCAAAAATTTCTTTTCGGAGCAATTTTGTTTATACTGTTTATAAGTATACAGTTTAAGGTTTACAAAAACACACTTATATTTACTATACCCTCATTCATTCATAAATACGCAATGTACACTCTGTTGCATTGTGGTACTAAGATTTCATAGAAAATGTACAACTTTCACCCATCCTTGGCTCCTGGCAAGCAAAGGGTGCTGATGAAAAATCCCACTGTCCATGTGACCTCCAAGCAATAATTTACCATTAGCTGTATTGTTTTACACGCTGCAGTGAAACTATTAGGCACAAAATACATTTCAAGGTGTGTATGTTTGATGTCCCATAAGTCACAGTTTTGAGCATTAAGTTTCCCTCATATGCTGCCATAGACTCCTGGAGACAAGTATTGGACTTTTTTATCTACCATAGTACATGCTTGCTTCAACAAATCAAGCTGCATCTGTATTGGACTTGAAATAGCTATACTGGGGGGACATACATTTCAGTCCCATAAGTCACATGTCCCATAAGTCACATATACAGTTCGTAAACCATGCCACCTTAAAGCTGTCCATGACAGCAAAGAGAGAGACAAGAATGCTTAAAAGCTGGAGAACAGTATGCTGACTGTCAGAAAAAACAGTCTGAATATCAAAGGCAGTGCATTGAACAACAAAAAATAAGTTTGCATTGTGTGCCCAGTCCAGAAAGAAGGAGAAAACTGAATATGATCGCTAAAATGCAAAGCTGAGTGCAGGTGAATTGGGTTTGTTTCACCCTAGCTTTTAGTCATTTTTTAGGTCCAGATCATTCTCTTGGTTTTCTTGTCCCCTTAGAGTGTGCATCAACTGTTTTACATATGATGTGAACTTGGTATATACACGTAGTTCCATGGAAACTATTAAAACCTATGTCAATGTCCCATCAGTCACGAATTTTGTAGTTGAGCGACCCTCTGGATCCTGTCAAAATAAGAGCACCAGTCCTCAGATGCATTTAAGGCTACCATGAGCAGAGCTATTAAAGCCCCTGTAAATGCCAAAAAATTGTTCAGAAGCTTGCAATCAAGTTTTCTCAGAATCATTCCTGCCGCCTGCCAATAGAAAGGAACATGCGCATTTAAAGAGGACCAAAGGGTGGTGTCATAATGTCATGAACATCGAATCGCCGGTTCTAAACCTAGTCGCAGCTGCATGATCGTCTTACACATTTGTATTTGCAAAAATAATGATTTGTGTTGTCCTTGGTTGTTACCATCATTCTGATAGTCGTAAAAGGGCACTGGTTCATAAAGCTTTTCGTAACTTAAGAGCGACTTTAAGAACGACCGATGATCCTTGTGGTAAATGTCATCATAAATTGGCAATGTTTTAGCATATAAGAAAGGATCACTAGTCATTCTGAAAAGTTGCTCCTAACTTACAACAGCTTTATGAAATGGCCCCAGGTTATTTTGTTTAGAACCAGGCCGCCATTACACCATGACAACTAACATCACTTTGGTACTCTACAAATGATGATGTCCTTACAGGCATTCAGAATTTCTATGAAAGAGATGACATATCAACCCAAGCAGCTGGCAAAAAAAGAAGTTGTGATAGGGTGCATCCCCATGGTATATTTTTTAACCAACATTTTTTGTATTGCCTGAAGTGTATAGTTAATGAATCTTGATGTTCCCTTTGTCAAATCGTGTCCCATGGGGTTCCAAATTGGCAATTTTGGCAGCCATCTTGGATTTTTCATGAAAATCAATTATTTTCATATTTTTTGCACAGACAATGGTAAATCTTCCATGTAAATGAATACACTTTTTACTATACAAGTATACATGTACATGCAGTTTAGATAGTAGAAAGCGATTGCAACTGTTTTCTAGACAGTCCAGTTAATGAATTTTTTAAAAAGAATTTATGCCAAAATTTTAATATTTTTTGTCAAAAATTTGCCTGTGCACTGATATCCATCTGTTTTATCATAAACATCAACAGCTAATGAAAAATATGAGCATTTTACACAAAAGAGAGTATATTAACAAGAATATTGATTTACTTCATGGCAGCATTAATGTCTTAATTTCTCACATGTAATACACTGTAGTGTAAAGGTCATTTTCTTACCATACTGTATGAGACAGATAGAGAAAAGCAACATTTATTTGTCCTATCTGTAACAAATATGTCATATCATTATGTCCCATCAGTCACAATTGAAAGTGTGTACATTCTTTCTAATTGTTCATTTTTCATCTGTTTGCTAAATATTTATGATTGTAATTGTTTATTGATTATTTTCTACTTATTTGATTACAGTTCTTAAAACTTGATGACAAGTTAGGAAGCTTTTTTTTGTTAATGTTCCCTTTATATAAATGAACTGCGTGAAAAGATGTTTCTGCCCTTTGTTGAATTTATTTCTGACACAATGGCATGAATTATTAAGGGTGTCATCTTATTAGGAAATATTTATTCATGCTGAAATTAAGTTTGACTTAAAAAGTCATCGCGAGGAAATGTTAATTCCATGAAATGAGATAGGGTCCCATCAGTCACATTCACTTGTCCCATAAGTCACACACGATTGCACACAACTACTGAAACAAATGAAATGAATCAAGTCCAATTCAAGTACTGTTAGTGAGCCCTATCACTAGTTAATCTCCAAGCCCAAATCTAAAAACATTGTCATAAAACTGAGATAGATATGGCACTTTGAACAAAAGAGCCCAATTTGTGTGGTCCATCAATGTCCCATAAGTCACAATGACATTTCTGAATATCTAGCACCCTATGCAACCAAGCTGAAAGCATACATTTTTGTATATAGTAAGTTTAAGTTTTCTTCTTTCAGTTTAATAAAGTAAATCCATGTTTGTGCAGCTACTATTTCAGATATGCACCTCAGTTATGTGGAAAAAAGTATCAAATGTCCCATAAGTCACAATGGAATTGACCCATTGTGTATGCAGCATATTTACTGTATATTATTGCCCTACCAGATAATATACAAATAATGAATGTTTATGAGTGCAATGGACAGAATACTTCATGAGGTGAAAGATGAAATGATCCATTCAATGAGTCGTAGCCGAGTTGAATGGATCATTCATTTCATTTTTCACCGAATGAAGTAATCTGTCCATTGCACAAATGATGAGAACATTCATTATTTGGTTTATATGACACCTAAAAGTAGATTCTTTTTCATACGAAATTCATAATTCTATATTTTAGCAGAGAAAATAATCATGTTCATGCAGTGCGAGCTGGGTCTGTTGATTGCCGCGTACATACAACATGCGCGCTGCAAACACGAGTGGTTTTACTGCAGGCTGGGTGTGCGCGTGCAATGGACATAATCAGTGGATCCAAAATTGCATGATGAATGGATCTAAAATTGCACGTTTGATGACCTCATTGCAAAATGGGCTCTATGATCACTATCAATTTACCAATCAAATGACAAGGATCTATCTTGGTGTCATATAAAGCAACTATGTATTCGCTATGCAGATTGCTCTATAGGCCTAAGAATAATATCCATATTTCCTCGATTATCACAACAACCCGCAACAGAAAATACTCAAGATTAAAAAAAAATCGAAATTTTAACTGTGGCAGAAGGATGATATTCGCTTTTACTGCACAATTAGTTTTACCCCTAATTAGTACATGTAGCCCTTCAAATGAAAGAAATAACCCCCAAATTCTGCAATTGCCCTAATGTGGAAAAGGAAAATAGCCCCTAAAGAATGAAAATTATTTCCTACCCTAATTTACACCCCTTGCAGGATCAGACTACATTTGTATGCGTGTGTATAGCAGAGTTCCTCTCCCTCTACGAGACTGAGAGATTGGTCCAGGAGTTAGCCAAGTTTGGGATCGATAGTCATAACATCATCGTTAATCAGCTTCTATTCCCAGATGATGTCAGGAGTGCATCGCAGTGTAAGATGTGCCAGTCAAGATACAAGCTGCAACACAAATATCTAGAACAGGTACTTGAACAATTAGCTGGCCATGTACATTGGCACCATTTCATGAAGCTGTTCATAAGTTAAGAGCTACTTTAAGAACGACTGGTGATCCTTTTTACACTCTAAACCATCGCCAATGAATCTACCATTTACCACAAGAAAGGATCACCTGTGGTTCTTAAAGTTGCTCTTAATTTACAAACAGTTTATGAAACACCCACTGGAGCATTCTCGTTGGACAAAGCTTTGGGGGTTGAACCATTGTAAATACACGATAGCTTGCCCTCACAAAGCTTTGCAAGATCAGTGTTCCGATGCCTCTGGTCATATCTAACCATTTTGTCTGATATATATATATGTCAGCAGAAGTGAGACAGGCCTGTACAGCTTTTCTGGGAGCTGCGACTATAATATTTACATGAGCGTCATTTCAGGTCAGTTGATTTTGTTATAACTTCAGTAAGTTAATAATTTTGCAAGTATGCTAATATTTTGAAAGAAATACCAGGTAGTCATGACTGGTAGTTTAAAGTCCATTTGAATACTCGTATTTGAATGAATTTTAACTTCATTTCATATATGTTCATTTATTTGAACTTGGTATACACATAATGGTTGTCGGGTATCACAGATGATAAGCACATGCATGGGGTGAGTGTCAGCAAAGATATATTTATAAATGCTCCAATCGATTAAGCAAACAATGATAAGTTTCTCATGCTCAATCATAAAAAGAGAACTTTAGACGAAAAATTCAATTGCTACGGAATGGTATATTTTTTCAGTTAGCATATATCAGTACTTTTTAGTGCATTGTTTTATCTTTTTAAGTGGAAACACTCGAGGCTTTTTAATGTTTAAGCCTTATATTATCGTATTATGGATAAAGGGGGCAGGGGGGGGAACTGGGCAGGTGTTTGTCAACTAATTCAAATTTAGCTTTCTAACTTTGCAAAAGCCATAAGAACATTATATTGCACGCTGTCCTCCTGCGTAACAAATTTATTGGCTGTGCCTCTTTGTAGCCAAGGTTCAAGGTCACTTGCGTATATTAAGTACACTGTGCTAGATTTTTAGAACGGAAAGATTAAAATACATGTTGCAATCAGGTATAAAAGAATGTTATTACTTCTCAAAGCTAAAAATTATCTCTTTGCATTTTTTTCCCCTTCAGATTGAAGACCTGTATGAAGATTTTCACATCACCAAACTGCCATTGCTGGAGCACGAGGTGAGAGGGACGAATAAAGTCTTAGACTTCTCCTCAAATCTTGTAGTACCAAGGCCTGCATCCATGTTCACCCAAAACGCTTCCACTACCTAGCGAAAATGACGTTCTCCGTTGTCTGTCTGTCTATATTTATCATATTCCTTTCAAGGTAACCAGAGCTCTGTTTCATGGACTAGGCAGTAAAGGTCAAGGTCCTAGTGCTGGTCAATATTTCGATATCAGAATTGTGCGATATTGAAAAAAATATTGAATATTCAATACCCGGGGGGGGGGGGCACTCGACTAAAAAAGTGGTAGGGGTGTGCCGCGGGAGAGACAAAATCGAGGGCCTTGGAGGGGGCTTATTGTAAAAACGAGGGTCCTTGGAACGGGCTTCGGAACTACAATTTTATGAAAATGGGGGTCCTTGGAACGGATCGCCAGCGTGTGAGTACGTGCGTATGCATCCATATGGAACGGGCATCCGTGCATGATGCAGCTAGCGCAGCCTCCGCCGGGTGCGCTCGCGCAGAGACGATGGTCGGACAGCGCTCTGCGGTGGCTTTTCACCAAAATTGCAGCAGATCAATGCAACCGGAACGGCGTAACGAAAAATATGCGAAGCTTTGGAGCGGATTTATTTGTTTTTTTTTCTCAATAACACAAAAATGCTATGCCTTGGAACAGAAATTTGGGTGTAAAAATGTCCCCTCCGTGGCACATACCCACTATGCATTATATACTGAGTGCCCCCCCCCCCCCCCCCCGGATTCAATAGTAGTTCTATATATTGCTGTAACATGATCTGATTGACGATTATAGGATTTAATCCATATTTCTGCTCTGTATTGCTTTATACCAACTCAGCAATATTTTGCTGGCGATAACCAAGTAATATTGAAATCAAATATTGACCACTACATACCCACCTAACAAAAAAGTTAATACCCTTACTTATGGTTCTGGATCCATTTATCATGAAATGAATTATGAAATATTCTTTATGATGTTCAATTTAATTAATGTAATTTATATGAAATCAAATATACATGTACATGTATTGGGAAAATGAACTTGGTTTGTGTGTCTATTAATGATGAAAATGAAATTTTATCCCGAAAAGTTGGATCCGCCTTAGGAGGGTTTTTCCTTGGATGCATGAAATATTGGTGACCGGAGGTCCATGCAAGGAATTCAAGTGATTTGATTAAATTGCATGTTGTTTTAGCACTGCACATTCACGTAGTATGTTCTAGCACATGTGCTGTGTTATTATGATATCAACAACAACTCTTATTTGCCAATGTAGCCTCTTCAGCTATTCTTCCCACAGGCACTGCACAATATATTTTTCCCCTCCTCCATTTTAATAGTCTAAAGCCCCTGACAAGAAAGCAAAAGGTCCTTTTTTAAAAAAGTCTTTGGTATGACTCGGCCGGGGTTCAAACCCATGACCCCCTGTTCATTAGGCAGGTCAACACCAGTGAGTGTTAAGAGAAAAGAATACCCTCAGGCATTCAAGCTATATGCCATAGAGATTGAATATAACACCAAGTAGTGATTAGAAACAGCAAGTATTGTAATAACACCAATGGATATTGAACTAAGACCTCCGTTACCTTGGATATCCTAAATAGTCTCTGGGCGCCCTGAGACTAGTCTCGGGCAGGTTTCTAATCCGATGTAAACACACAAACCTACCTGAGACCCCTTATGAGCAAACCTATCTTGGACCACCTCGCGATGTGTTCCGAGACCGGTCGAGGGGCGCCCCGAGACTGCTTTGGATTCGGTGTAAGCGCAAACCCGCCCGAGACTGGTCCGAAACAGGTTTGCTTGATGAGCTACACGTGGAACGATTATCCAAACAAGAAACACAGCACGCGGTTGGCGCCCTGCCAAACCTATCTTGCACAGCTTTAGTAATTTGGTATAAACGCACAGAAAGCTGTCTCGGGGCACCCCTAGACTCGTCACGATTCCGACGTAATAGGGGGTCAAAAATTTAGGTCAACATTTTGGAAACCAGTCTCGGGGTGCCCCGATACTGGTCTTTGGTAAGAATTCGGGTGTAACAGGGGTCTTACATATGTTTTATAACACCACCAATGGATGTTGACTTAACGACATGTATGAGGCAGCCCTTACATTTTGGTCCTTCAACAAGATGAATCTAGAATCCACATTTGGTTTACCAGTTTGATATGACAGGTGTGCTCATAGAGTTTTCCCAGGTTTATCATCCTGGGCCCCGTAGCATAAAAGTAACCATTATGGTAACTTTGCCAACCAATGGTGACTTGCATGGAATCCTTGATTCTGATTGGCTGTTGATACATGTAAGTGTTTCCATTGTACCATAATGGTCTTTTATGCAACGGGGCTCTGCATTGTGAACAATTAACTTAGTATGTACATGTATTTAGATTAAAAGTACATAAGTTGGATTATAATTCTCATATTTATCAAGCATCTGAATGAATAATACAATTTTTCCTTTTAAAGTTTGACCATCAGGAATATAGGATTGTATGAAATTTAAACCTATTTGTGAAAGGAGAAAATCTGTTTGTCTCATTCAGCACAAGATGGTATCTCCACACATTAAATTGTGCATAACTTTTAAACAGCTTTATAAAACTGCCCCCGGTTCAGCTTTGTCAACTTGGCTCTTGCACATGCATGTCGTGTGTTTTCTGCACATGTGCTGTGTTGCATTCAAGCAAATTTGAGTATTCAAGTCTGTAATATGTAAAAAAAAAATCTAGTATTAAGATTACTTCTTACAGTATATGTTTACCAAAATTACCAAGGTGAGCTGTGTCGTGAGATACGTGGAACCTTTAGTTATCTTCACAAAGCTGACTTTTCAAAAGAGCAGCCCCTGCCCCCCCCCCCCCCCCCTCAAAAAAAAAGAAGAAAAAGATTTCTGCAATGACATTCTACTTATACCTCCATGCATAGATTCTGCGCTCCACATCCAGAGTGATGTGGTCATCAACTTTGCAGCTAGATACAAAAGAATATTGCAAAGCAAAATCTATTTGTAGTTCCCTGTCGACCAAGATTTCTTTTTTTTTGTGGGGGGGGGGTCAAATGTATCAAAGAAAGCCGTACATATCTTCATCGCTGATAATCATTTTAGTATGTTTCAGTCCAGTTGATAGGCAGACAGGATTTTAATGTTATGTACATATTCTGGTAAAAAGGAAACATTGTAACTGTTTAAGTCTCTCTTCCAATGTAACATATTCTCAGGTGGACGCTGGGTATTCATTCAATGTCATCATTGGGAATTACACTTGCACTGCATCTGGGCCCTGGGGTGCATTGAAGGAGGAGATGCGTTTAAACGCAAATAAAAAAATCAATCGCAAGTCCAAAATGCGCTGTTGATTGGTTGGAAAATGAAGTTGTGCATGATTTACAGAGTTGCGTTTGATTGTAACTCTTTCTGCAATAGGGCCCAGAACATAAAGCTTAGCGATTGATCATGATGTTACTTCGTAAGTTTGATTGCATTGATTGTTGTGTGCATGATCAATCATAAAAATCAGTCCTACAATATGGATATTCAAGTAATACATTCTGACTTTATATCTAAATTATTAGGAATGTCATTCACAATCATACTTTGAAGGAGATAAAAGATATCCCATATAAGCATTGCATTTTATATTTTTATTATTGGTCTATTTTAAAAGCACTAGTATTGTTACATATAGGTTAATGAATTAGTATTCTACTATTAAGATGAATAGTAGTATTGATGTCAGTGGCATTTCTATGAACTTTCTTTAATGAGATACATGTTCTGTCCGCCAATTTTGGGGCTCATATTATTATTGATATATCATATCAATTATTGATATATAGAAATCATAACATTTATTATAATACACAAGTATTTCAAATTCTCAAATATATGTTCATTTTCTTTTTTAATCTGAAGTTTGTACTTTTCCACATTGGAAATTATATTTGTATGTGTATGTATAAAAGGGAAGGTCCACCATGATGCCATGTTGGTTTTCAGAGCTGAAAAATTAGAGGCATAAAGATGAATTTTCTGCCAAAATCCATTAATGAATTAGAGTACCAGTACTAGACTTTAGAAAGTACCAATTGAATGACATGTACAAGCAACTCATCCACATCATTTCTCGTAAAATGAATCGCTAAAGTGCCATTTTCTTAGAAGATTAAAAGTGACTTTATCTGTGCGTTTAATATCATGGCTATCGGACACACATGCTTTTTGTAAAAAAAGTTAAAAAGGGACAGCCAACTTAACGGGATGGTGAACTTCTCCTTAACTCAAGCTTCTTGATTAATTAGATGTGATGCTACAGTTGCACCAAAAAGCTGACTCTGAACCAACCTGATGATATGTTATTGGTAATAATTATATATTGAATGGCTCAGAATGGAATTCCAGAAATATTCCAGAGTTGGGCACATATTCCATAAATTGGAGATGAGAGGAATATTTGCCCAAATGGGTAGAATATTTTGGGCATTCCATGAAGTAAAGCTATCCAATACAATTATTATCATCTATCCCACCCCCTAGCCCCCACCCCCCCCCACGGACAATGGATACAGACCAAAATACACATTTTTCATGTATTGATAAAACGCTCTATATTGATGATAATGTATGTAATGTATTGGGTCTGATTGGATTCAGTTTAGTTGATGTGACTGGACCACAAGGCCATATTCTGAAGTCAGGTTTAACTTAGACCACAGTCTAACTCTGTGCTAAAATTATGGGGAGTAAAAAGTTCACAAATTCTGTTTATATTGTATATTTCTTATGTTTACTCTTTTGTTTCCTGTTGCTTTCATAATGAAGAAAAATACTTCAGTTATCATTTCCAGACAATTATGAACAATTTGGGTGTCATATGAGTTACAGTAATATGTTGACTGTGTACTGTTAGGCATTTGTGCTCTAATTGGCTATCCATAGTTACACCACACCTTTAAACCAGGGTTTAATTTAAACCCGAGCTCAAAATACGAGCCTTTGTGTATCAGCAAAACAAAGACAGAATAACCAAATCCCTTTTGATATTTGTACCAGGTTATGACATCATTTATTTATTATTACATCAATGCATTTGATATATTAGGAGTACTTGTATATATGTACATGAAGTGCAATTGAAATGATTAATAATCTACTATTGGTTTACCATGGCATCAATGAAAAGGAACATTAAACCAATTATGTAAATATTAAGCTTGTATATTGATCTGCTTGAATCTGTTGTTATTGTACGAAGGGTGGATTTGATACATTTATATTGATCAAGTGCACCCAACATCAAATATGAATTTGAATTCTTGATACTTGGTGTAACAAAATGTAATTCTTAAAGGACAAGTCCACCCCAACAAAAACTTGATTTGAATAAAAAGAGAAAAATTCAACAAGCATAACACTGAAAATTTCATCAAAATCGGATGTAAAATAAGAAAGTTATGGCATTTTAACATTTCGCTTATTTTCAACAAAATAGTTATATGAACGAGCCAGTTACATCCAAATGAGAGAGTTGATGACATCACTCACTATTTCTTTTGTATTTTATTATATGAAATATTGTTATTTTCTCGTCATTGTCATGTGAAATGAAGTTTCATTCATCCCTGAACACGTTGAATTCCATTATTTTAACATTTTGTGCTTCAGGCAAGGAGGTCCTAATCGTCAAATTTGTAAAAATTGAAATATTGTATAATTCAAACAATAAAAAACAAACGAAATAGTGAGTGAGTTACTTCATTGACTCTCTCATTTGGATGTAACTGGCTCGTTCATATAACTATTTTGTTGAAAATAAGCGAAACTTTAAAATGTCATAACTTTCTTATTTTACATCCGATTTTGATGAAATTTACAGCATTGTGCTTGTTTGACTTTTCTCTATTGATTCAAGTCAACATTTTTCTGAGGTGGACTTGACCTTTAATGTATGATTTCAAGAAATGGAATTTAAAGAGAAAATGGGTGGCCAAACATATAATAGGTTGGCATACATGCACTTGGTAAAACGTCACGGTATGACTGCCCCTATTGCACTAGTATTCATCCAAGCCCTCTCAGTGCCCTTTCAGTTTGGAATTTCGCATGAGCTGTAAAAGGTCATTGGAGATAAACCATCAAGATGGTTTTCATATGCACTGACAAGCATTTGTGATTTTATTATTTTTTTATGTATTCCTTTCAAAATATTTTTTTCATTGACATCCAAGCTGAAGAGTAACAAAGTCTCCATGATTATTGGTATTTGACAGTAGCCCAAACAAACTAGTCAATGCGACAAATGCAGACAATACAACAAACGATTTCCAAACTTTATCCCTGATGTACTATTCTAGTCCCCTGGCCCATACATACATTGCCTTTCTTTCTTTAAAAAGGTCAAGTCCATCCCAGCAAAATGTTGATTTGAATAAATAGAGAAAAATCAAACTAGCATGATGCTGAAAGTTTCATCAAAATTGGATGTTAAATAAGAAAGTTATGGCGTTTTAAAGTTTCGCCTATTTTTCACAAATCAGTGATATGCACAACTCATAGACATGCAAATGGGTCAGCCGATGATGTCCATCATTCACTATTTATTTTGTTTTTTATTGTTTGAATTACCAGTATATAGTATTTCATTTTTTGCAGATCTGACAATAATGACCAACTTAACTGAACCAAAAAATGTTAAACAATATTAATTCCACATGTTAAGGGGGAATAAAACTTTATTACTCATGAAAACGAGGAGAACATTTCAATATTTCATATTTCGCGTAATAAAATACAAAAGAAATATTGAGTGGATGACAGCATCACTCTCCTCATTTGCATACTGACCAGGACGTGAATATAACTGTTTTGTGAAAATAAGCGAAACTTGAAAAATGTCATTACTTTCAGATTTTACATCCGATTTTGATGGAATTTTCAGTGTGATGCTTGTTGGATTTTCTCTTTTTATTCAAAGCAACTTTTTATTGTGGTGGACTTGTCCTATAAAGAGAAAATGGCTGTCCAAACATATAGTAGGTTGGCATGGGTAAAACATCAAGGTATGACTGCCCATACGGCAGTAGTATTCGTCCATTATCAAAGCCCTTTTCTTTCTTAGAATTTGAATGCTTTGCCGGGAAAGCTTCTAAAGGCAACATCTTCTTTGAGAGTGTTAGTACTCATCCTAATGGAAAATGGGAAAGGCCATTTGAGAAAAGTTGATCATCAGCAGCCAACTTTGAATTGGCTTGTTATTCACTTCAGATTTACCAACGAAATCCTGCAGCTGATACAATGGTATTTCCTCCTGTTCGGGTAGTATTAGTTTGTGAATTTCTGACGAGGATCGTTTTATCTGAATCTTCTCCCCTCATGATATTCCCATTGCCCTCTGGGGATCCTAAACCAGTGTGGTTTTCTACCTGTAAAGAGAGAGAGCATAAGAGAAAGAAATAGTGAGGGTAAGGCCAATGGGGAGGGAGACAAAAACAGAATGAGAGAGGGAAGGGGGTAAAGAGAGGAAGGAGGGGGTTGAGGAAAAGAGGGATAGGGAGGATAGAGAGGGGGGAGCGGGGAGGAAAGAGAAGGGTAGAGAAAAGGAGGGTAAGAAAGAGAGAGGGGAGAGTCGTAGAGAGAGAGAAGGGGGTAAAGAAAGAGAGAGGGGTAGGAGGGGGAAAGGGATGGCGAGAGAGAGAGAGGGGGAGGAAAGGGAAGGGGAGGGTAGAAAAGAGAGAGGGAAGAATGTGATTTTATTTTAATTGAAGGTTGTATCTTGAAATTAAATCACCAGATGGGATTAAAAAACAGTGAAGAAAGAGAGAGGGGAGAGGAAATTATCAAGAAAATTTAAGATGGAAATAAATTGAAAGAGACGGGGGGGGGGGAGCAAGCGAGAGCGGGTGATATTGTGAAGAAGTGGTGTGTGGGTATGTACATTGTTTTATGTGTGGATGGATGAAGATTGTTGGAAGGGAAAGACATTTCAGGAAAGGGGAACGGAACGAGAACATATATAGGATAGTGTTTATGATATTCATGGGCGGGAAAATAATGGGGGATCGGGGAGAGGGAAAGTAAATTGGGGAGTATACCAAAACGAAATAAAGGTAGAGAATAGGTGAACTGAGAGAGTGTGCGAGCGTATAACTCGAAGGTAAAGAGAGGAGGCAGGAAGAGGAGTGATGGAGAGGAAAGAGAACTGATCATGAAAATAGGATATGTTAATGATGATAGATGGGCAGGGGCCTGGTAACTATTTTGGAAGAAGGGGAGCTGGTTTGGGGGAAAAATTGACAAACGTAAAAAAGTGATTTTGGTAAATAAAACTTCTACTTTATTGCATACCAAACTGATTTCAAGTGTTTGATTCCTGTATATATGCAATATACGCAACACCCCCCCCCCCCCAAAAAAAAAAAAAAAAAAACCTTTCTAAGGTTGCTACAGCACCCCCCGCTTTCCAGGGCCATGGAGATTGGGGCGATGATGAGAAATAACCATGATATAGGATGTTTATCAAATTCAAACCAAAAGTGAAAACAGAATTAGGAAAGCGCACGGATTATGTTATTCACATGATTCATGGCATTGAAGATCTGATTTAATTGATAAGGAGAGTAAGGAAATGAAAGTGAACCCGATCTCTGACTACAAAAAATCTCGGAAACGATAAAAAAAATAGTTGTTCCTTTCCCCGTTGACTGGCGATAGAGTAGACTCACATGGAAAGCCCCTGTGCTCAATACAACAACCAGTAAATGAGCAAAACATTTTGAGGGGCCACACAAAAAAATGCGAGTGAGGAAATCTGTGACCATCTCAAGACACAATCTAATTTTAAGACAGATTGTTACATAGTATTCAGAAAATTTTATTATATTTTCAACCTTGTCCCCCTTCCCCCTTTTTTCCTGGTTTTGAGAATTTGGGATCCATACCTCCTCACCCCCTCCCCCCATATTACCTACGCCAACATGCATATCAATGTTCCTTTCAATGGGAGCATTTGTTTCTTTGAAATATGAAATATTGAAATAGTTGTTAATAGGCCAAGTCCATCCCAAAAGAAGTTGATTAAAATAAAAACTATCAAACATGCTCACGTTCTTGGGAAGGCTTTGAATCTGGTAGACATCACTCTGGATGTCTTGGTGAGAAGTTGTATCTTCGTTCACTCCATCTGGTCTACCAATCTGACGGTTGTTCATCGGAGAGTCTTGGGTAGAATCCGAGCTGACATCAACCGATGTTCTCAAATCCGAGTCGTCGCCACAGTCTCCAGGACTGCTAATGCTGCTGCTCCAAGTGAAGCTATCTTGCGGTTCTTGCTCTAATGGAACTTTAGAAGAGCTTATGGAAGAGAATGACTTCTCTTCGAGTGCATTTGCCGTAGTTTTGGTGACTTCTCTTGGTCGTAAAGACTCTTCGAATGAACCGACGGAAATGAAAGAACTGTCATCCTCAGGATAGAATGGGTTCTCTTTGGGTGCACTTGTGGTAGTTGGGATCACCTCTCTTGGTCGAGCAGACTCTTCTAACGAGATGATGGAACTGAAAGAACTTTCATCATCAGGATAGAATGGGTTCTCTTTGGGTGCACTTGTGGTAGTTGGGATCACCTCTCTTGGTCGAGCAGACTCTTCTAACGAGATGAAGGAACTGAAAGAACTTTCATCATCAGGATAGAATGGGTTCTCTTTGGGTGCACTTGGTATAGTTTGAGTGACCTTTTTTGGTCGAACGGGCTCTTCCAACGAGCTGACGGAACTGAAAGAATTGTCATCAACAGGATGGAATGGGTTCTCTTTGGGTGCACGTGTGGTAGTTGGGACGACCTCTCTTGGTCGAGCGGGCTCTTCCATCGAGATAAAGGAACTGAATGAACTTTCATCAGGATAGAATTGTTTCTCTTGGGGTGCACTTGTGGTAGTTGGGATGACCTCTCTTGGTCGAGCAGGCTCTTCCATCGAGATAAAGGAACTGAATGAACTTTCATCAGGATAGAATTGTTTCTCTTGGGGTGCACTTGTGGTGGTTGGAATGACATCTCTTGGTTGTACTCGCTCTTCTAACATGGATACCGAAGAGCTAATGGAAGGAAACGGGCTCTCGTCAACAGAATACAACGACCTCTCTTCGGGAGCATTTTCCGATCTCTGGCGTTCTTCTGTCAAGCTGACAGATGAGAATGAGCTTCCGCGATCAGAAATCCATGGTAAAGGTTCGTATCTCTGTTGGAAATTAAGGGACAAGTCCACCCCAACAAAAACTTGATTTGAATAAAAAGAGAAAAATTCAACAAGCATAACACTGAAAATTTCATCAAAATCGGATGTAAAATAAGAAAGTTATGGCATTTTAAAGTTTCGCTTATTTTCTACAAAGTAGTTATATGAACGAGCCAGTTATGAGAGAGTTGATGACATCACTCACTCACTATTTCTTTTGTATTTTATTATGTGAAATATGAAATATTTTTATTTTCTCATCATTGTCATGTGAAATGAAGTTTCATTCCTCCCTGAACACGTGTAATTCCATTATTTTAACATTTTGTGCTTCAGGCAAGGAGGTCCTAATCGTCAAATTCGTAAAAACTGAAATATTGTATAATTCAAACAATAAAAAACAAAAGAAATAGTGAGTGAGTGACATCATCGACTCTCTCATTTGGATGTAACTGGCTCGTTCATATAACTATTTTGTTGAAAATAAGTGAAACTTTGAAATGTCATAACTTTCTTATTTTACATCCGATTTTGATGAAATCTTCAGCATTGTGCTTGTCTGATTTTTCTCTATGGATTAAAATCAACATTTTTCTGAGGTGGACTTGACCTTTAAGGATCAAGTGAATGTAGAAAAAAGAAAGGATACAAGGATTTGATAGATTATAAGTTTTCTCTTTTGCTGTGAAGGATAGTATCAGACGTGTAATCATACTCCTAAACAACTCACGATACCCAGGTTTCTTTTATTCTTTTTCTTCATAAAAGTCATTAAGAAGCAAAAATTGTCAAAGATACGGCAAAACCTATATTAATAAATATATGGATGTGTACCAGTTTTTAAGAAGATCATCAATCGTGGTGTAAGGTGTAGGGCCTGATGCTGTAGTGGTATTTGTCATATGAGAGGAATAAAATAATAATACATAACATGACATTAGGTCTATATAGTCTACAAAAACTCTCTGATAGACAACACATGTAGTGGATCTTGGTGTCGAACATTTCTTAGAACGTTTTTTTTTGTAATCCTGCTTGGAGAATGATCACTATTTATCCCTTAGGTTGTGATGATGTTTTTCGATTTTAAATGTATTACACTTTATTCATTTACACTTATATATTTTATCTTCTGTCGCATGCGAATATTCTATATAGGTATATTCAAAAATACAGAAAGAGGGAAGGAAGCGAGATTTCCTAAATGGGGCCCGGGGGCGCGTTTCCGTTTTACACCCTGGCGAAGGCATTTTCCGGAAAAGTAGCCAAAAAGCGACTAGTGAAGAGTCTACGTCTACGTTTGTTTATATTATCAGCTGGGCGCGCGATCCAAAGTCCGCACCGAAGTTATCCGCAGAACAGTATACCGTACTTGCAAATGCAGCTGAGATTATACTTTCCAGGTTCAATACGAATGTTTGCCTTGATCATTTGCCTTGCCGAGTTGCTGATGTCTGTCTTTCTCTCTATCTGTCTATATATCTATCTCTCAAATTCTATCTCTATCTATCTATGTAACTGCAGTATCTATCTATCTAATAATCTTCTCTGTCTCTCTCATTCTTTATCTAACATCTATCTCAAATTCTCTATCTCTATCTATCCATCCATCTGTCTGTCTTTCTCTCTCTCTACCTACCTATGTAACTACATGTTAATTTGTCGCTCTTCTCTCTCATTCTTGATCTATCTGACATCTATCTATCTCTCAAATTCTCTATCTATCTCTCTATCCATCTATCTATCCATCTGTCTGTCTTTCTCTATTTCTCTCTATCTATTTATCTATTTTTTAACTAGAGTATCTATCTATCTGTTAATTTGTTAATAATCTTCTCTGTCTCTCTCATTCTTTAATTATCTATTTAATATCTCTCTCTATCTATCTATCCATCTGTCTGTCTTTCTCTTATTCTCTCTATCTATTTTTTAAACTTATCTTTCTGTTAATATTTGTTAATATTCTTTGTCTCTCTCCCTCTTTATCTATCTAACATCTATCTATCTCTTAGTCATCTCTCTATCTCTATCTATCCATCTGTCTGTCTTTCTCTCTATCTATATATCTATCTATCTATGTATCTATCTATCTGTTAATTTGTCTATCTTCTCTGTCTCTCTCATTCTTTATCTTTCTATCTATCTAACATCTATCTATCTGTCTCTCAAATTCTCTATCTCTCTCCTTCTCTAGCATCTGTCTGTCTTTTTTCTCTCTTTCTCTTTGTCCGTCCATATTTCTATCTACAACATCTCTCCCTCTCTCTCTCTATCTATCTATCTATATATCTATCCTTCTCTCTCTCTCTCTCCCCCTCTCCCTCTATATATCGACCTCTCTATCTCTCCCCCTCTCTCTATTTATTTATCTATCCATCCATCTCTCCCTCTTTCTTTCTCTTTCTATCTATCTATCCACCTCTCTCTCTCTCTCTCTCTCTATCTATCTATCTGTCTATCTTGTCTTTATCTATTTATCAGTCTTCTATATCTATCTTTCGGCAGCTTCTAAGTGTATCAATCCATCAAACTTCAGTTTGTCTTTCCATTATAAGTATCTGTTTATTTTGATTTTGTCCGTCATTCTATTCATTTAGTTAATAATTTATTTTTAGAAAAAAAAACTATCATAAACAACGCGACTGCAAAAGCATGTTCGGATTTCACTCCTGACTGCCGCTCTCTCTGTACATGAAGTGCCGAGGAACTCTGTGCTCTGATCAGTAACTGTGCAAATTGCATGCGGTGGTGATTTTTTATAGAGATCAGTGTGGTGGACTCGCCTGTGTCGCACGCTGCATGCAACCAGCGACGAGTGTAGACTCTTCACTAGTCGCTTTTTGGCTACTTTTCCGGAAAATGCCTTCGCCAGGGTGTAAAACGGAAACGCGCGCCCGGGGAGGCCAGGTAACACTACAAAAAGCTGATGAACTTTGTTTTGTAGAATTTTTTTTGCGAGTCTTCCCTCACTCTGAAAATATTTTACAATGCGCGTTTCCTCACTTCTATGGCAAATAGTGGTTTTATCAAAGAGAGGTTACTTCTCATAACCAGGCGCACAACCAGGGCACAACATGAGAGCTATGTGATGGGGCTCATAATGTGAGTGTTACATATAAGAGTGTTCGCGAGGCAACAACTTGTTGTTAAAGGGGGTGCCCCCGCCCTTGGATCCACTCCTGGAGATAGGCCGCCGTATGTACAGTGGCGCCTATGTATGTACACCTGAGAAACTGAAATTGTGGTTACCTGGGCCCTTGTAATAGGACAGACCGGTCTTGTCCGGCACCTGATTGGCATTCGGAAGAAATGTCTGGTAGGCCTACACGATCTTTCTCTTGGGTCACACACTATCTGGGTTCGCCTATGGATTGACGAAAATCCACAAGGAGGTTGGCAGCCTCTCCATCCATTCCGATGCCTCCTTTCTTCTCTAACTGCATGATCAAAATCATTAATATTCGTGATGTAAGTGCATTTCGGCCAGTATATGCCACATAAATACAGGGGCCGATCCTCAGTGATTTTCAAGAAGTCAAAAAGGAAAATTCAAATCAGAGTATATACTGAAAGACGTAAAAAAAGGAGATACAATACTGAGAAAAGTATATAGATCTCTGGTATGTATACGTGAAAGTTAGAGCAAATGCTTTTTTTGCAAGGTACACTCTAAAAAAGGTTTTCCCAATATTGGGTAAAATGGGAACATGCATATTAGTTGGGTAAAACAATGACTTTTAAGCAATGTTGCGTTGAAATAGGCCAATATGGGGTTTATAAAAATTATACCAAGCAAACATGCATGTTTCCTTTCTATCCGATATTAGGTAAAATATTACTCAGTGTTCTTAAAGTGTATTTCGTGGAGCTACAGTATTTTCAATAAAAATGAAATGACAATAATGACTCTTGATACTCGTGTTAAGTATAATTACCAGGGTAGCCAGAAGCATTAATCACCCAGAATAAGATAACAAGGCTCCGATAGATCTTCTTCCACTCCGCCATGACCAAGATGGCAGGGCCTACTTTCCAATACTAACAATATTCTCTGTATGAAGAAATAGATCTAACGCAGCTCTCAAATTACTTAATAAATAATTGATCTCCCTTGGCTCGATTGCAAGTTCCTGAAACAAATATACACACACGCAAAAGAAACAAACCCAGGAAGACTTTCTGGAACAATGCCATACCCGGTTGGATCCGTTGTGGTCTGAATATATTGCCCCCCCCCCATGTTCCTTTTACTGTTATCTGTATTTTTATTTAAGGCTAGACTTCTTTTTTTGGAAAAAGCGAAACTAACATAGAAAAAGCTAAACTAACATAAAAAGAGAGAAAACTGAACAAGAAGAAAGAAAGACAGCCAGAAAAGGGAAGCAATAAAAAAAGAATAAAAAAGAAAGGAGATAACGAAGGGGAATAAAGAAGTAAAAATGAAGGAAACACTGATTTCGATCACAGGAGGGGGGGGGGGTGTTGGGAGCCGGGAGCGTCGCCATGCAGAGGAATAGAGGCATACCCCACTTCAAAATTATTGTCGCCTCTCCTTCCCCTGCGGGGCCTGACGGTTGTCGATGGCCAGGGGGGGGGGGGCAAGAGCCAAAAATTTCCCGGTTATATCATGGAACATGCAATGGTGTCATGAGGCAACAATTTTGAGGGGGCGATGTATGGTGTATCGAGTATAAAAAAATAAAAGTGCGAGCGAGTGAGCAAAATGTTGACATTTTGATTACAAAAATCCAATTTTGTGATAGACTTTGACATGTTAAAATGAAAATGATGATAATAATAATAATAATAGTGTATATTTGTAAAGCGCACACACCGTCAGTAGACGCTCATGACGCTAGACGAGGTTCTCTTTTACAATGGAAAAATTAGATTTTATAGAAATTTATATAAATACTACACAAGAACCATGAACAAGTGCAATGTAAGAATGATAATTTCACATCCGCTTCATTCACCGAACCCCATCAGCCCATCATCATGCGGAACCCAGTGCCCCCCCCCCCCCCGGGGGGGAGAGGCACTCGACCTAAAAAGTGGTAAGGGTGTGCCGCGGGCGAGGCAAAAAACGGGGGCCTTGGAGCGGGCTTATTGTAAAAAGGAGGGTCCTCAGAACGGACTTCGGAATTACAAATGTTTGTGAAAAAGGGGGTCCTTTGAACGGATCGCCGGCTTGTGAGTACGTGCATATGCATCCCTATACAGTGCGTATAAAAAAAACGGGACAGATTTGAAAAGCCTATAAAAATTTTGTTTCAAATTTTGATGTCTATATTTTGGTGTTTATAGTTGCTCTAAGGTCTTATCTTCCAAATGCTATTAAAAAGAATTAGTTTCGTTCATGCTTGAGCGAACACGGAATGATTTTGTCAGGGGTTAAAAAGGAGGCTTGCGCCAAAATGGCATAAAATGATAAATATGATGATCGGACTTCATGCTAATTAGCAGACTTCCTCTTAACCTTTTCATTATCTTTACCATAATTTTCAAATCATGCGGTCAAAATCAAAATTCATTTTCAGATCTATTAATTTGCTTGAATTGTTCTGTTGTTTCTTTTTATTATGCTCTCTGTTAGCTTTGAATATTCCTTCTTCAAGATAATTCACTTTTGAACAGTGCCACACAGATGGGCTGGGGCTCGGGATGCTCCCCCCCCCCCATTGAAAAAAAATCTTGACTAAGAAAAAAGTGGACAGGAAATTAAAGGAAAGACAGAAAGTAAAATGATGATATTATTTTCTGAATATTATGTCAAAATCTATCACAAAATTTGATATTGTAATAGAAAAGTAAGAATATTTGCATGCTCACAACTTTTTAATACATTTTACTCGATCTGCCATATCTAGCTCCTTCAAAATTGACTCAATACACCATTGCCATTGAAAGACATGAATCCCTTCCTGTATATCCTGTCAAGCAATTGGTTACACTTCGTAATTCCGAAGGTTCTTTATTCCGAAGGTTCGTAATTCCGAAACACGTAAATTGCCTATACCTCGATGTTCGTTAATCCGAAAACGAAAAAGGGTTCGTTAATCCGAACATTTGTGGCGTAATTCCGACGATTCGTTATTCCGAAGGTTCGATAATCCGAAAACGAAATAAGGTTCGTTGTTCCGAAGGTTCGTTAATCCGAAAACGAAATAAGGTTCGTTGTTCCGAAGGTTCGTTAATCCGAAAACGAAAAAAGGTTCGTTGTTCCGAAGGTTCGTTAATCCGAAAACGAAATAAGGTTCGTTTTTCCGAAGGTTCGTTAATCCGAAAACTAAATAAGGTTCGTTAATCCGAAAACAAAATAAGGTTCGTTAATCCGAAAACAAAATAAGGTTCGTTAATCCGAAAAATGAAAACCGGGAAAGCAGAGGCAAGGGGAGGGGGGCGGGGGACGCTTTTGCCGTTCAATTATTATGAGGATGGGAAGGCAAGGGCGGCCGAACGAATTTTCGTTGGGGGTAAAGCCAAAAAATGACACTCATACGTCAAAATGGGCAGTTTGGTGATATTTTCACCTTAAGATTATCATCTGCTTGAAGTCATTGTGTGTTTGATAGTGATTAAGTAGAGAAAAACTTTTTTGAAGTGACTTCTTATTATGGCAAAATGTATATTTAGGCTTTATTTTTCGGGAGAGAGTATAATGAGCGAGCGGCTTGGTAAAACAAATTCAAGGGTGAAGTTGTATAACGTTTTTTGTGGTCAATTATTCTTAAAATGGCATTATTGCGAGGTGTTGCGAGCGTGAATCACAAGCTAAAACTTAAGGTTATTTCAATAAAAAATGAAAATTAGTTTTTAAAAATCCGAGAAGATTTCTGCTGTCATTAAAAAGATGTGCATCTAACTAAAGAATTAACACGAGCGCAAAACGCGATCTTAAACATACTGACCAGAAAAGGAAACTGTTAAAGAAAGCATTTAGTGACCTTTTTAGGATGCATATTTCACCGATCGAATGAGAGTGCGAAGCGCAAGCTGAAAATTTTCAATATTCCAGCCTGAAAACTTAATTTAACTTGTATACTTTAAAAAGAGTATTTTATTTCGAAAAAAATATGAAAAACGGCATATTTATTTTTGAAAAAGGAACTTTCCCATTTTGGAAAATATTAATTCCCCTGTTTTTTATTTCATTTTTGATGCCTCCTGCCTCCCTCCCGGCGGATCCAACTTTCGTCAAATAGAGGGGGTGGGGGGCAATTTTTTTAGCCATATTTTCCTTGATCGGCAGTTTAAAGTTGATTTTTGTTTGTTTCTTTGAAAGGGTAGTCCTAACAGTCAATAATTAGCTTTATCCTTATGAAATAAAGTAAATATGTAATAACATGATAAACCCTTTTTAAATAATGCGAGCGCGTGCTACATATTTTTGTTAATATGATGGGCAATATGTTTGTGATCTTCAAAGCGAGATGCCTATGTAACTAAATTTAGACAATAACTGCTAGCAAGAAGCGCGAACAGAATTTTTAAATATACAGTGCGTATCAAAAAAAAGTTTACACTTTGAAAAAGCCCTGGGAATTTAAAAATATACAACATGTGGGTAATTTTTTCATATATTATGTTGGGTTTGGGTCTCATCTATCCAATGAAAGTAAAAATTTTGACGGAATGTTACACTTGAATGAGCACTGTCCATTTTTGTAAAGCTCGCAGAAATTTGTTTGCGCAGAAATGCCCATTTGTACGGCGTTGTGTCAAGGGGAAAGGGTGAAATCAAACTTACCCTGCGAAACATTTCTCATACATTTCCCTTGCACTTTTAGTCAATTGAAATGAAACGGATAGATTCAAGTATTTTCTAACAATTTTGCCACCCAAATTGAAATTTTAACACTTAGTATACACAACTTTTACCCTTTTTGTGCCTGCTGGATCTGAGGATATAACCGAATCTCAACCAAAGTTTATATCAGACATCTCTAGCATTTTTTCACTAAGTTTTTATCATTTAAAGTGGGTTTACATTTCATTTTTTATTCAATACTTGTTTCTCCACACTTTTCCCAAGCTTGACAATGATTAACAAAATGAAAATCAAGCCTAAGCCATTTCATGTAAATCACAGCTCAGTGTAAAGCAAATATCGTCCCGATGGCCTCGGTGTGAGGGGGAGGGGGGTGGGGCGCAATCCCAATGCACTCCTCGAAGTGGTTTGGGCAATGAAACAAGTTAAATAGGTAAAAGATATCTTCAGATCAATTTTACTAGCTAAATTCCACGTATTATTCATGATTAAGGTCTACTTTTATTCGCATAACTATTTCAAAGTTCTGCGCAAATCATTTTTCACTAACTTTTCAAAAGTAAGTGTTGCTCACTCAAGCGGAAATATTTTTCGACAGTTTTATCGTCATTTGCTTAAATGGACCTGTACCAATGTTGAAATGTGGAAAAACCATCAGGATATTACAAATGTATAATTTTACAGGATTTTTTCTAAGTGTAAACTTTTTTTTGATACGCACTGTATAAGCTCTGACCTGATCTAAAGGGGACATTTTAAGAACTTTTTGCAGTTAGCCATGAAGACGATGCGTGTTTTAACCAATGGCGGCGGAACGTTTTTTTTTTTGGGGGGGGGGCAAAGCAAAAAAAGGGGCCAATAGGGGCAATTTGGTGCAAACGGATATTTTCACCATTAGATTATCATCTGTGTAAAGAGGTTGTGTGTTTTGTAGTAACTAAATTGAGCACAAATTTTTAAGTGATCACTAAAGTTATATATTTACGTTTCATTTCTGCGAGCGTAGAGAGCAAGCGGTTTGAGGGAAAAAGTCAAATCTGAAGATGTAAAATTCACCTTTTTCGTCAATTACTGTTAAAAGGGCGTCCTTGTGAGATGTTGTGGGCCTAGAATGATATTGATAAAGATATTATTTACCCAGGGAAGCCACTTCAGTTCTGAAAACTATTCTCCTAGCTATTATTATTTTTTTTTACAAGAATGCTTAGTATTTCCAGTTTTCAGGTTTGAAAATCAGAAAAATTTGGCTCACGTTTCTCGCTCGCATCAAGTATTGTTTATTGAGGAACTCATTCTATTCCTGGTTACAAAAAAGAAGTATGAAATGTCCAGTTTTCAGGTTGGAATATCACAAATTTTAAGCTTGCGGTTCGCGCTCTCATTATTTAGTTCGTGAGATATATATTCTATTCATGAGTCACTAAATGCAGTCCTTAAAAGATTACTTTCTGAAGCCTGTTGCATAAAACTTTTTACCTGAGAAAACTCTGGTAAAAATGAAAACTAAGGTTAGTCTGATTTCCGCCATTGACTTTAGCACAGGGCAAAAACTCCTGTAAAAACAACCGAAGTTTTCTCAGGTAAAAAGTTTCATGCAACGTGCCCCAGGTCAGTATATAAACAAATTACAGCTCGCCCTCGCATTAGTTCTTTAGAAAGATACACATCTTTCTCGGGATTACAAAAAATGCTCCGAATGCTCACTTCACGTCTTGTTACATGAAATGTCTACTAGTTTGAGCTTGCGATTCGCTTTCAACATCTCACAAGGATCATTATTAGTATTATTTTTATTTTTATTACCAGCAGAAGCTGTTATTAAAAATGACGTCCCCTCCAATACAAATCCTATTATCTAGAGGTTGCTCGCACGCTTCCAACACACTTGATCCCCTGCATCTTTAATTAAACCATTTGCTTATAGGCAGCAATTGCTCAGACAGGGACCTGGGAACGATTTTTTCAGTGGGGGTGCTGAAAGCTCTCGTCAAAGGTGGGGGGAGGGGCACAATTAAGTTTTCCATAATTACACACACACCTCTAAGGGCGCCACACACACAAACACACCCTCACACACACCCACACACATATATAACATTTTGAGCAATGTTTGTGGTCGTGAACAAGATGCGTATGCAATAGATAATAACTGCGAACGTGATCAGCGCGAGCAGATATTTTTTAGATACGCTCTGGCCTGATCCAAAGGGACGTGTTACAAGGACTGTTTGCAATTACCCATTAAGACGATGCAGATATCAACAATCAAATAAAGCGAGCGCGAAGCGCGAGCCGAAAAATTTGACATTCCGACCTATATACTGGACAATCTAGGCACTTTTTGTAATCATGATTTGGATAGGTATATAACTATACATTTGATGCGAGCGCGAAGCGCGAGCAGAAACAAATTTGAGATTTCAACCCCCCCCCAAAAAAAAACGAGACATTCTAAGCACTTTTCTAATTATGAAGAGGATAGGTATATAACTATACAATTGATGCGAGCGCGAAGCGCGAGCAGAAATAAAAATGATATTTCAGACCTATAAACGGGACAATAAAGCACTTTCTTTTCTGATCATGAACAGGATGGGTATACAATATATAGATGCGAGGGCAAAGCGCGAGCGGAAACAAAATTGAGATTTCAGACCTATAAACGGGACATCTTAAGCACTCTTCTAATCATGAACAAGAATACAGGATGGGTATACAATTATACGATTGATGCGAGCGGAAACAAAATTGAGATTTCAGACCTATAAACGGGACATTCTATTCATGTTTTGTAAATCAAGAATGTGATGGGTAATTTGATATATTCTTATATTAATAATGTGAGCGCAATGCGCGAGCAGAAATTTTCTGATATTCTGATCTGATACTCCGAACTAAATGTAAAATGGGTAAACAGATAAAGAAAAATCCGACGAACATAAGAATAAAGATCAAAATCCGACAAGGAAATCAAAGTTATAGCATTTTAAAGATTAGCATTATTCCGGTGAAGCATGTCTTCATTAATATTCAATGAGCAAACTGATAATGTCATATCCCCACTTGCTCTTCTGTATTTCATTATATAGAATTAGGGTTATTCCATATTTTCCCTTGAAGAACCAAAAACAGTTGAATTGACAACTGATTTAGTCAATTAGATTTTCTTTGCTGCAACTTATTTCATTATAAGGGAGACATATCATTTACACTTGTTTGAAAAAAAATGAAACAATTTTGATTCCATACTTTTAATAACACAAGAAACAGGATAGTGGGAATGTAACATTTTTAACCCACATGGGCGGAAATCCCAGAGGGGACAGGGGGACACAATATCCCCCTCCTATTTTGGGCCTTTCATTATGGAGAAAAATACATCACTTGCCAATCGAAATAATACATGTATTTTTGACTAAATGACCTTACATTTTGGGTGAAAACCTTTTTTTTAGGGGGGGCTTGTCAAATTTTGTTAGGGTTAAAATGACCTAACATTTAGGGTGATAACCTTTTTTTTGGCTTGTCAGATTTTCCGGGCCCTGGTCTCCCCTACCTAGGGGACTGATTTCCGCCCATGCATGTCAACTCACCTATTAAATATTCATGACGACATGCATATCGCCATTTTCATAAAATATTGCTGAAATTTAGAATTAAATAACTGAACTATTTGTTATCAGATATTCATAAAATTCATTTATTTTCATAAAATGTATTTGATTAAATATTTTCAGCCCGGAGTACCCCCAAAACAAGCTGCGTATCTGAATAAGCATGCGTGCGCGTGTTAGAGATAGACCTAGCATCTGGGCATTCTAAATATATTTTTTTTTATTAACAATCAACGATGCGAGCGTGAAGCGCGAGCAGAAAAAAATTGATATTCCGATCTGAAAAGGGGTGAATTTAAACACCATTTTAAGTACTGTGTCGGAAAATTCTGGAGGGGGGGGGGGGCAGGCGCGGATCCAGGAGGGGGCCGAGCCGGCCCCGGCCCCCCCTATTTTTTGACAACCTGCAGAAAAAGTGTACTTTTTAACTTGATAGAAACTATGAAAAACAGAAAGAAAAGTAAAAAAAAAGAGGTATTATACCCATGATGTATAATTTACAGCCTCGTAACGGCCGGCTCGACCCCAAAGGAAACAAGAAAAGGTGAGGGGAAGAATTGGAAAATAGACTTTGCTTTATATTAAAATTTTCGCTCGCACTTCGCGCTCACATTGCCTGTGTAATAAATTCCATTCAAGAGGATTAATGGCACTTACATATCCAGTTCTGAAATCAATTTGCACTCAATAATTTAGCTCGCACATCAAGCTTTCATTATTTTGTTTGATTTACACAAATTGTTTATATTTATCAAAATTTTCAGCTCGCGCTGCGCGTTCGCATTGTGTGATTTGTGAGTAACCTATCCTCTTTGGAAATTCTTACCAAAATTTGTAAAATGCTTCTTTATTATGTCTGTATATAAAAAAATCAAGCTCGTGCTTCGCGCTCGCATTGTTAAAATGTTTGTGAACACACAGCTTGTTTTTTATTCAAATAAAAACGCGCTTAGACTGTCCAGTTCTCAGGTCGGATATCAAAAATTTAGAGCTCGTGCTTCGCACTCTCATTATTAAATTGGTGATACTTTATCCTCTTCATTAATCACCAAAGAACAGTCCTAATTTAGTCCCTTTTCACATTACTATAATAAAATTTCGGCTCGCGCTTCGCGCTCGCATTGTTTAGTTGGATACTTATATTTTTTCATAATTATAAAATTTTATCAGAATCTTCCGGTCTAAGGACATGAAATGTCAAAGAATTTGAGCTCGAGCTTCGCGCTCGCTTTATATATTAAGACCACATGAGATACCTTATCTTTATTTTTTACAATAAACATTAACATGTCCTTAAAACTTCAGTCTTAAGTTAATTAGGACTACCCCCTGAAAAACCAAAAAAAATCATTTTATAGCGGCCAATCGAGAAAAAATGTTGATGAAAATATTTTCGGCCCCACCCCCTATTGGCGAAAGCTGGATCCGCCCCTGTGTATCCTCTTCATTATTCACTAAAAACAGTCCTATTTGATTCCCTTAATTTTCACGTTACTGTAATAAAATTTCGGCTCGCGCTTCGCGCTCGCATTGTTTAGTTGGATACTTATCTTTGTTCATGATTATAAAAACTGCTCAGAATCTTCAGTTCTAAGGACATAAAATATCAAAGAATTTTTTGCTCGCGCTTCGCGCTCGCATTATATATTAAGACCACATGAGATACCTTATCTTGTTTATAACAATAAAAACTAACATATACTTAAAACTTCAGTCTTTAGTTAGGACTACCCCCTGAAAAACCAACAAAAAATAGAATTATGGCGGCCAATCGAGAAAAATGTTGCTGAAAATATTTTTCGCCCCCCCCCCCTATTGGCGAAAGCTGGATCCGCCCCTGGGGGGTCTACAAAACGTCGTTCATTTTCATTACATTTCTGTCAATTATCATACCTACCACTAGCTTTCCAGGAGGTTCTGCCTATGGAAAATAACACATGCAGCACCCCAAAAATTTTGGGGTGCTTCACCCCCAGCACCCCCGCTTCCCAGGGCCATGGGGTGAGGGCGAAAAAGACTACGAAATTTGATTTCAATTGTCTGACTTGTAATTGTTTCATACAAAACACGGGCGGCCGGGCGCGCGCATACTTGATTCGACATAAAACCTGGAAGTTTGAAGTCCAGCCACACCCATGTGTTCCTCCCTTCTATCGAGTAGACTGTGTACTAGTTAACTATGGTTATACGTATCGCGCGCAAGTGCCGAGCTTGATTGAGTCGCGTAATAGGAGCGAAGTTATTGAAATATGTGAAAGACTATGTAAATGATTTGCGATTTTGGATGTGATAATTATGTACATTATAACATATTAAAAAAAATTACAGGGGGAACCTGATTTCGTGGGGGTGCTGCCTATGGAAAATAATACACGCAGCACCCCCAGGAAAATTTCTGGGGGTGCTTCAGCACCCCCGCTTCCCAGGTCCCTGTGCTCAGATAAAATCGAAATTAGCCTATGCTTGATCAGGGCGTCTATATTCTTAATGAAATACATGCTTTGGCCCCAACACACGCATGTATCATCGATCGTTATTGCATAATATCGTGTAATCTTGTAATGACAACATCGTTTTTGTTACCAAAATGAATTATTTTCATTTTCGGAAATACGAACCTTATTTAATTTTCGGATTAACGAACCTTATTTCGTTTTCGGATTAACGAACCTTATTTCGTTTTCGGATAAACGAACCTTCGGAATTACGAACCTTATTTCGTTTTCGGATTAACGAACCTTCGGAATTACGAACCTTATTTCGTTTTCGGATTAACGAACCTTCGGAATTACGAACCTTATTTCGTTTTCGGATTAACGAACCTTCGGAATTACGAACCTTATTTCGTTTTCGGATTGACGAACCTTCGGAATTACGAACCTTCGGACGAACCTTCGGAATTACGAAGCTTCGGAATTACGAATGTATGCGAAGCAGGTTAACTTGGTCCCCTGACTTGATCAAGGAATCAATGACCCCTTGACAAATAGATTCATGTCTTTTAAAGGTACATAACATAATTTGTTTCGCGAATGAAAGGATTTGAATAATCACAAGTTTTCCCAAATGATAGTGTAAATCTTCTTGCTTGGGTTGACAAAAAATCTTCTTTTCTCAGTTACTAATGGAGGAAAATTAATAAGTAAGGGAAGTTTAAATGAAGAAAAAAAATAATTCAAGTAAATAAATAAATTTGTGAATGAAGTTTGACAGCATAATTCGAAAATTGTGGCACAAATAATGAAAAGGTCAAGAGGAAGTCTCCTGATTAGCAAGAAGTCTGATCATCAAATTACTCATATTCTGCAATTCTGGCGCAAGCCTCTTTTTGAACCCCCAACAAAAAAGTCCCGTGTTCGCTCAAGCATGAACAAAATTTATTTTTCTAAATTTCATTCCAAAGATAAGATCTTAGAGCACCTATTAACACCAAAATATAGACATCATAATTTCAAACAAAAATTTTATAGACTTTTCAAATCTTTCCCGTTTTTTTTTTGATACGCACTGTCTAGTGGAACGGGCATGCGTGCATGATGCAGCTAGGCGATGGTCGGACAGTGCTCTGCAGGAACGGCGTAACGAAAAATAGCGAAGCTTTGAAGCGGATTTCTTTCTTCTTTTTTTCTCGATAAAAAGAAAATGCTATGCCTTGGCGGCATGGCGCGGCTTTCTTTGTTCTTTTTCTCAATAAGACAAAAATGCTATGCTTGGAACCGTGGATCGAAATTGGAACGGATCGAAGTTTGCCATGGGGTCCCCTCCGCGGCACATACCCACTATGCATTATATACTGAGTGCCCCCCCCCCCGGGCCAGTGCCCTCTAGCTGCCCCTGTCACTGACAATTGATGGGGTAAACCCAGTCTGTACATAACTCAGAGCTCTATAGCAATCTGACGGGACACCGGGTCCCACATGAACAGCCAGTGAACGGGAAGGAATGAATCATCTTTCTTATAATCATAAATGGAACACAACAAAATACATTTAAAATCAGTTACAATTTAAATAGGTATGTCTTAAGGTGATCTTTGAAAGTAGTATATGTCTTGATGGAGCGAAGTGAGAGAGGAAGCATATTCCAATATATCTCGGCTTTTCTTTTTTTGGTCTGTACGCCACGTAGAACAGGGCGAAGCTCTATGCCCAGTATGACAATTAAGAAGTAGCTTAATATAAGTCCCGAGCGAGTGAAGCGAGCAAGATGAAAAAAATCACCTTTTCATGAGAATCTATAACTTGAAGATAGATTTTGACGTACACTTTCAGAAAAATATAATACACTTTTTCTTTCTCCCCCTTTTTTGTGTGGTTTGGTTGTAGAACTTTTGGGGCCATGGTCCAAACTCTACCATACAACAGTGCTATGTGCATGGGTGGGATCCTGGGCGGAACCCCCGGGACCTCTTGATATTAAAGCAGCATGCATTTGAAACCTTACAGATGGCCACTAATTTTAATCAAATTGCGTGTATATTATTTCATTTTATACAGCTTTCACACAACACGTACATAAATTCAATGCAATTGTGCATGTCCGGTAATCATCCAAATATTTTGAGGGGAGCAAATGTGGGAAAATTTGTAAAAAGTCGCCAGCGAGCGAAAAGAGCCAGAAAGAAAAATGGCCTTTGAAATGAAATGTGATAGATTTTTACATCATATAGCAAATATCATATGTCATATTTTTTTTCCATTCATCTCATTTCGCTGCCTCTTTTATTTCCCCATTACGCTAGTGCTTCAACGCAAAGCTTAATGCAGTAAGGGTCCGAGAAAGAAAGAAAGAAAGAAAAAAAGAAAAAAAGAAAGAAAGAAAGAAAAAAAGAAAGAAAGAAAGAAAAAAAAAGAAAGAAAAAAAGAAAAAAAAATAGTGTTTATCATTCGCCGCTTGGTGGCGCTTTAAGCAAAACAATAATCAAATGAAAATAGATGCCGGAGCTTGTCTGTGATTGTGATGATCTACTGTTTGTAAAACCAAAGTCACTTAAATTTGTTTGATACCTGGTAAGTATATGGTCAATGATTTATTCTATGCTCATTGTAGTATTTTATAGGTATTACTTGTGCATTATTATTTATGAGATCTCATAATAACGTTGTAAATTATGCCACAGAGTGGGGACATCAAATCCATTCCTTCATTTCCACTCCAGCCAGTGCAAAGCTAAGCTCCACAGCTAAACGGGCGCGGGCGGCGTCGCCGTCGCGGGACTAACGCCCGGTACGTACGTAGGATGGGGGGCCGGGTGTCCGGACACTTTATATTTTTGAAGCCTTTTTTTTCTTAGGATTACACTAAAAATATGAATTCAATGGAAGTAATCATCTTCTATTTTGTTCTCTATAATATTTCCTAACATTTTGTACTAATTAAAATTGATGAAACTTTGCTTGCAAATTTTTCCAAATGACTTTCTAAAAATTGTAAAACTGATCGTCCGGACACACAACAACTGGGTTGGTATACTACTCGGACGCTCATGCCATAGGCATAGCAGGGCCGGGGCACGGCGTCTGACAATTCATACACGAAGTCAATCCAACGGAGTCCAAGTGCCAATGGGTGATTTCAAGTACAGTGTTGAAATCTGGTGTTTTGTTGTGACAACAATAGCCACAAGGCACAACACCGTAGGCCTACTTGAAATCAGGCTAGTGTTTGGGATTGACCTCGGAAATATTAAGATATTGCCTACCTAGACTAGAGTTTAAATATAACATTTCCTCTGCCCGACGGGGTAGTGCTGTAGCCGAACCGAACGGAAGTTTGCCGAACTTGACACTTCCGAACCGAGCGCAAACAGTAGAGGCGCACGGCCAATATTGGAGACTGTCTCCAATGTGGGAGATTATCTCCTATATCAGAGACTTTTGTGAAGAATTTGGGTATCCAATTTCAGAGACGGTCTCCAGTTTTGGAGACCAATTTCCTTTGTGTACATTTGCGGCAAAAGGATTACCTTGGCGGCAAATAAAAATGTGATAAGCAGATTCCTCATGAAAAATTACCCCTTTTCACCATCTACTTTAAAAATTCACCGTCTACTTTTGTTTTGATAAGGATTTTTGTTGTCAATCACACACAGAACAAATGGGCTTCTGACCTCAGTGAGACAAATTTTGGGTGGAAAAGATCATGCTTTTGTTGGTGTTGTTTCTTTTGTCCTTTTGCAAAGCAAGTCTCCAATGTGGGAGATTGTCTCCCCTATTGGAGAGAGTCTCCCATATTGGAGAGAATCTCCCATATTGGCCGTGCGCCTCTACTGGCAAAGACCTGGTTCGGTGGTTCGTTGAAAATAAAAATTGGCATATTAATTTTGCAAATTGATATGTACAACAGCGTGGACTACATAGATTTAAGTATGAAAAAAATAAACATTTATAGTGGTTAGTGATTGTGCACAATAAGAATTCTATACAAAATATTTTTTGAAATGAAATCCACTATGTCTATGAAAGCTCCCATCTCTGGTCTGGTATTTTTTCTTGATAAAATGAGGGGACATTTGAAGCTAAACTCGGTATAAAAGTGTGGTGTAATTACGTACAGTGTATTGACATGATCGTGATCGTAATCGGACCTAATTTTGTATTTAATAAAGAAAAAGGACCAGACATAAATTCATTCCTTGTAAACGACAAAGTATGAAAATAAATGACAGCTTCAGTCTCATCTTTGATTGAATTTTTATCAGTTTCAAAATTTTTTATAAACATGAACATATTTTTTTTCTTCGTAAAATGTGGGGACATTTTAAGCTTAACTCGGTTAAAAAGTGTAGTTGAATTCAGTATTGCTGTAATCGGATGTACATTTAATTGTTTTGTATTTAAAAAAGAAAAAGACGACATAAATTAATTCCTTGTGACTGACAAAGTAATGCCATGGTGTATATTTCACCTTCTAAAATTTCCATATAAATATAAAAGATGAATAAATAAGAGATGAAGGAATGAGGGTAGGAAACACAGAAAAGATAAAAATTCAAACCAAATCAACGCATGTTCCCTGATTGCGTTCCAGAAATGGTTGAAAAGGAAAGTTGAAACAGGAAGTCCAATCAACCTGCTCTCAGTTGCTATTATACAGGTAAAATTCGTATTCCGAATTTGAAACGCTTTCCCGTTGTCAATATTTTCTAAAAAGTGGTTTAATCTGGTCAATTACTGAAAATGAAATGATAAATTATCAGTTCCGTCTTGGTTCTGAAGATCAACGCCGAGTGATTTCACAACACTTAAATACATAGTACAGTGCCATGTACTCATTTTCGTGTTTATATGTTTGAAGTCACGTAGCGTTGATCTTTCTGGACCAAGAATGGACTGATATTTTATCTTTTTAAAGTAATTGATTCTTCTTCTGAAAACAGTACAGTCCACCGTCTGGTGTATTGTCGTACTGGTGAAGTGCAGCGTGCAAGTGTATGTACATTATCTGATAAAAAATTGCTTACAGCGTGCAAGTAAAAACAACCACCGTTATTAACGGAGCTGGGTCTTTTGTACCTCTTGTTTAAAGATGTGTAGAGAGGTACAATTAACTGTGCTTTGGGGGAGGGAGTTCCAAAGTCTTATCGAAACTGGGAAGAAGCTCCTCTGGTAGACAAGTGTTCTGGCAAAGGGAACAAGGATCTTCTGAGAATGACCTCTATGCATAGATGTGGATGGAGTGAGGAAAGTAGGTGGGATGAGTGAGTTGGTAATACAGTAGATCATAACCACCTTGGCCTGTGCCCTACGCTCTTGTAAAGTTGGCCATTTGAGCTGGTTCAACATGGCTGCAACACTGCTTGTCCTACGGTGATCATTACAGACAAAGCGTGCATAGCGTCGCTGCACCATTTCAAGCTTTTTTATATTTGCTTGCGTGTGAGGGTCCCATATTATGCTGGCATACTCCATGATTGGTTGCAGGAGAGCTTTGTAGATTGACCAGATTTAACCACTTTTCAGAAAAAAGGGACTTTCTAAAAACATTTCATATTCTTTGAATTGTGAATTTTACCAGTATGATAACAGTTGAGTGGAGGTTGTTTGTCTACTGTTACTTTAGTATATATTACTAATACTATTACCGTAAGTAACGGTGTATTAATCGCACCTTTTTCTCGACGGGATAGAAGCAAAAGTCGGGGTGCGGTTTATACACGGTGACGGGTCTGAGCCAGCCCGCCGTAACCCCTCTCGTACATGTACGATGTCTGCCAGTTCACAACACATCGAGTGGCCGGGTGTAGCCGCCCGGGCAATGGCGTTTAGAGGGGTATGAGCCGCCGGTAATGGGAAGCGATTATTACAATATGCCTTGTAATTAAATGTTGTTGTCCATAACAAATGCACCCACCTTAATGACACTAATTTTTACTTTATTCTCGATTCAAAGTAGTGAAGTTCCCTGGCTAATTTAAAAGAGACGCCAAGCATACTCGGTAATATTTTGTCACTGCAGAGCAAGAGTTGAGTGAGCTTAGAGATTGCGTTGTAATGTGGTTATAGTGCGACTTAAGCTGGCGCTATTCAAAGTCCCGTTTCGCGCCATCTTGTTTTTTTTTTCTTCCTGTTTGCTTTTCATAAGATATCATGTAAACCACGCATGAGAGAGACGGCACGAAGCCCTAAAAAACAACTGGAAAAAATGTAAATTTCTTTGTTTCTTGAACCTTCCTGTAATCCCGTATCCAAAATTCATGCTAAGACATCAAATTTCTGAAAGTGATTGTGAGGTTGTGATGCAAGAAATGTGAATGTTTCTTCCTCCTACGTTGGGAAAGACACAGATCCTAATTTGAAATTTTGATAAGATACTGTATCGTAGTTTGCAATGTAATGGCAGTGCTGTGTGTGTTTGTGTACACTGTGACTGTGAGGTGAGTGAGTGTGTAAGACTGTAAGTTGCCAATATTGTCGGGATCGTTCTTTCTAACATTTGTAGATGAATTGATCAAGAACAGCAGATTTCTGCATACCGGTAATCTCTTTGAATACTTTGAAATCTTAAAAATTTTGTTTCTTCGTACGTCAAATACATGTATGCATGTAACTGTGAGAAGAATTTTTTTTTTTTTTGGGGGGGTCCAAAGTTGGGGGTGCGGTTAATACACGGGTGCAGTTAATACACCGTTACTTACGGTACTTTAGTATATATTTCACAGTTTAAATTGCCTCTTTTATCACATCTATCATTAGATCATGTGTTCTTTCTATAGGAGGGCATTGAAATGTTATTTATTAAAATGATAGACCAGGCAATATCTGTTATATTTTATAGTCTGTGGATTCACCATCAGAGATTGCATTCAACATCTGGCTCCAACCCGAAATTCTTGCTACAGCTCTGATCCATCTACATCATAAAAGAATTGTGGCTGTAGTGAGGTCGACGAACAAAAGACAAGCGTAACAAAGGCCTCTACAGGATTTTGTTGTTTTAATATGTCAATCCGATATCAAATCTGTACAATCAATCAAATCGAATTGGTCATATTAGTCCATTAGTGCTTTTAATCTGTTGATTATTTAATCCTTTTGCACCAATTAGTTCCTGTAAACCGTGAAAACTATGGAGTCAATGATAAAGGAAAAGGAATCATAAATACCAGCAAAACGAAACATCTTAAATATCAATAGAGCAACATCAATCTTTGGAAGACCTAAATAGTCTAATATAAACTAGATTCCAAATTCTCTCCACTATACATATATGATTGTTTACTCATTAAAGGTTTCAAACTACAAACACAATTCAGCTTTGTTCTCACTACAATTATAAGAATAAAAGTACAAATCAACAATCATTCTTTATATATCATATAATAAATTTAGTACAAAATGTAGTTTCATGTAATAACTACATGTAATCAGTCTTATTAGATTACAAAGGTGTACAGTAAGCCTGTTATAGCTTGTACATACATGCACATACATTATACATACTACATACGCGTTATCATTTGTCATTGTGAACCAAGAAAAAGATCTCTAAAATTTCACTTTGTGCAGAGACCATAATTAAAAATACATAAAATAAAACATCAACTAACCTCTTTGCTTGCTTTCTCGAGTAAATTATATGTCTTCTGAGCCAGGATGTTTCTGATTTTGAAGGGCAAAATCCTGGTCCCTCACACAACCCAATGTCCAAAAATCAAATGCACTGTCATGGTGCTATGTAAGTGTACTCATTGACTAAGGGAGTGCTAGAGTGCTAGTGAAAGTATACATACAAAAAGTGCTAAATCACTTCTGCGCTAATTTATAGATTTAGATGTACTTTCATCACAAGAATTTTCTTTGAAAAAACATCAAGCGCGTTCTTCATGCCATCGACACCTTAATCGTTTGGGCTTCACTAGCATAGTGTTGTCAGTCGGTCCGGGATCGGGATGAATTCCCGGCGGTCTGAGGCTCCGAGACGGTTCCGGGATCAATCAACTTAGACCGTATCCCGGCAGGAAAATAAAATCAATAATGGCCAAATTCATGTTGTAATATTTCCCTAATTAGTAATTGTACTTACAAAATACGAGAGAACAATTTAGTTCAACTGGCTGTGTGCACATGCACCTCGAAATATTACGCAATTACATAGCTATCTGTACTTGTCGATCGCATGAGCATGCACGCAATCTAGCTTTGCACACGGCTCCGAGAGATATACACAGACAACAATCGTCTACTGTATAGTCTCATGTGCAGACCTCTTTCGCCTCAGTTCGTTTTACTGAGTCATTCATTTACCCCATACTTTCGAGTTGAATCTGCTATGATATGTATGGACTAGTGAATTTATCATGAAATAATTTACTAACAATTGACGATGATGATCTATGAGTATTTGCAAATTTAGTCATTTAAAAAAAGTCGCCATTGATTTTGTGATGATTGTATTTGTTGGGGTATTTTTTTGCGAAAGGGTTTGCAAATAACAACTAGACGAATGCGTATCATGTTTCAGCTGGTTAGAGCCGGGAGAGAGAGCTAGAGAGAGAAGGGGGGGGGGGGTTACGGGAAGTGCTTGGTCGTTCACGACTGGGGACCATCCGTCATCTGTTGACTTGATGTTTACAATTGCAAACCAGTCGGTCAAATCATGGAGCTGTTAATAGCTCTATGGTCAAATCATTTCTCCTAGATATATTTCGACTTAAATTATAAAATTGTACCAAAACGCTGTTAGAATTGGCGATGTTTAAAGTGGCGTTGTTTAAACTTTGAAACAACATTGTTTTGAAAGTCATATCATACCCTATATGTTGTAAAAATATGTTGTTAAATGCATCAAACAAATTATCAATGATATTAACAGTTTTAAATGATATCGTTGGAAATTGCAAAAAATATTTAAAAACAAACTGTTTAAAGTTTAAAATTTTTTTTATTGGTTTAATAGTTTAAAAATAGTTGTATATTGACTGGCTTAAACAATGTTTCTTAATATTTAAATAGTTGTTCAAAATATTTTTTTTACTGTGAATAGTCTGAGTATCTATTCAAATAATGTTTTCTCGATCGAAAGTAATTCATGATTAAAGAAAAAATGAGTTTGTTGTTTTGATGCGAAGTGCTGGCCGCCGGGACTAATCTTGTGTAAATTTCCAAATAAGCTTCTCTGATAAGATAGTATTCACTTTTCTCAGTAGTAGTGATATCAAGGAGATATCTCCTTGGTGATATCATACTGTTCAGAGTTACGAGAGAGGGAGAGAGAGAGTGAAACTGAAAGTTAATCCATATTCCGGGTTAGCTAGGGCCACAGGCGCACTGACAAGACATTACGCAATTTGCTTATAACTCTCAACCACGTGCGCACCGACCACAGATCAGTGGCACCGACACGTGTGTTATTGGACTGTCAGATCAGCAGCTGGGTCGACTCAAACATAATTCGGGTCATGTCAGTGGTCATTAATGTTTACAGTTTGCGGTGGTGGCATGCTTTGACTGTCTCATCATTATTTTCCCCACGTTTTGAGTGAATGTTTACAATTTGCGGTGGTGGCATGCACACTTTGACCATGGAGCTAACAGTTAATAGTTCTATGCTTTGACTGTCTGGTGCACCGCCAGTGCGCAATGTACATGTAGGTATACACTTTTGGATTGCATTTGTGCGTGGAGATATGTTTCGGGATTCGGGACGAGCCGGGATCCCGATAAGGAAATTTTGAAGTTGCCGGGACGGTTTCGGACCGGGATTTTTTTTCTAGATAACAACACTACACTAGCACATACATGTACATCATTACACAACTTGTAAGCAGCGAGTGACGTCACCTTAGTGACGCGCAATCGACAATACAACGCAGTTACATGTATATTCACTGAGGTGACGTCACAACCTAGAATATAACAAATGCGATCCTCGCAGCTGTGGTCACGTGATGGCGTATTGAGCTATCACTGATTCAAATCTACACAACCTATGTAATATCATGACGTATTTCGTGATGTATGATGGTGGTCACCAAGTCTGCGCACCTAACGATTTGAGCTAAGATTTCATATGAATTTCTTTTTATTTCACAAAATCTTTCACTTGATAATGTTCCTTACATCATTAGGAATTAGTGTGCCAAATATCTCACAATAAAATTGAAATTTTCTTGGAAAATCCTCGATAATAATAATTCATGACTTTGGATATACATGTAGATAATGGTAAAAAATGATGATTTACTAATACCAAACGGTCCGCTTTCGGCTCTGGACATCAGACGTCTATGCTCAGCTGCTCTCGACTTTGTTCTGAAAATGAGCGCGCGTCAACGGCACGCATTTCCAATCCAATCGGCCGATATGTCCGATGTTTGGGATAGTGCCATATTTACCTTACCTTACCTCAAATACTGGAAGAATGCTAAATCAGTCGAACTTCCAGGGGGGTGTTTCACAAAGATTTAAGTATGACTTAGAGTCGCACTTAAATACCGAGTTGCGTACGGTATGAAAGGCTTGACCGCATTGGTCAGATCGTGTCATGAGGACGCGCACTATTGCGTATCTATCAATAAGATCGCGCGTTGCATATCATGTACGCGTCGGCATTTAAGTGCGACTTAAGTCATACTTAAATCTTTGTGAAACACCCCCCTGGGAGGTGTTTCACAAAGATTTAAGTATGACTTAGGTCGCACTTAAATGTCGACGCGTACATGATATGCAAAGCGCAATCTTATTGATCAATACGCAGTAGTGCGCGTCCTCTTGGCATGATCTGACCAATGCTGTCATGCCTTTCATACTATGCGCGACCAGACATTTAAGTGCGACTCTAAGTCATACTTAAATCTTTGTGAAACACCCCCTGGTCTATCTTGTTGTCAGTTTCCTTCATGCTTCAATAAGTTTAAGGAGGCAGTGGTGCAAGTTGGTGAAAACTGACTTCTCAATTAGGAGTAGTGGGAATCACAATCATTGGAAGGGTGTCGAATTTCCCGCTGTGGGGAACCTCCGCGGTGGCCATTGCATATTTTTTTTGTGATAGAATGAACATGTGCGATCTCGGCAGTGATATTTCTGGCGGAAGTCAATTCTCCCTTACGTGATTTTTTTTGGTCATCAATCTTTTGGAGTCCATAATTAGTGAGGGTCATAATCTCTGGAAGTCAAAATCGTGGATTTTAACCCCTGGAATATTTTTTTTTGAGCAGCAACTTGGATCTACTGTGTGTGCCGTTCAGTAGCAGGTACGGTATGCACTCACACATTGTACGAGGTTAGTATGTACTAACCTCGTACAATAGACCGTGTTTGACCCTGGATTTCGAAGTAGTCGGCAAACATCGCTTCATTGCTGAAGTAATATTTGCCGAAGCTCCTTCTCGCTACGCACCGGGGCTCTTGCCGGTAAGTAGCAAGAGTTTGTTGAATATAACAATAATAATAAAATAATAATCCGATAAAAAAAGCACATTTTGCTTACCTCGGCCTCGAAAGTGACTTCGCTTGTCTCTTCCACGGAAATACAAGGAAGCCCGTTGGTGGCGCTAATAATTTCACAACCTTGATTCAGCTCCTCGGTAATTTTATAACTGTATCTAAATTCTTTGAATGCGCAATCCTCATGATTAATTTACTAATTATGGGCACCAATTAATGAAATGCCTTCAAAAAACATAATTAATGATTATTATTGGTGATGATAACACTCATTTGCATTAATTTAAAAAGATGACTGATAAAAAAAAAAATGAAAATAATATACGTGCCTGGAAAGAAACCAGCAGTACAAGCTTTGACGAACGTCAATAATACGTATACGGTATACCAAAGTCTATACAATGAAAAGATTGGACACTTCACGGACTTTGCGTAATGCCTTGCGTCGATATGCGTGTAAAATAGTGTAGGTGCCTATTCTTTCCCTTGTCGTGTCTTTGATATGAATATAAATCGCGCGCCCTCTTCAGGAGAAAATTGATATCAACGCTGACTGATTTCTATCTCCGTAAAATCTTCACTAAAGATCAAGAAAATATACATATTTTTAGAAAGAAACTTCAAGGAGAAGTCACGGAAGGATCTAAATGATTCGGTAAGTGTCATAGCAGGATGTGGAATATTTATTTATACATAATATTTTATGTGGGCAAAAGCCCACTGTATTTTAGAAGTGTAGTGGTGTGTCGCGTGCGTATGACTGATAATCCTTCACTCGCGAGACGATATGAACCCATGGGTGGTACGGTATGTTCATGTATCTTATGCATGCAAGTCCCTTACAAGTGCAGGTCCCTGTAGATATGGGAGGGAGTTGAAGTCATTTTCGTCCGATATTTGGAACTGTTTGATGTTTGGGGACTTTACTCTCAGCCTACATGTATTCTGTAGAATTGAATTATTGTTCATGTAACTGTAAGGGAGGCTACGCAAATCAATTCAGGGATCTCTTTGAAAAGATAAAATAAATTAAGTACACATCCAACTTCATTCACTGTTGCCAAAAATGTACGTGATTGATTCCATCAATCGCAACTATGGAAAGCCAGCAACATCATATATTTATTGCATATTCAAAATATATTCTAACTATATTCTTACATGTACATCCATCTTTTTCTTAAGAAGTTGGTGTGCTTCTCTTTGTTTACAAAGTACATTGTGCAAAATCTCTGGAGAAAAAATTATGACGTTGATGGATTTCCATAGGCCTGTAGTTGAGGTTGATCGGATCAATCATAACTCTTTGTAAGAAGGGACCCAGGGCCCCCTGTCTTACAACTCTGATGATAAATACGTTCAACTTCTGTAAATACCGTAAACATTCTGCAATTTCCTGTTGGAAATAATGGGTTGGACAAAGTATACAACTAGACATCGTCTTCTTTCTCATGTGTTTCTGTTGTTGGAAAGAAATGTCAATCTTAAATATTGAAGGACAGAATTTATGAAGCCATGTTTCGTATGATTGAGGGGGTAGAGAAAAGCTCTTGCAGCAGACTATGGATGTTCCCGTTAAGAATGCTAAAAAAGTTGTCACAGTTTCAGAATTTGTTTGAAAATTCATCAGGTATTAGTAGTAATCACACGCATTTGCATGGAAGTTCTAGGTGATTATGAGAAGAAATATTATATTACATGTATATTACAGTACAGAGTATCACTTATCCAATGTCAATACATGTAATGGAGTCAGTATGACAGTAGTTCAACATATGTACATGTATAATGTAATGTACATGAATAAATGTGAGAGATAAGACTTTAAATGAAGAAATAAAAGAGAGGAGAATGAGGAAGTACATGTAGATATCATTGAATTATGAATTTGTAAGATCACATTACTAAAAACCTACATGTACATGTACATGTATGGGTCTTCAGACAGGCACCTTGCCCGGCTGGGTTTGGGGACCAACCTACATTCTTTCCCGTAGCTCTAATACTCAACCATCTTAGGTTTCAAATTACTCTGTATCCTACTGTACATGTACATTATTTGCCTTTTTGGGGAATGCTTTTTCTCTGTCCATCAGCCATGATATGATGAACATAAAAACTTCAACATGTGTATGGTGTATGAAGTGTATCAAGTTTATAAATCCAGGGTTAATATCTAGAAATTTTGGAGAGTCGATGTTGGTTTGGTGTTTACTCAGCAGCATTCACCCAGTAGCAGCCATACGTATAATAATTAAAAACTTGCATGACAGAACAAGTCTGGTTTGAATTTAAAGAAGCTGTTGCAGATGAATGCTTCTTGATAAAAAAAGAAAGAAAGATCAAGTCAACAAGACTGCTCCTTTTTATAGTTTGCTTATAAATTGTCAATACCCACATACACTGCACATGCGAATTTGTTAAGTAAATAACATGTTGAGTTATAGGATTCAAATTTCCCGGCTTTGGAAAGCTCTACATGTTGATCAAAGGTCATTCTGTCTTGTACACAAAAAAAGATTATATCCTGCAAGTAAGGACTTGTAGCCTAATTATGGCTGTTCAGAATCCTTCTCAAGAAAGCTTTATTTAAATCCACAAATAAGGAATGGGATAGAAATGACAACATTTTTTTTAATTCTGAAGTACTTAAAAAAGAACTACATGTTAATACTGAATTTCATGAAATCTTCTCAGATCTGACTCACAGTGAGACTGAGGTACTCATTTGGGAATGGTTTTATCATTCATTCTCCAAAAGTTTGACTAAATGCATACATGTACATGTATATCTTTCTCCGGGATTTCACATCATTGGAACAATTTTTATGTACTGCTGCTGTGGAATGAAATACATGTATTCCTGCATTTCTAAAGTTAGTGAGTGGTTGTTTAATTTATTGTTCTGTTTTGTTGTGTGTTGGTTTTTATTTTTTGACAAACCTGGTTGTTTAATTTATTGTTCTGTTTTGTTGTGTGTTGTTTTTTATTTTTTGACAACCTTTTAAGTATCAAATTCAGTTGAGGGTCTTTTATTTTTAGTGATGTCCGATCTATCCAAAGCAACTTGAAATGGTACTTTGGTCCTTGGAAACTTTGCGGAGTGGATTTGGCATATTACAGATCCCACCTTTTATTATAATTTATACATGCAGTTTGACTTGGACTAAAGTTAAAGGGGAAGTTCACCCTGAAGAAAACTTTGTTGTAAAAATAGCAGAAAAAATAGTAAAAAATATTGGTGAAGGTTTGAGGAAAATCCGTTAAAGAGTAAGAAAGTTATTAGAGTTCAAAATTTTGGATTTGTGACGTCATAAACGAGCAGCTGCCCCATGTGTTATGTAATATAAAATGTATGAATTTCAGATTTTGTATGGTTCCTGATGACTTAATTTTGTTTTCTTTTCATGATCGGGTGTGAAATGATTTGTCTATTGATATACAAAAGTTACAGTGAAAACCATTTTCAATTTTCTGAGGAAATGACATTTCATTGATTTTTTACCATTCGCTATGTAGGAATGCTGCTCGCATATGACGTCACAAATCAAATAATTGAAATTCTAATAACTTTTTAATTATTTGATGAATTTTTCTCAAACCTTCGGCAATATTTTTTATTATTTTTTCTGCTATTTTTACAATAAACTTTTTGTCGGGGTGAACTTCCCCTTTAAGATACATGTACACAGTGGTGCTAAAAAGTGTTCAAGTTCTGCCATGTTATATATATGTTATATTGTGAACTCAGGTGATATTATAAATTACATTCCATAAAGTTTATTCTCTGGGCTCACCCCTGCCCCGGGGACCTCGACACTGTTCGGGCTGCTGCAGTAAGGCTAACCCTACATTGTCATGTTGCTGTCTTCATTCAACATTCAGCATGAAGGAGTGCTTTTTTTTTGGTGCTGTCACTAGTTTCAAGCACCATATACATGTACCTGTACTAAAAAAAAGAACAATAAACATTTCTATTTTGTCATGACTTATAAGTTATAAGCAATCTTATGACCAGTTGGCATGTTCAATGTTGACAATGCTCTTCCAGAATATACTGTACCTGTATGATGCCTCAAGATGGATATTGATTATTGAACCCTTTTAAAGTATAAAAGAGCAGAAGTGTTCCTTGCATTTTTTGCAAGCGTATTCAGCCGCTATACTACTATGCATCCGTACATGCATTATAATATATTACTACTGTATGTGATTACTTGCATTTTTCCCCCAGGTACATGTGCATGTATATTTTTATACAACCCATACATTACGATGATGATGATAATGTGTTCTTGTATAGTGCCAGGTTTCTGCCTCAGCTGGGCACTCATGGCGCTTGCTAAAAAATAGTTCAAATATTTCATGAATTTCAATGTCTTCAAAGTGCTTAGAGTCATCATTCGTCATCATTTTTGATGTGGTTCAATTATTAATGCAACCTCTTGTAAACCAGCATGTGCATACATTTGTCCATGTATTCCATTAGTATGAACAACAATATTTGCATGTAATTTACATAAACACACATTATAGCCCCACTCACCATAACACTTTGTACAAATGATAACTTCCTGTCTGTGTAATTAACACCTTTAGTAGAGTAAAAGGGAAGTTATTTATGTTGTATTCACATTTCCCCTTCTGTGCCTGCATGGTGAGTCAAAAACAGCCAATTCATATATTTCTACACAATTTTAATTATCAAATAAAAATGGCAGATTTTGACTCTGTACGGCTACCGTAGGGGAAATGTAAGAAATAGTGGGGCTTTGTATTCAATCTTAAAATAAACTAAACAAATATGAGTAGGGCAGAAAAAGTGTCTTATCCAAAACAGGTGGGGGGGGGGGGGAGGGGGGACTGCTGGTAATAAAGAGAGTCCTACATCTTTTTAAGTACAGTATGTACTATGTAGCACCCTTCAAGTAACTGTCTCCCCCCCTCTCTCTCTCTCTCTTTTTCACACAGACAGATTCCCATACTGCTGTGTTTGTGTGTATGTGCAGTTCAGTGCCAAAACAGAGGTAACAATGGAACCGGAATTTGAGAGAAGATTACTCAGGCAGCAAAATGGACAGTCACCAATTGGCTCACCAACAACTCTGGTAAGATAAGATTTGATTTTTTTTTGCTCTTATTTATAACACTGTATCACCATGATAGAATATGTACCCACGCAATATGACTGGATGCTATTTAGCATTACTGTGACCCAAGCCAACAAATATTTTATTTCAGAAATTTTATTTATCCACTTATACCATTTTTTATTTTTTTGTTTATTTATTTATTAATTTATTTATTTTCTTGTTTGTTCCTTCGTTCCTTTGTTCATTCATTCATTCATTTTTTTTTTTTTTGGGGGGGGGGGGCGAAATAGCCCTAAGCCCCTGTGTAATTTTTTTCCGTCCTGTTACATGTACCTTACCATCACGAAGTAATGAATCCAACTCTTTTGTTGATTACAGCCAATCTCACCAGGCAAGGCTGCATCCCCATCCAAGGACCGTTACAGTGACCGTTTCATTCCCAGTAGAGCAGGCAGTAATTGGCAGGTAGGCTTTGGATCTATCCAGCAGGAAACAGATGAAACACAGCCGACTGGAAGGAGAGGCAAGGAGGTCGGAGACTCCAGTAAAGGTGAGAAACCTTTGATAAAACTAGTAGTTATTGTGACTGAAAACCATATTTAAGTTAAAAGGGAAGTTCATCCTGACAAAAAGTTGGTGTAAAAATAGCAGAAAAAATAATTAAAAAATATTGCCAAAGGATTGAGAATAATCCATCAAAGAATAAAAAAGTTAGAATTTTAATTATACATGTATGATTTGTGACATCATTTGCAAGCAGCTCTCTTACATAATCAGATGGTACATGTAATAAATCAATGAAATGCCATTTTCTAACAAAATTGAAAATGGTTATTACTGTACCTTCAGTATATCAACAGGCAAATCATTTCACATCCATTCATAAACAGAAAATAAAACATAAGCAAGGCTCGACATTAGCGGTGGCCCGGGGCCACCAAAAATTCATCTCGGGCAACCATTATTGAAAATATGTTAAGTTTTGGTGGCCCGAATCGGGCCACCAATAATTTTCAAAGTAGCAAAATTCTCCCGATTTTGCATGTATTTATCGACTTTCTACAGTTCAAATTGCAAGCCAATTCGTCATGCGCCTTTTTTGTTAATCTACACACAAAGATTGCATAGTCATGACAGTACGTAGGCCTACCGCTAGCATACAGTAACTATTATTCAGCCGGCCGCGCCGGCTGTCTGGCTGAGCTTTGCGTGCATGAAACCACTGCAGCTAGCTAGCTGTGCGCGAGCTGACTATTCAGACTCAGGGAGCTGCGATACGAAATGTTACTGCTAAGAAATCTTCCCCAGAACTCTGAAAATCTACGTCAAAGTCACATTTTACACCAATGAAATGCCCTTCTACAGTCCGTATTACTGAAACCTGATTATCTGCAAGCATTAAAAGGAGGAATTATGACCTCTCTTTTGACTCAAAAAGATCGATTTCCAAATGCATTAATACACATAAAACACATACATGTAGGTGAGTACCGGTACATCACAGTCCCATATGTGCATTTGTATGTATGTTGATATTTGGTTTATTTCGAAGCTGTGTCTCTTCTAGCCAAAAATAAATATGCAGCTTCTTTCTTTCTTGTTTACAAATGACTTCTTAAACCACTCTTAAGGAAGTAAATACTTTGGGAAGGCATGTCATTGATATGAAATGTGAATTTTTCCATCATTTTGTCGAATATAGGGAAGGAATTTTCTCACTGTTTTTTCCAGATAATTTTTGCCGTTTTCTCATTTTTTTCTTTCATTTTTTTTACAGTGATTAAACCATTTATACCCCTTCCCATTGAATATGCCTGATTAAAGAACATGTTTCTACTGAATAAAAATAATAATTTTCCCCATTTTTAGATAATTTTGTCTTATTCATTTTTCTTACATTTTCTTTTGTTTTTTCTCAAATGTTTTTTTCCTGTTCTTTGTTTTTTCTTTCTTCATTTTTTCTTTTGTTTTATTTCACTTATTCATTTTTTACAATTTTTGATTTCTTTTTTCAGTATACTATTCTAAAATTGATTTTTTTTATTTCCCCCTTTTACACATGAAAATAAACTGGATTTGGGGCCTGCATAATCTAGGTTTTATGATCAAAAAGGAAGAAAGGAAAAATAATTGTTTTGTAAATCTATCTGAGTTTGCTACATGTATATGCACTATTTATTTACTTTTGAGTGTGTGTCGATACGGAGATTAAAAGTCCACAACCTGGGAACAATACAATTCTTTTATTCTCTTTCAATCATTTCATATTTACAATGATAGAACAATTTATATATTACCACAAAATAAGCAAAGTAAAATAACAGCAAGCACGATTTACATACAAGATGTACAAAGAATAGTGGTCCGTGTTAGTGACTGCAGAATATTTCAATTTGTTTTATTCATTTTAAATTAATGTTTTTCTTTATATTTTCCGGGCCACCAAACTTTACTAATGGGCCACCAAAAAAATTATTTGAAGGTTTTGGTGGCCTGTTCGGGCCACCACCAAAAAAAAGTTAATGTGGAGCCTTGACATAAGTAATCAAGAACCAAGAAAAAATGGAATTTATGCATTTTATATTACATAACGTATGGGTTAGCTTTTTCGTTTATGACATCACAAATCCACAACTTAAAATTCTAATGATAAGTTTCTTGATATTTAATTGATTTTCCTCAAAATTCACCAAAATATATATTTTTTCTGCTTTTTCTACAACAAACTTTTCTTTAGGGTGAACTTCCCCTTTAAGCAGGGGCAGATCCAACTGTGTAGGAGAAAATTGGGCACTCTTAAATTATTATTTTTTTTCTATTTTTCATTCAGCTGGATTTTCAACTCCATATAAAGTGCCAATGCGCACACAATGTTTAATGCTTAATCTCATTGATTAATGCTTATTTGCGCACATCTTGTGATTGTGACCTAACTGGTCTATGCGATGATGCATTATATGTAGGCAAATGGGAATTTAAGTGCAATTTTAGTCTGACTTGAATCTTCGTGAAACATCCCCCTTGTCTAGTTGCCTTTATTATTCTTTGATCTTATGTTTTATTAGGCTTTGTTCATTTGCTGTCACAAGTTATAGGTTGTCTGAAACCTTGTTTATGCCCTTAAATCTTGCAGTAAGTTTAGCTTTAATAGTCTATCTATTCATCATTATTACTGCGAGGCTCATCACTGCCATCACCTTTACCATCATCAACACCATCACCACTATCATCATCATCATCATCTTCATCATCACCACCACCATCACAACCACCATCATCATCCCCACCACCACCACCATCAGCAGCAGCATCATCATCATCATCAGCATCGTCATCATTAGCATCATCATCACCACCACCACCAACACACCCTTTATCATCATCTCCAACAAATTCATCATACACATAATTTTTATGTTGTCACTATTACGCGCACAACCAGCTATATTGCTCAACCTTGCTGTTATCACATGATATTTTCACAGACATGCTAGCCTACCACTGCCTGCTGAAGAACGAGCTCCTTGGAGCAAACATCGACAAGATCAAAGACCCGCAATGCGAGGATAGACGGATGGTCAGTCCGCAGAAGGTCAAGCGTAATCTATTCCAATACAACGTCCAAGCCAAGAGACCAAGCCTTGCTCAAGGAGAGGATTCCCCTCCGTACTCCTTATCCCCAATAGGAAATAAAAGGTGAGTCCTGGATGGTGTTTCATAAAGCTGTGTGTAAAGTTACGCACGACTTGAACCTGTTCTTAGGCGCTAAATAAGTTACATCTAGGGATATCATCTAGCACAAGAAATGGTCACCAGTCGTGCGTAAAGTCATTCATAACTTAAAAGCAGCTTTATGAAACAGGCGATTGATTGCACACTTGGTTTTAACGATTAATTGTACATCGTAGCCAATGCAATCAGTCATATTGAAAAAAATTGTTCCACGATGATTGCCAAGCCTTTTGTCACGGGCCCCTGGGGGCCGTTTCATTAAACAAACAGTCATTTTCATAGACTATATTCATAAGCTATTGAAACTCCTAGCATCAGAGAAAATCGCTGACAAACTTTTGTTCATGAAACGCTCCCCGTGGGCTGTTCAACGAAAGTTGTCATTATCTGACAGTTAAGATAGTAGTGGTCAGACATCCATACTTCAATCAAAACCATGGAATGTTGTCAGACAATAAATATTGATGAAATGCCCCCCCCACACACCTTAGACCACACTCTTAATTGTCCGAGGTTGATAATGACCATACTTGTATCATTGATTTTAACCAATATTATTAAACTTATTTGTGGACTCTATTGTATGTAATGTGGGGGCATTGTGGTCTAGTGGTTAAGACTCTCATCTTTCAATCTGAGGTACGTGGGCTCGATACCCAGTCATGGTGTGTTTTGGTACCCGGTAGGAAAGAATCCTTCGAACGCTCGAGTGCCTGGTCAAGGTAGCAGTGCTAAAGTCAGGGTAATAATAACACAGTCATGTTAAGCAGTGCCCGCTTGGAGAACTGTTTTCGGAACTGAAATGGCTACCCTGGGTAAAATATGACATTGTTATGATTATCATTATTATTTGTCCATTTGTTCTCTATAAACTGGTAATACATGTGTTTTGTCTGTTCATTGTTTACTCCATAATTGACGGAGACTTTGTGCCCTACTGCTTAGTCGCTCCGCTCCCTCACAAATGGATTTCAAGAAATTTGGAGTGCTCCCTATTAAAGCCATCTCTGATAATCTTTGCATGTGTGATGGATCAAGTGGTTATATAATGATCAGTGTATAGGCTTCATCATGCATGCATAAACAAGCCATTTTTAATTCTTGCTATTTCTCATTGATATTTCCCCAATCCAGCCAAAAGCTGCTGAGATCACCACGGAAGCCAATGAGGAAGATCTCCAAGATTCCTTTCAAGGTCTTGGACGCTCCGGAGCTTCAAGATGACTTCTACCTAAACCTTGTAGACTGGTCATCAGGGAATATACTCAGTGTGGGCTTAGGTACATGTGTGTATCTATGGAGTGCTTGCAATAGTCAGGTAGGTACAAGAAAATGAGCGCAGTGGTCTAGGGATTTAAATTGTCTGCAAATACATGTACAGACAGTTAGACCCTAAAGTAGACTGGGCTATTTTGACGTCTGAGAAGACGGCTGCTTCAGCACCCCCCTTATGATCTAGGCCATCGATCGCGCAATCGTGGCGAAAATTGGCATGCACATTTCCCCTGGCATAATCTACAAAACAATATACATGTAATCAGCTTCTGCGAAAAATCTTATTGCTCATTTAACTATGTTAATTCATGCGTAAAATACAAAATTTGCTATGTAATTAATTAAATAATGCCCCTGAAGTTCTAATATTTGGATCAAAGTCTTTTTATTGGAATCTGATCAAATGTACTTTTAAAAAAATTGAACATCATATTTATTTTCTTATGTATTTTATTGTCTTCTAAATTTCTTATGTATTTCTTTCTTTTTCATTTTATTTGTTTTTATTGTTTTTTCAATGGAAATTTGAACCCTGTTGCTTAGGGGCCATATTGTGGAGTCCATTTGACCATGACACCTCTACTGAATGTTTTATTTTTTTTGGTTTCCTAGGTAACAAGATTATGTGATCTCTCAGGGGACGGAGATACAGTTACTTCTGTGTCATGGAATGAAAGAGTAAGTGAATTATTATTCATGCTTGATATTGAAATTAATGGCCTGTATTTGGATGTCGGGTATAACTTAGATAATGGTCTAACTCTTAGTTAAAATCATGGAAAGCCAAAAACATCAAAATCTTGTTCACATTAGTATGTTTCTTTGTTTACTGTGATCTTTACTAAATATTTTATGGTGAAGGTAGCTATCTTATACATCTTTCTCAAACAGTTAAGAATGATTTGAGAGAAAAATAAGCTGATACATTGAAAATATGTGCCACTATTGACAATCCATAATTAAACCACAACTTTAGATTGAATCAGATTTAAATTAAACATGACTTTAGAATACGGACCTATGAGTTCTATACTGTTTGTCACCAATTGATTTAAGAAATTAAAATACAAATTGATTGTTTTTTTGTGGGGGGGGGATGGGATAGATGATAATTATATTGGATGGCGTTACTTCATGAAATACCAGAAATATTCCACATGTTAGGGCCAATATTCCACCCATCTGCAATTCGTGGAATATTTTCCTGAACTCTAGGAATATTTTTTTCGGCTATTTTAACAAAGGGTGAGCTTTCCCTTTAAACAAAATTAGGCTTTAAGCTTTAGGAGCTTTGTATTATTTACTTGCCATAAAATTTCAGGAATGTGTCCTCTACCTAAACACAAATGGAAAGAATTAATAAAAAAATTGTTAAAAGGGACATTGAAGCTAGGAAAAGCTATTCATAGCTATTATATTGAATTATTTTATGCTCAGGTAAACATAGGGTCTTTACTTTGATCTTGAAATTGGCAATACTGTTTATATATTACAGGGGAATCTGGTAGCCGTTGGAACACACAAAGGTCTTGTTCAGGTATGGGACTACGCAGCTCAGAAGAAACTACATGCATTGGATGGCCATGCAGCGAGAGTTGGTAGGTACCGAGACAATCATAGAGTAGGATAATAATGATGATGATGATAATCCATAATTCATTGTACGAAATAGACATGAAATGAAATACTCCAAAAATTTGCTTTGCCCATTTGATCATGGGCCCAGCAGCCGCTGTGCAGCGCCAGATTGACGAGGCTCTGTCCGTTTAATCGTTGAACGCCAAACAGGGTAGCAGCAACTTCCATCTTGTAACGTCTTTTGGTAATGATAATAGCATTAAAAACAACAAATTGATAGCAATGATAATTATAATAATAATAATGATAATAAAAATAATAATGGTAATAATGATAATCACAATAATGATTATGATGATAATGATAGTTATGAAAATAATAATAATAAAAATAATGATAATGATCATAATAAAGTGTTCACTGTATTCAAGGAATTATTCCTTATGGGTACCCATTCACCTCGCCTGGATTGAATGCAATCACAAATTCTTTGCAAGTCAAATTGACCCATCCCAGTTGATTAATGTTATGATAGAAGAGGGAGGGAGATTATGAGGGGGAAGTGGGGGGGGGGGGGATAACAAAGGCTGTGAAAAATAGAGATTCAAGATAATTTATTGTCATGCATAAGAATACACAATATTTGTTTTCGGGCATAAAGTTACAAACATGAATACAATAAACAATGGCATAAATAATACATTTAACAAACAATCATAACTGTTAAAATATGTATTGCACAACTGTACGAGAAGAAAAGAGAGAGAAGGAAAGGGGGAGAATGAGATCATAGAGGAAAGAAGAGAAAAAATAAAAGATAAGAAAAGAAGAGAAGTCAGAGAGAAATAGAACAATGCATTTGTGCAACCTACTTGTACAGTACCAGTCACACCTCTCTAACACCCGTGTACCCGTCCCTTGCTCTCTGGCTGAAACAGGCAAACAGGTATCAAAAACGCATGACTGGCACTGTACCTCCACCCCACAACCCCCACACCAGAGTACCCTGAAGAGAGAGGAGGGAAGTAACATTTTGACAATTCGTACGAACTCTTACTTGTCCATACTCTCTCTTGCAATCAATTCAACATAAGTTCACCTTATTCACACACAGGGGCACTGGCGTGGAACGCAGACAGTTTGTCGTCCGGCAGCAGAGATCGAATGATCCTGCAGAGAGATATCCGCATGCCAGGGGTCATCCGACGGCTCGGGGGTCATCGTCAGGAGGTGTGCGGTCTGAAATGGTCTCCTGATCATCAGCATCTAGCTTCAGGAGGCAATGATAATAGGGTAGGTGGTATGCAGTGCATCTAAAAGAATTTGTTCTGTAATCTGATTGGTTCAAATCGGATCACGTGATATTCAGCGAATTGCACTATTGCATCCAAAACGCACTATCCTGCACTCTGACGTCATACCAAAAGTACTATCCTGCACTCTGACGTCAGAGTGCAGGATAGTGTGAGGTCTGGAATTATCTAGAATTTAGATAAAATATAGCATTTGGGGCAACTCAGTAACATGGGGGGTTGTATAAAACAAACAATGCACGCATTCTTGTGCATAGAGAACCTAAATAATGAACTCTGTGCTCGACTCGCCAAATGGATATACCGCACTCGGTCCTGCGGACCTTGGTGCGGTATATCAATTGGCTCTTCTCGCACATCGTTCATTATTTGACCCTGCATGCACGTGCTTGCATGCATTATTTCTATAATAAACGCTTTGGAATGGCTTCCAGCTAAAAAATATATTGCTGTGGGGGAAATGGTTATGTATTTGGAATGCCAATAAACTCAACTTTTAACACCAGAACAACACCAGAAAGTTGGAAAACAATTTATGCTTGCGTGAATGCTGCCCACCTAAATAAAGGTTATGAAAGTTAGGCTAGAGAGGAATTAGCTTTCTAGTACTTTTCAGTTTTTCAGTGGTGAGTCCTTAGGAAATTGCAAAGTTAATAATGTTATGATGAATTAATGATTTCCTTCAACAGTTTGGATCAAATTCTTGTTTCATAAAGCTGCAATCTAAACTACCAATCTCCTCTTTCTTTTCCAGCTGTTTGTATGGAACCACTCCAGCACCTCCCCCGTCCAGCAGTACACCGAACACAGTGCAGCGGTGAAGGCCATCGCCTGGTCACCCCACCAGCACGGTCTCCTTGCATCAGGGGGCGGTACGGCAGATCGATGCATCAGGTTCTGGAACACACTCACCAGCCAACCCCTCAACTACGTAGACACCGTCTCGCAGGTCTGCAACCTGGCCTGGTCTAAACACGATAATGAACTGGTAAGGAAGGAGGAATTTCACTCAATTTCTCATCTCTTTCTCTAATAATGATAATAATAGCCACTTTTTATAAAGCGCTTTTCCCAGAATGGCTTAGTGTGTTACAGCATATTATTACCCCGGTCATTGGATTCATTTCAATCCCGCACAAAAAGTGCACAATTTCCACTTCCTGGGAGCATTTCTTGCATTCATCGCAGCCTCATGGTGCTGGCAAATTCAAATTCAATGGATTATTTATCTTCTGTACTTTGTATTTCTGTTAAAAGATGAGGTTCCTCATGTGTTATTTAGGTTTATAACGTGTAAATACTGCATTTTTCATGTTCACAGTTCTAGTTTGTCAATTTTAGAATGAAGTCCAAATGTGTTTTCATTGTTGCTTTCATTCCCAAGACAAATACAGCCAAAAAAGGAGAGTGAGTGATTTTCAAGTTTGACTCAAATCCTTATATCTTTTCTTGTTGGTATGTTATTTATTTCTGTTGATGTTCTTGTTTTGCCATTTAGGTGTATAAAATGTAAATGCTTTACATGCATTTATCATGTTTACATATTTTGAGCGCAGTAAGCAGCAGTGTTTTGCAGATACCGACACTAAAATGCTTCTCTGATTAAAAAAAAAATCATTTGGCTTTCCTTAGTGTGGATTTGTTCAATGAAGTCAATCAATCGTGACTCTTGTGTTTCATACATTTCTCTTACAATTTCTGCAGACTGTCCATCCTATTTTCTTCTTTTTCTCTTTGTTAATATTGTAACACTTTTATTGTTAATGACAGGAATGAATGTTAATATTTTTTAATTACATACATTTCACCTAGTGGATCGAAAACTATTTCACAAACACTATTTGTTGGTGTTTTTTCTCATTTTCTAGGTAAGCACGCATGGCTACTCGCAGAACCAGATCCTAGTTTGGAAGTACCCGTCGTTAGTCCAAGTGGCCAAGCTTACGGGTCACACCTATAGAGTTCTATATCTGGTAAGTTTTGTGTTTCATTCATGGGTGGGTCCGGTTTGATGAAACAGTCCTTGCAAGAGATGGTCTTTCATATCTGGACCCTGTTGCATAAAAGTTTCTATTATGGTAACTTGCATGGAATCCTTGACTTTGATTGGCTGCTGGTCAGCGTTACCATGGTAGTTACCATCGGATGGCAAAGATACTGTAATAGTAACTTGCATGCAACAAGGCCCTTGGCATTTCCATGAACTAATTAAGTGGAAGTCGAAAGTGAAAGGCACGGAATAGTAATATTAGAAAGTTTCTTAACATTGGAGGGATGGTCCATCCTCCTATACCCCCACTTGGTCGCTACGGTCCCTTGCAATGTCATGAAAAAGGGATAACTATTTTTGGTCCACCGAGGTTGGTAGGTATTGTAAGAGGATTTCAAAAGCCTATCATAGAGTGCGCTGTCATCAGATTTTAATCTACTTCTTATGAAAGCTTAAGAAAAGACTGACATTGATTCCTTACCATTGAGAGCACTATATTGACAGCCTGTCATGTTGATATATATTTTCATTTTCAATTTGTTTTTCAGGCGGTATCTCCTGATGGGGAGGCCATTGTAACAGGGGCAGGAGATGAAACGTTACGCTTCTGGAACGTCTTCAGCAAATCAAGATCAACAAAAGTAAGTATGTAGAAATCAATGTTGAAAGTGTTGGCGACACTTCTGGCTTGGTACTAGAAGGGGCTTTAATATGAAATTTTAAAGTAAGAAATTATGTCTTAAGCCATATTGGGGCACCATATAGTTAACAATGCAAAAGTTAAAGCGACCTACCATTGACAAATCATGGGGAAAATCAAGGCCAATCTCAGAAAAGAGAAGGGATTCAAGTCTTTCACTCGACTGCATGCCTGGGGTGTTATGTAATAGGCACCGGCATATCTGGGAGATCTAATATAGGAGAGCAATTGTTAGTAGACTAACCAACCAGAAGTAAACTGCATGTTTTCACTTTGAAGCATGTAACTTCATAGAGGATATTTATTTTGGCTGAGCAATCAAGAGACCTGCTAAGAGTCTAGCAATTGGGATTGTTGGAAACTAGAACAATAACAATCACGAGTTCGGTCAAATTTGTGCTGTCAGAACTTTTATCCCATTAGTCCGACGGGCTCTCATGACGGACTGATTATATTATGCAAGTCAATTGGCCTTTTGCTTATTTTGTATTGATTCAATTTCCCCATGATTTGTCAATGGTAGGCCACTTTTAGTACACTCTAGTTGATCAATTGAACACTAGTTTAAAATATAAAGATGCCTTTTTTTTGGGGGGGGGGGCTGCCACTTCTGTTCATTGAATTTGTAACTTGAGGACATTATGAGCTATTGGAGGGGGTTCAATGCAAATCAAGATATATTTTTCAGATATTTAGGGACAAATTCTTATTTGCCTGAGAATTATTCTGCTATCTACCTCATTGTCTATTTTTATCTCCACAGGAATCCAAGTCTGTGCTCAACCTGTTCAACCATATTAGATGAGTGTGGGATGCTACCAGCAAACCAGAACTTTCAACAAAAACAATTTAGACAATGAGAAAAATCATGGAGACACTAAACCACTTACATCGTTGTATTACAAGAGCCAGCTGAATTCGGATTTTGATTGTATCATCAGAAATTGGATAAGAGTGAGCACAAAGCAATGATAAGGTTTTCTTGTTGTGGAATATTTTTAGTACTGAGACGGCAATAAGTTATGTTGGAGAACCCAGATGATCATCATAGCTTTTACAGCTGATTCACAATAAACTTTAATCATTATGTCACCATTTATTGGATTGGATGCGCATAGACTCAACAGCACAGTTTCTGGATCATCTTCTGATTGAAAAAAAAAGATCAATAAGATGATCATCGTAGCTTTTATAGCCAGTTCGCAATATTCTTCGCACATGTCATGGGTTATTGCGGTGGAGGGACGCACAGCAGTGGCACTGTTTCTGCATACGGAATGAGTGTTCACAAGATGATCATCACAGCTCTTGCATGTCAGCTGCTTTACAATAGTCTATACTTACCTTACATACAGTGTCCCACAGTCATGCAAAATCCTGGAAAAATTTGTGGTCATGGAAAAGTCAGGGAGACTTTAGAAAATATGTGAAAAGTCATGGAATTGCATTTATCTCTTGGCTATGGCAGCTTTACAGTTTGTCTCGCAACTCTCATGCTCTGTGATCATACTCTGCTATTATAATTGGTGTTCATGATTTCCATTTATCTCAGTTTTGTGACATTCCAAATTCTACATAACTCCCGGGACGTCACGGGAAGAGTGGAAAGCAGCAATTTAGTCATGGAAAAGTCATGAAATTCTATATTCAAATTTCTGTTGGAACCCTGACCAGGGTCTCGTAAAACTCTTGATTTTTCATGATTGATTGTACATTGTAGTCAATGCAATCAATCGTAGAAAAATGTTCTACGTTGATTGCTAAGCTATGTGTTACGGGCCCCAGATATGGGATTGGGAGAATAGCAATGCCAAGGTTTCTTGGTGTGGAATGAGTGTTAGCAAGGTGATTGTCACAGCTCTGAATGTAGGGTGGGATCTACTGTTCATGTTCTTCATAGATTGCCAAATGTGGCACCAATTTGTAGGTTAAATTTGTGAGCATATTTGTTATTCAAACAATTTAAGAGCATCTGGAAATCTGGAAATGATAAAAAAACGAGTTTTCTACACGATTATTCAAAGGCATGTGAAAAGTAAGCCCAGTGAAAATAAAAGTTCAATGTTGAACATACGTTTTAAATTTCGGCTCTCAGTAACTTTATTACATACTATTTATAAAGACCTTAGCTTGAATTTAACCAGAATTCAGAATATAAGCCAATGAAGTCTATGGTCCACTTAGTCCTGACCCAAGTGGTAGAATTCTCTGTCCGAAACACAAAACTTAACAATTGATCTTAGAACTAAGTTTTTAATTGATTGCACAACATATGATCGATTTCATGATCATCGCTAAACTTTGTGTGACAGGATTAGGGGGTGTTTCATAAAGCTGTTTGTATTAAAGTTAAGAGCGACTTTAAGAACGGCTGGTGAACCTTATGTGCTAAACCATCGCCAATGAACATTTTGGTGTATACCGTTTACCACAAGAATCAAAAGTCATTCTTAAAGTTGCTCTTAACTTAGGAACAGCTTTCATGAAACACCCACTAGGGAGCATTGTTGAAGAGGCATGATGCCTTGGAGAATATATTGTAGCTCAAGAGGTGTACTTTAATGAAATCATGACAGATTTTTTTCCTTCAAATTTTGTTTATCATAAATCAAGAGAGTTGCATCAGAGAGGAATATATTGCTTAAGCTTAGGGGCCCCTTGTGTCAGAAAATGTTTGGCAATATATCGACCACTTCATATGTCAGCCATTTCAAAATTATGTATAGTTTTATAAACGGCTTTATGTAATCTCCCAAGGACGTGTAAAACATTACATGATTATAAGCATTTCCTCCTCAATACTTCACTTTCATTTGCGGTGGTTTACATGCCTAACATAGCAACTCAATGTCAAAAATGTATGGTTTCTCAGATGTTCATTTCAGGCTATACCGACTCTTCTTGGTAAATGTTAAATGCAATTACAGGAGTGAGACACACGGTGCACCACATGGGAGGGAATTTTGACTGTTCAAAAGATTATTTTTCTTGATAAATGAAGAGGAGAATAAAAATAGGAAGAGATGCAAAGAAGAAAGGGTATTGAAGAGAAGGCTCTGTTGTTGTACCCCATATTTTCAGAGGATTAAAATCAAACAATTTTTTTTTTTAGATTTGAATTCTTTTCTTTTTATCTTTCAAGAATTTAATTGGTTGTATCAAATTGAAATAAGTTTGAATATAATTTCCATCTTTTTTTAGCACTCGAGCAAAGACTCAAATGGCATATTTATACTTATTTTTTATCCTTTTTTTTCTGATCATGATTATCTTTTTATGATTTTTTGATATGATTTTAGATTGCTTTTATGTAGTTATGGGATAATGAAAATGGTCTTATTAATTATGAAAACTAAAACTTACAAAGTCCTTGTTTAAAAAAGGAAAAAGACTTACCAGCTTTCATGAATTTTGATTTTAGCCTTTTCACAATCATGATTCTTATATTTTTTATGTTTAATACATAGAAACAAAGGTATTACAATTTATTTTTTGACCAATATTCTTGAAAGAACGAAATTATTGCCTTTTATTCATAACTGGATGACTTATTTCAATCTTTACTTTTGAGAACAAATATTGGATTAGTTTATGTTTTACAGTATTATGAAGCGTGATGTTATCGAAGTAATGATATGGCTTTGAAATTTAAAAAACTCCGTAAACCACTGCTCTCCATGAATATTATTATGTACATGACTGTAAATAATGCACAAAATAAATCATGTGTCAAAATATTGAATGTTTTGTGTTTAGTGGTTTTTATTTCTGTTTTTGTTATGTATATACATGTAAATGATGTGGCTTGCTTTTATTCACAACTGAATGTGAAATGTGATAAAATGGGATACATGAATTTGTGTTCTTTCTCATTTCCTCTCCGTCCATCAAGAGACTGCTGAAAGACCACTTTCCTAAAAAACCACTGAAAGACTGTTTTGAACTGCTTTAAAAAGTTTTGGGACTCATGAGGACCATGAAGACCATTGAAAGATCAATCAGGAATTGTGAAAGACCTCAGAGATCTTTGAAAGTTGTTTGAAAGACCTTTGAAAGATCAAACAAGTTTCATTTAAGTGGTCTTTCAGAGATCTTGCTCTCTGTGGAATGGGGGTTTAAGTAGCAGTCAAAACATCGCAATGCCAGTTTACCCCACCATGTGACAACTTATCACCTATTTCCATAATGATCAACATCTTCCACGTGAACAAATTATTAATCAAGAGTATGGTGATATTACCTGAAGTAATAAACTAGATTTTATTTCGTCACAAGGACAAATTGGATAGTCTTTCATTTTCCGAGCAATATGAGTACTTGTGTAATATGAAAAAAGTATCATCATGATCATATTCATCATCTTCATCATCATCTTTATCATCATCATCATTATCATCGTCCTCTTTATCCTCACCATCATCATCACCATCATCACCACCACCACCACCACCACCACCATCATCAGCAGCATCATCACCATCACCAACATAAATCATCATCTTCATCAATCACCATCGCCATTATCATCACCATCATCATCTTCATCACCATCATCCTCAACATCATCATCATTACCATCATCATCAATCATCATCACCATTTTCATCATTATCCTCATCATCACCATCATTAATCATCATCACCATCAATCATCATCACCAACTGTTTATCACAATGCACAGAGAAAACAGTTGTTAATGAATTTCAAAAAAGAGGAACTCCTCAAATGCACAATACAACTACAAGCTTTAAAAATTCATCTCATCTAACCATGGTCGGAAAAAATATAAAATGCTAGTAAATATTTGTATCAATTATCATGTTTTATTCATTCTATTACTCATCATTGAAACAGGGCATTGAAACACCCTTAGATCGTGTTGTTTAAAACTTTGGATACAAAACTTACATTGTACATACAAATATCCGTTCAATATTAATAATAACAAAAATAATGCAGTTCTTGTGAAGAGCATATGTCATGACCACAAAGGACTTGTAATTACACCTCTTTCTCTATCGGATCATATTCTCTCATATTTTGTAAATTTATGATCTTCATTTCAAATTTAAAGGCAAAAAATATAAACCTTTTCTGTGTAAGCCTTTTCGTTGATGTTGTAATTTGCAGAGATGCCAAGTTCAAAGACCAGCTATGCGTGAGATTTTCTGTGAATCTGAGTGAGATCACAGACATTGTGCACAATGTATATGGGGATAGGCTGTGATAGTTGCGTGAGACAGAGATTTGAGGGGATGAACAAGAGTCCAAAATGCTTGAGTCTCACGTATAAAGCGTGAGACTTGGTAGCTTTGCATTTGTGATAAAAATATCTTGAAAATATTAACTTTTAGTCTTTTTGGTAGATTTTCTGCACATGTAGACTTTGAGGAAAGCACTCAACGTTTCGTAAATTCCTTTGTTTCCCTCCCCATCCGCAGGTACAATAATCTCACTGCCTGATTTTTCTTTTGTGATCTATTAAGATACCTGCCAGTGGACGATCTTATCATCTGAATCTTTTAAGATTGTCTGAAGAATTGCCCTGTCACTTTCAAATGCATTTTTGTATAATTGTATCTATGCAAGCAATATATGCTATGTATATAAATGTGAGCAAAAGCAATTTCCAATGATGTGGACAATGAAATTGAATTGAATTGAGAAACATGTACCTCAATACTGCATACAGTAAAAACTTAAAATACCTCCAACAGAATAAAAATGGATATGGCTCTAGCGCCACCTTGTGATATAAGCTATACATGACTGACTGTACACGATTGCGCAAGAAATATGAAGTAGTGATTCCTAGCATGTACACGTACACCCTGTTAACACCGCAATCGCTCAACTCTTATCCCCGAAGTTTGGGCTGGAATGCGGTGTAAGCTCCGTACCAATTATAGCTTGAGGGTTGTTGTGGAAGTGGAGCGCTCCGGAACTGTCCATGGATCTTCTCCGATGATTCTTTCAAGGGCAAGGTTACTCAACCCGTTAAAATTGTTCAACCGGAGTGTTATTTTCAGCACCGATAGAGGAAGAGCAGCAAATATGAGCAACGACAGCCACAATCGACCGAGGCAAAAGAAAAATGAGGAGTTAAAAAGTCGTCTGGTGTGGGTTGATTTAGAAATGACTGGACTGGATTTGAACACTTGTCACATCATTGAAATGGCTTGCTTGATAACAGATGAAGATCTCAACATCGTTGCTGAGGTAAAGTGATTAGCATTCTCTTCGTTATTTGGTCACATGGTTTCCCTATTCTACTACCTTTCACTTTATAATAAATGCGTACTACCGGGGTTACTTACAAATACAAATCCAAAGTTGAAATCGACAAGCAGGACATGATTAAGTGAAGTGGTTCCCGAAATAGACCAAAAGCTTCGGTCTCTGTTTTGTTGGTTGTTCAGCTGAACTTCGTTGGCTTCACTCACCAATTAAATACAGAGACCGAAGTTCTAGCGCGATCTGTACAGGGGACTCAATGGCCATATGTTTATGTACTTAAGATTGGATAAAACGGGGAAGTGAATTTGCGCGACAGCCGAGGTAAGTCGCTGTTTTTGTTCCTTTTAACTTCATTTTTCTCCGTATTTTGGCAATTGATGCCAAGAGGGAATATAAATTTGCACTCTGGTCACTATAATTTTCGAAATTTTTATTCATTAAAGACAAAAATCGAAAAGCCCCGACGGGGGGATTTTGCATTGCAAGTCCCCTAATGGTGGCTGCACGATAGCGAGCCGTCTGTGTACGAGGAGAAATAAAAAAAAAAAACGTTAAAAAAATCCTCGAAACAGACGGCTGCCAGCTGTCTATTCCCGAAACTACAATTTGGCCTGAACTGAACGGCTTATTTCGAAAGGGTGGGTGCTGTCGCGTTAGGGTGCGTCAACGCGAACGCGAAGATTCGTCCAAAGCCCCCCCCCCCCCGGTTTAGCTGAAAGGGTGCGTCGGGAGCGCCACGTCGCGTCGCATTCACTGGAACGCGCCCTTTCGTCCGAAGCCCCCCGGTTTGGACGAAAGGGTGTGTCTAATAATAATGAATAAATAAATATAAATACAAATATTTATAAGAAAGCTGAATATAAGGTATTTTGCCAATTTGCACGTAAAATAGTGGATTTTCAATCATTTAAAGCATTGACAATTTGAGGAAAAGAAAGAAAAGTTCAACTAATAATAATAATGATAATAATAATAATAATGATAATAATAATTTTCACCCCAAAGAGTGAATTTATGGAAATGAATTTGAAGTGAAAAATTGGCGCTAAGTGGCTTATTGCAAGGGTGGGTATCTGATTTTATTATCATAATTATTTTATTATCATTATTATGACATAAGCCGAACTGAACTAGTTTATTATAATTATGCCATGGCGACCTCATACTATCACTATAGTCATAATCATAATGACAAATTCAAACTCACTCAGATGCTTGTTGCTATATTCAACCTTAAATCCAAGTAAACCAACACTCACAAGTCATGTGGCAAGAGACATTTTTGCTACTTTAGAATTTTCTTGATGAAACTTAGTGTTATTGACACTGTTAACATGAGAATCGATGAAGGGGGACTGAAATTCAATATTTTTCAACCAGTTTACTAATTGTTTTTTTTTAAATGGGAATGTATTGCAGATGTAAAGACTAAAAAAGTGTGTTGTGGGTCTTCTTTTAATTTTTATATTCAAATCGCCTTGACAGACAAAGGGCACCTTAGAGTCAAGATATCACGTTTGTCAAAATTTTGTAAATATTTCCCAAATTACAATTAGATCTATCTTTCCATTGTTGATTTTGCATACAGTTTTTAATCAATGAATGGTATTCATTCGATCCAAATTTTAACAGCAACATTGATTCAAGTATGAAACTGGAATTCAACTAGACTTTAGTGAAAAACATGTATTTTCTTTTCTTCTAAAATTTGCAGCTTTCACACTAGTACTAGTATAGTAAGTGATTGTATTACCGACCGGCCTTATATTACCGAACACGCGCATCATATGCGTCAGAAAATAATAAAATACGCTCAAACCTTTGCAACATCCTTCCAAAGGGAACTTTAGAAAAATGATCAAAAACACAATTTCGAAGTCTTTATATCCTCAAAACAATAAACTATGGTCAAAGTAGCTCATCAGTGACTTTGTTGTTCTCCCAAATTTTCCCATAGAAATAGCTCATCAGTGACTTTGTTGTTCTCCCAACTTTTCCCATTTCACTTGTGAAGAGAGGTCCAATTGAAAGCTAATGTCGTAAAAATGAAAAACAATTTTGGCAAAATTTCTGCATATTTATGTTTTATAGGTATTTGTGTATTTATGGTGAAAGTTTGGTGAATTTTATTGGAATAATGTGTTTGATATGATCAAATTCATGAAAAGTGTTCGGTAATACGATCCACTACCATAGTAGTACCATTCAAATCAATGGTTTTGTGGTATTCAATGTTCAGATTTCCTGCCAGGTGATACAAACACCCCATTTTACAAGATTTGTCTAATTATTTGCATCTGACTATTTAGCTAATTGGACCTGTGTGTTGATACAAGAGCTGTTCTTCCAAATTGTGTTTAAACTAATCAACTAAATTGTCTCTTTGATAGTAATACACTCATCATTGCAATTTAGTCTTCTGTGAGAATTTGATTTATTAAAAAGGATATCAAACAACCAATCAAGCAACAAACCAATCCTTTGTTCAACAGACATGCCAACTGTTCCTTTTGTAGAGTATTTGTTCCTCTTTTTTGCTATAAATACACCATTACTTTTTTACTATGATTTGTTACTTTTGTTTTAAATTTCCAAACATGAAGTATGTATTATACACAGCGCATGACACTATTGCTGGTCTGACAGTCCCAGACCGGTAAAAATCACTGTCGGGGCCAGTAACTTTTTGCATGAAAAGAACAAGTAAGTTCTTGCCTACGAGTGCATGTTTCAAAGGGTGAATTTTCAAGGAGAGTAATTTCACATTTTTTTCACCTATCTCACTACAACAGGCTGGCGATTGTTACGTTGAGACAAATTTTTAAGAATACTCTTTTTTTCCTTAAATACTATTTTTGGTTGTAGATGGTTGGCATGTTTGATTCAATCAATCAGTCATTGAAATCCTCCCAAATGAAATTCTTTTCTTAACTTTATACGCAGGGACCCAATATCATCATTCACCAACCCGACGAGATACTAGACAAGATGAACGATTGGTGCGTGCAGCATCACACTGCTTCAGGACTGGTGGACGCGGTCAAAGCCAGCAAGGTGTCCCTTCAACAGGCAGAATATGAGATGCTATCGTTCGTCAGGGAGTACACCTACCCTAAGCTCTGTCCTCTAGCAGGGAACAGTATCCATGTCGACAAGACCTTCTTGGTCAAGTACATGCCTCAATTCATGGACCATTTGCATTATAGGATCGTTGATGTCAGCACTGTCAAAGAGCTTTGCAGGTATTTTTTTCAGTGGTCTATTATGTTGTCATGCTCTGTACATCAATTTAGCAATCCAACCCTCAAAGTTTGAATTCTAATCATAAGCCTTTGGAAGAGGGTTCAGACTTGCCAACCAGTACATTTTAGGCGTATTTAGTACGTTTTTGTAACCAAAATACAGCAGTACATTTTTTCTTTAAAAAATATGTTTTTTTTTTTTACGAAATCGTAATTTATTGAGAAAAATCATCTCTATGTGTCTCTATTTCATAAAACGTACACAAATATGGTTATTAGATCAATGTAATTTCAGGTAACTTGTTTATTTGTCAAACATTTAGTTAAAACCAGGATGAAGATATACACATTTTTCAATTTTTTATCTGCAAGAGCAGTGCGCATTTTAGCTTGCATGCAGCTTGAGCGCTGCGATCAGCGAGTGCGCCAGGCATTTTATTATGAAATACACTTTTTTGGGGAAAATAGTTTTTTTATCACAGAATACAGTTTTTCATTCCTAGTGGTTGGCAGGTCTGAGGGTTGTATCATCCCCTTTTACTTAGAGAGACCAAAAATTTCATGAAATCAGGTGTGGAACAGGGGGGGGGGGGAGGGGTGGATGGTAGATGCAAGTGCACCTTGTAAAATTGGAAAATATAATGGGAAACCCAATAGAATGCCTTCATTGCACACTTTCTTTTTTTTTTGCTATCAAGCTTTTCGGGATACAGAAAGTCCTTCATTTTGGATTACAAGTATATTCCTCATACCAAGTTTTGTTATCACTGATTGGTCAAAACTGCATCATGTGACATGCACCCCGAAAAACCTGACATTAACCTATTTTGTATGTGGGACTGCCAAATGAAATGACGATAATGCTTGCCAAAAATGTAAAAGGGGCAATTGAATGTCTCTATTGCATTATCTGGGGTTAAGTTATGCAGGTGTTATGAGAACTATCAAAGCACATTGTAAGAGCTATGTAGGGTTCATTACAGTTGTTTTACCTAGTTGCCAAAGATTTGAGCCTAAAATTATATTTCTTAAATACCGGTAGTTTAGCATATGTGATAATCTTATGATTTAATCTTTGAGAACTGCTATTATTGCATAATTAAAGATCATAATGAGTGCTTGATGGTATTCTCTTTCATTCATCTGTGTTGCCAAGGTTTGAAGCCCTGAAATGATAACATTAAACAAGGTCAGGAAATATGAACAATTTGATGTTTGAAAATATTTTTTTTTTGAAAATTGTATTTTACATAACTTTCTCTTTTTTTTTCTTAGGAGGTGGTATCCAAAGGAATTTGAAGCTGGTTATCAAAAGAAGGCATCTCACAGAGCCATGGGGGACATCAAGGAGAGTTTAGAAGAGCTATGTTATTACCGGAGAACCATCTTCAAGTAACCCCAGACCTTTGCTTTACACACCGTTTCTCTTGCTGCTTTTGTGGTCCTCGAGATGCAGAAATACCGGTCGAAAGCATACTTGAAGCCTCTTATTCCACATTCTTTCCAGATCAGTGAAATATTTTTCTATTTCACTGAGCCAGGCATGGCCCTGGGAAGGGGGGTGCTGCGTGTATTATTCTCCATAGGCACCACCCCAGGTATTCTGGAAGATGTGTAACAATGGTAAACTGTAACCAAAATTAATTTATTTTGTGATAAAACCCTTTTTTTCGAATTTGAATCAGCACCCCCAGTAAAAAAATCACTCCCAGGGCCCTGAAGCCAGGACTTATTATTTTCTACCTGTTGCCCTGGAATCTCATTGAAATTTTCCTAATCCCTGTTTACAGAGGACTGGAGCATATTTATCACTAATCGAGCAAGAACTGATACAAACTACCAGTTGATGGCTTGCACAGGGTTATTTATGGCTTACAAAGAGTTGCAAGAGATTCAATGCAGTCTTATATTGCAAGAGATTGATATTTCAGATAAATCTCAAGTTGACTTGACAAAGTGTTTTGCAGAAGATTCAATTCAATTTTAAATTGCAGTTGATCTAAATTTGTATATTGAAGAGATAGAAATTTTAGATCACCACAAGATGAGATCGATTTGGATCTTATTGCAACTCATGTTCTGTATGTATATCCTTGAAAAAGAAGACAATATTAAGCCATTGGTCCATAGTTTGAACTTATCAAAACCCCCTCTGGTTTCGAGTTATGGTTTCCTATGGATAACCAATAGTGACACAAGTCTCTGACATTAGAGCTGTATTTGTTAGAATATTTGCCTAGATTGACATATTTCCTATAAATTGCTCAGCATTATAATGCAAAAAAAATTGAGGTTACTAAAGATAGCGACTAGACATTGTTCCCTTTTTAAAAAGAAATTTGAGGTTGTATGGTTTGGAGGTTAAACTAAGTTGATAGCAGTGGTTTAAATCTGATTTACAAGGTCTTTATTATCCATGTGGGTGCTTTTAGACAGAGGGATGCCATAGAATTACCACAGAACATGGCCTAGTTACATGAGACTTAGTAATTAATCTTATTTGTAACCTTTAGTTACAGTTGACTGCATTGATCATTGCACAGTCAATCATATATACTGTAGCAACAATTAGATAAATTCATCTTTTATTTTTGTTTTTCATTTTTTAAAAATTAGACTGGATGTAACCTTCTTCATTTATGCTATGGCTTTCAATAATTTTTGCTTTGAAAGTAAAAATTGTTTGGTGATGCTGTGGTAGTCTGCAGGCACAAACCTTTGGTTTTCATATAGTTCATAATACAGGGTCTGAAGTGTGAGACTAGATTCACCATGCACTGCTTGGAATCTAGTCTTCACTCTATTTATGGTATAATTGGTTAAGGTGTCAAATTTGAGTCTGTGCTTCCAGATTAGTGCAGGGCGTTGTTTCAGCAATCGATCGCAGGATAACTTTTTAGAAGCAGTTGCCCGGTTGGGCAAGTAAATTTTTTAAAGTTGGAATATACTTGCCCAAATATCTATTTCACTTGCCCGAAAAAAATCATTGAAGTTTTACCTCTCCAAAAGAATAAAAGAAAGTTTTGCGTTTTTTTTAAAACATTGACCTTTTTTCTCTTTTGACATGAACTGATCTATTTGTTGTTGCATTTCTTTTTCCAAAGTGATTTTATCTTGCCTGCCATGACCAAAATTACGGTCAATATATCATATGACCCTAATTTTGGTCATTCTACTGTGAGAATTTTGCTTGCCCAATTCGGCAAGTAGTTCACTTTCAAAACACTTGCCTGACTCTAACTTTTACTTGCCCCGGGCAATCGGGCAAGTGCTTATGTACATGTAGCACCCTGTATTGGTAAGGTTAGGAAAGTTTATGCAAGACTTAAATGCACAAATTATGAAAAGTTCTTGTTATGTGCTGAATGATATATCCAATTTTTCTCCTTTTTGGGAGTGAATTTCCTGTTCAACCTTGATGAAATGTTGATGTAGTAGTGCAAAGTTTCAGCAATCTATTGGTAAGGTTAGGAAAGTTTATGCATGACTTAAAACGCACAAATTATGAAAAGTTCTTGTTATGTGCTGAATGGTATATCCAATTTTTCTCCTTTGTGGGAGTGAATATCCTGTTCAACCTTCATGAAATGTTGATGTAGTAGTGCAAAGTTTGCATGCAGATGGGCATTTTCGTGGTAACTGATGTTACATGGCACAATTTTACACACTTTTCATTGTGTGTATGATTATCACTAAAACAACAAATGATGGGAGTACTAGCATGATGTAAATATTTGCAACAGTATTAACATGCCGTTTATTAATTCGACTTTTATGAGAAAGATGCACAGGTACATGTAATAAATGTATTTGAACATCAAACCTACTCCCTGCGTTTTTGACAGATTATTGAGATTTGCTGTTTTTTTTTCTTTAAGGGGAAGTTCACCCTGACAAAAGTTTATTGTAAAAATAGGAGAAAAAATAACAAAAAATATTGTTGGTTTGAGGAAAATCCATCAAAGATTAAGAAAGTTATTAGAATTTTAAGGCTTGGATTCGTGATGTCATAAAGAGCAGCAGTCCAATGTGTTATGTAATATAAAATGCAGAAATCTCTTTTTTTTTAATGGTTCGTGATGACTTATTTTTGTTTTCTTTTTAGGAACGGGTGTGAAATAATTTGTCTATTGATATACTGACGGTACAGTAAAAACCTTTTTCGATTTTCTGATAAAATAACATTTCATTGATTTTTACTATACGATATGTAGGAAAGCTGCTCGCATATGACGTTACAAATCAAATAATTAGAATTTCAATAACTTTTCTATTCTTTGAGAGACTTTTGTAGTCTAGTAATGTAGACCCACTTGAATGATAACATGCTACATGTAATTAACCACTCAATAATTTTTATACCGCAATAATTATGTTACCAAGTAGCAAAACAATTACTTTTCCTCTCAAAACGTTTTAGTTTCTCTATACAAATACAATTAAAGGTCAATTTATTCTCTGTAGTATTAATAGATATCTGAAAACGTATATATTTTAAGACTATGCATTTGTAACACACAGTCAATGAGAGACCACACACAGATGTGATTTTCACTAAATCCCCCCCCCTCGCTTTCTGTTCTGCCCTCTTGCTTCTCAAGATTTTTCCCTCCTTTCCTCACTCACAACTCACTCTCTGGCAGGAAAGGAAATTTTAATTCCTAGGGGCTATTTTTTCCCCCACATTGGGGCGATTGCTAAATTTTAGGGGCTATTTCTTTTATTTCCTGGGCTACTATTTTGTGCAACACGCCTGCTGTATGTAAAAATTATTATTTTCAAAAAAAAATTCTTGATTTTTTTTGGCAGATATTGAGGCAACTTAAGAAAGGTCAAGTCCACCCTAGAAAAATATTGATTTTAATAAATAGTGAAAAATCAAACTAGCACAACGCTGAAAATTTCATCAAAATTGGATGTAAAATAAGAAAGTTTTAACATTTTAAAGTTTTGCTTATTTTTCGCAAAACAGTGATATGCACAACTCAGTGACATCCAAATGAGACAGACTATAATGTCCCTCACTCACTATTTCTTTTGTTTTTTTATTGTTTTTTATTTTATTCCATTCACGAGTGGATACCATGCGCGACCATGGTGTCTCGAAAAGCACCCTAAACACGTAATTTCCATATTCTGAAAATGCACCCCTTAACAAGTATTGGCTTGTGAAATCCTACCCTTAACAAGTATTGGAAACAAAACGATACTCTTGGCAAATATTCCCTGAAATGAACCCCTTAACAAGTACAGGATTGTTTTATTGTTACGGGTCCTTCGGTCATCGGCTTTACCTTATTTGGTTTAGTGCGACCCCACCTTCTACACCTCGCGCAAATAGGACTCTAAACACGTAGTGTTGGGGCAAAAACGACATCCTTTATAAAACATTTTAATTTTGTTTTATCATCCCCGCAAATTCGACCCTAAACACGTAATTTTCCTAGCGAAATAGATACCCTTTTTTCATTATTTTTGTGTTTTTGACACCCTTATCACGTTACGTACGTAACGTGCCCTATCGTGAAAAGGACATCCTTTTTACGTGTTTTTTTTGGTCGCGCATGGTATCCACTCGTCAATGTAAGTGGCCCCCCCCGGGAATATTTCATTTTTTACAGATTTGACAATAAGTACCAATTTGACTGAACCATGCTAATTCCACATGTTCAGGGAGGAATTAATCGTTGTTTCACTGGACAATTAGGAGAAAATAGAATATTTCATATAATATAATACAATAGAAATAGTGAGTGGATGACGTCATCAGTCCCTCTATTGCATTTCCGACCAAGATGTGCATATAACTGTTATGTGAAATTAAGCGAAACTTTAAAATGCATAGCTTTCTTATTTTACATACGATTAAGGATTTTGATGATATTTTCAGTGTTATATTAGTTACATTTTTCTCTTGTTATTCAAATCAACATTTGTTGGGGTTGACTTGTCCTTTAAGAAAAGTTAGTCACCCTAAAGCATTACATTAGGGCATTTTGGGTTGTCATGTGGGCAAAAATCGCCCTTGCCCTCATGTATTTACTACGCAGCTCTCTTGCTCAAACACAGCCCCCCGGTCCCTCACACTCTCCTTTTTCCTTCCTCTTGCTTCATATCTGCAACAAAAGCCTTCCTGCTTTTTCTTTCTTTCTTTCTTTCTTCCTTCTTTCTCCCTCTCTCTCCTTTCTCCTCTTGGTTCTCAGCCTCTCACTGTACCACTTATAATATTTGCAACTACAGCCCCCACTACTGTCCTCCCTCTTTCTTCTATTTTCCTTCCCCTTCCCTTTCTGTTTTCTATCCTTTCCTTTCTTCATATTCTCTTTCTCCCTCTCTCTCACTTTGTCTCTTCTCTTCTCATTTCCTTTCTGCCCCTTCCCCTTTCCTGTCCTCCCTCATTTTCACTTCCTTTTCTTCCTTCTCAAAGTTCATTCTTTTTGTTTTCTTTGTCCTTTTCCTCCCCTCTCCCTGCCTTTTCCCCCCTTTTTTCACAATTGACAATTTTGCAGGGGCCGGGGGTTGGGGGGGTGGGGGGGAAAGACAGTCGATCATTATGCCTTGGAATAAAACGAGATAAGCCCTGGCCCTCCTATCCACCCAAAACCTCAGGCTTAGCCCGGGGGGGGGGGGGGGCACTTACATTGACGAGTGGATACCATGCGCGACCAAAAAACACGTAAAAAGGATGTCTTTTTAACGATAGGGCACGTTATGCGTTACGTACGTAACGTGATAAGGGTATCAAAAAAACAAAAATAATGAAAAAAGGTATCTATTTCGCTAGGAAAATTATGTGTTTAGGGTCGAATTTGCGGGGATGATAAAACAAAATTGAAAAGTTTTATAAAGGACGTCCTTTTTGCCCCAACACTTCGTGTTTAGAGTCCGATTTTTTCGAGGTTGTACTCTTTAAGGGGTTCATTTCAGGGAATTCAATATTTGCCAAGAGTAAAGTTTTGTTACTTGTTAAGGGTAGGGTTTCACACGCCAATACTTGTTAAGGGGTGCATTTTCAGAATATGGAAATTACGTGTTTAGGGTGCTTTTCAAGACCCCATGGTCACGCATGGTATCCCCTTGTGAATGGAAATGGCCCCCCCCCCCCCCCCCCCCGGGGGGGGGGGGCTTAGCCTGAGTTAATAATGAATGAATGCGGTCATGTATCATCTCGATAATGAATGAATGTTTGCTGCTTGTAGGACTATAGATCTCCATCCATCCACCCATCCACCCACCCACCCATCCATCCATCCATCCGATATTCATTGCCTCACTGGCATGGGATCACAGAAGGAGGGATGGGGGCTGGGGGGCTTCCCGGGGCTTTATTCCCAGGCCAGCCGCCGAGTTGAGCTGCATTTCCGGGTTACGGTACCGTACCGTATTGGCGCGGGTACGGTACGATACTGGCTCCAGTGCAGGACAGGCCTCACTCTCCTTCTCTCTGCCTCTGGCGACCCAGGAAATGCTTGACCCAAAGCTAACATTAAGAAATAATTTGGAAGAATTTGTGGCAGCCGAATTTGTCAACCCTCAACTTAAGTTTTACGGTACCGGTAAGCATTAATCTTTTACACTGTAATTTTCTCTAGGGCCTAGTTCAGGGCCCAGAGTCAGAGGACCGGTTAGTTCAGGGAGCCGTGGCCGAATGTGCCATTGGCACTTACACACCGCGGTTGAGCGATTAATCTCCTGTGCAGTTCGATTTATCGGAACATGGAAACGTGATATCCGTACTTACAAGATGCACATGAAAATCGCACGTGTCGGCAATCAACTTGTGCATGAACTGATGTCCAGAGACTTATAATTAATCAAAACATGAGCAAATAAAAGCTCATCTCTCGGTCTGTGTTTTTTCATTACATAGGCCTAGGCCGAATCATTGTTTAGGGAACCACTAATAATCATGACTTTGATTTGTAGTTGTACCAGAGATGCCAAGTTCAAAGACCAGCTACGCGTGAGATTTTCTGTGAATCTGAGTGAGATCACAGACATTGTGTACAATGTATATGGGGATAGGCTGTGATAGTTGCGTGAGACAGAGATTTGAGGGGATGAACAAGAGTCCAAAATGCTTGAGTCTCGCGCATAATGCGTGAGACTTGGTAGCTCTGTTGTACTACTACAGGTCTGTCACGTCACTAGCTACATGACTATGACTATGTGACAAAAAAAAATGAAAATCATAAATTTGGTGTCATTTGCTTTGAAAGGTCTTTTTATTTTAAGAGCTTTCAAATGAACTCTAATTTTCATCAAAGAATTATAAAGTTATTTCAGTTTAAGTCGTGCATATTCATCCAAATTTGTGGCCATTGTAATGTCATGTCAATGGAATACATAGAGTCATCCATAATTTTTGTGACCATTTTGAACCCAAGTCTCCAACAGGCTTTAACTTTTTTGTTTTTGAGCCCTTTGAAGTAATTTTGGTATCAATGGAAATGTGAAAGAAAGCTCAATTCATTGATGTGTTATCATGTCACTTTTTTTTTTCGTAATATGTGTACAATTATTTATTCCAATTCTAATTGTGCAAATTACACAAAATAACAATTAATTGCCTCTTTTTTTGCCAAGTGAAAGTGATCGTGATAGATAATTAATATAATTTAGTTGGCATTAAAACAGCATCATGTGGTAGATAATTTTCTTTAATGAGTTTTGTTTTAAGTATTGTCTTTGTAATTTGTAATGCATTTTTTTTGTCTCACCTGCATAGCAGAGTGAGACTATACGTCAACATCAAATCTTAACCTGAGGTTAAGTTTTTGAAATGACATAACTTAAAAAGTATATGGACCTAGTTCATGAAACTTGGCCATAAGGTTAATCAAGTATTACTGAACATCCTATTAGAGTTTCATGTCACATGACCAAGGTCAAAGGTCATTTAGGGTCAATGAATTTAGGCCATGTTGGGGGAATCAATATCAAAATCTTAACCTGAGGTTAAGTTTTTTGAAATGTCATCATAACTTAGAAAATATATGGACCTAGTTCATTAAACTTGGACATAAGGTTAATCAAGTATCACCAAACATCCTGCATGAGTTTCACGTCACATGACCAAGGTCAAAGGTCATTTAGGGTCAATGAACTTTGGCCGATTTGGGGGTATCTGTTGAATTACAGTCAAAACTTTAACAGTTTTTGGATCTGATTCATGAAACTTGAACATAATAGTAATCAAGTATCTCTGAACATCCTGTGCAAGTTTCAGGTCACATGATCAAGGTCAAAGGTCATTTAGGGTCAATGAACTTTGGCCGAATTGGGGGTATTTGTTGAATTACCATCATAACTTTGAAAGTGTGTTGGTCTAGTTCATAAAACTTGGACATAAGAGTAATCAAGTATCACTGAACATCCTGTGCGCATTTTAGGTCACATGACCAGGGCCAAAGGTCAATGAACTTTGGCCATAATGGAGGTATCTGTTGAATTACTATCATAACTTTGCAAGTTTATTGATCTGACTTTTGAAACTTGGACCTAAGAGTAATCAAGTATCACTGAATATCCTGTGCAAGTTTCAGGTCACATGATCAAGGTCAAAGGTCATGTGAGATCAATGAACTTTGGCCGCATTTGGGGTATTTGTTGAATTACCATCCTATCTCTGTAAGTGTATTGGTCTAATTCATAAAATGTGGAAATAAGAGTAACCAAGTATCACTGAACATCTTGTGTGAGTTATAGTACTTTTCAAAGTCAGCACTGCTGCTATGTTGAATCGCGTGATTCAGGTGAGACGGCCAGAGGCATTCCACTTGTTTCTGATATAAATTACAAGCCTTTTTGCAACTTTAGTATTGTATACATATACAGGGTATTTTTTGACATATAATTATTATTCTTTTTGTACTTTGTATGGAATAAACATACAAGTATGCTATTTTCCGATGTATTTGATTGTTTTACCGATTCTTTATGTATGTTATTGTTTCAACAATATGTTATACATACATGTATAATATGTAGCTTTTGATTTTAGAGACCCTGGGCATTTGATTACAATTTCTTTTAGGAGGGATGAGTAGCCGAGTGTTAAATATGTATGTAGCATTTTGTGCAATTTATTGTGTCAAGAAGGTCAAGGATACATACATGTAAAAATTAAGCTTTAATATAACATCAGTTTTCAATGCATTCTTAGATTTGTATATATATTATGAATGCCCCGTTTGAGCTATCTTTTTTTTAAAGAAAAATAAATAAATTCAGATTCAAGAGTGAATTCACTGCACATAAATGTAGACATACATGTACTTCCATACTATTATGAAACAACAAAATTAGCAAGATTTTGCGGAAAAGAATTTTGCAATCCAAACTTACCAATCTTCTAAAGATAAACTTGAAAGGCTCCAAATGATTAATTGAAGACAAAAGAAAAGGAAAAGATTGATCTATATCTTTCAAAATAAAACAACAACCAGAAAAAACAGATCAAAGCTCTAAACCAACAACATTACAAATACAGACATCAAAGCTCCAAACAAACACTCAAAACAAGAGCTAAATAAAAGTGAGTGACACAAAAACTTGTACAAATCCCATCCCCATTTTCCAGTTACTAGTATACATGTACACTGTATGTACAACCGTCCACCTGCACCCCTCATGAAAAAAAAATGAAAAAGAAATATAATGAAATTAATAAATAGAAATAAAAGACTAATGAATGCAGTTTAGACCCATGTGGAAATGAAATATTCTTTCCTCTGAGTTTTCATGTATTTTCTTTACAAGAGTGATAAAATTATTAATTAAAGCAACATAATTTTTGCATTTTGATTAAAAAGTCAACATTTCTGATATTACCTTTTCAAAAGCAAATCCAGTCTCCAAATAATGATACATGATTGAAAAGTTCCCATATATATTGTTTTTTCTACAGACCCCCATAAATTTTGCATTTTAATTAAAAAAGTCAACATTGATATTCTAATTTCAAAATCACATCCAGTTTCCAAATGATGGAACATGATTGAACAATCAACCAACTTTACTCTTGAGTCACAGGGAGAAAAAAAAGAGCCTCGGAAAAAAAGCCCAGAAAATATCCATTCACTGAAAAGCTTATCCAATGCACCAGATTTTTTATTCAATAGGTTGAGAAAAGTACATGTACATGTAGCCAACGATTTTTGCCACTCAATTGTGATCATATTTAGTATTTTTTTTATCTAGTTCCATTGGTTCATGAAGAAGGGAGATATTAAAGCATTCTACATTTCATGTTCTGCTTGTTCTATTCCTGTTTTAGAAATTGAAAATTTGCATGGGAAAATACTGACAGAAATGACATCACAGAAGAAGCAATGATGGTTCAATGTAAATCCTCCAAATTTAGAGTGAGCCCTCTACAGTTCTATCATGGATTTGTGAGAAAAAAAGGGGAATGGATCTTCACTGGGCATGTGTTGAGGTGGTGCTTTTCCTGAGCTAAAAAGAGCTTACCAAAAACCATTTCCCCACCCGCCGGGATAAAGCCGCTGTCGAGGAGGGATGGGGGAGCATTAAACATAGATCACTCATATGAAAAAAAATATGCTAAATTCTTAGTTTACATTTGATAATTTTTATTATGCTAGTTTGATTTTTATTCTAGATTTTATTACGGTAACTTCTATTGAGTGAAAACTTACCCTGTAATTGTTGATTTATTTACAGAACTCATTCAGGACAAGTTGAAGGCCTGAAAATGGCAACTGTATTTTCTCTCTTTTTCTTTTAACGTTTCGCCTATAAAGTGTTTCACAAATGCAGGGAGATTTGAAGAGAATATGTTGAAAAGATACATGTAGAATAGAAGTTTACCAAAAACAGTGATTTTGAAGTTTCTATTGCATAGCCAACAACAGTTCTTAGTGGCCAAGTTTTCCTATTGTTTTTGTTTTGAAGCTTTATTAAGTGCTAAAAATAAATCGTCACAGACAGCACATGTAACTAAAGTGCAGATGTGCAGAATAAGATCTTTGTTATTGTACATGTACATCTATGAGTTTTAGGGCTCTACATAAAATATAATTTTGGTAAACTGTAAAATGTGGTTTAATATAGTTTATTACAGTATATTTATCTTTATGTGTAGTGATTCATACTTATTGATTTTTCAAATTATTTTTATTTTGGTTATTGCTATTTCCTGATTTAATTTGATAATTCATTTCATTGTAAATACTAATTTCTTAATGGGGGTGATATTTTGGTTGGTTAATTGTTAACTTGTATTCGTTGGACAAAATATTGTACATGGAGATTATCATTTGATAGATGTGGGTCATTCCTTCGATTAGACATGGCTGTATAGCATGTTATGCAGGAATGGTAACTGATAGCTTCGTATGCTGTATACATTAACATTTAAGACTTGAGCACTTCTTATCTAGCCTCATTCCTGGGCTAGATTGTATTTTCTACTTCTAACTACAAGTATGGCACTGAATTTTTTCATTTGTCTTTGACAGAATTTTTTTCACAATTCAATGAAACATGCACAGTACATTTACACTATTAAAAATTAGTGCAGGTCTACTGAAGGGCTATACATGTGCACATGTACTCACAAAGGAAAATTGTTAAATTCATTCAGGCAATGAAAATCCTGAAATGGATAAAAAAAGTTATTTTTCAACCACTAATTGTAAAGTACCTGCAATTGGCAATAGCATAGTATCAAGTTTCCTGACTTACATCATCAAATTTTTTTTTTTCAAGCTAGGCCTATATATTTATTCACTATAAAGACAAAACGGATGGAAGCAAGGCTAATTAAGATTGCCCCTCCCTTATTGCTGTTGTTTCCTAACTATGATGTCAGTTATCAGCAGAGGTCAAGATGAACCAATACTAGTAGTCTGATCAGGGGTGACCGCACTGTTGTAGTTTGCTGCTCAAGGCCTTCACCCAAGGAAAATGGTCTGAATATGCAGCCTAAGGTCCTTGGCATTGGCTTGTGTACAGAAGGTACCAATTGATGCTGCTTTATTTATGCTGGTCTTGTGTGAAGACCCACTTGACCCTGATTGAAGCTGTGGTACTCTGAAATTTTGATTTATAGTGGAGGGGTGGAGCAAGGTAATGTTAAAGTGACTTCATTTATATTCCAAAGCAAAAGAAAATATGGTAATTGCCTAGTTAAACAGTTAAACCAACACATTTTTTCCCTTGGACTTTTGCTCCTTTTCTTTCCTCATTTTCTTGATTATAATCCTTTGAACTTGAAGAATCATGGGGGGGGGGTACGCTTCTGTCCATCAATGTTCATGAAGCATGCCCACCATAAGCATACCTAGGATTTTCCACAGGGGGGGGGGGCAAAATCGTCCGCAAAGAAATTTGACAAAAAAGGTCTTTAACCACAAACAATGGATTACGTGCCAGAAAAAACAGAAAAAAAATTGAAAAGCAAAAAAAGAAATATATATGTATCTTCAAATTCTTGTCGGGGGGGGGGGGGGGGAGGGTGCGGTCTGCCTCCCTGCCCCCCCCTCCATAGGTACGCTAGTGACCCCCACCCTGATTCTCATCTAATAGATTCTTTTATTTTACAGGCCATCATAAAGCATGACATTCATCTGTGCATGGGGGGGGGGGGTTCTGCCAGTGGCCCCCTGTCCCTCCATGCTTTAATGTTTAATTTAATGCACCCCATCACCAAATCTCATGATCTTTGATTTTATAACAATTTACAAACGAGGAAATTAATGTTAAAAAATATTGAAGAAAACACAATTCACTTTATAAACAAGGCTTGTTACAAGGTATAATACTGTTTTGCACGTTCAGTTTTAAATAGCCTCATCCTAGATTTTCCGTTTCAAAAAATGTAAAACATATGCACCTGTGATATGTATTCAAGTTGAAATCATATAAAAATGTTTGGGAAAAAAGAATAGTGTGCAATGTGAATGTTGTTTCTGACACACACATGTACATGTATGCCATGGCCCTGTAAACTAGCAGGTTTTTTTTTTTTAGGTTCCGGATGCATTGTATGCTGGTATTTTATTATTGACCTCCAATTTGTAATTGGTTTCATTGTCATGATTAGTAGAAAACTACCAGGAAGTATCAGACATGTATTTATCTTTCTGTTCACATGTAAGGAGAATAGATGGACCATCATTGAATGACTGATGTGTTGGACAGATCGGGAAAATAGTGGTTGCAATTGCTTGACATGTTCAGCAAATTTTTATGCAGTGTCATTCTACAACCAGCAAACAAAGCATGAATTGCATTTAAAGTGATAAATTGTTTGGAGCTATTCTGTGCAGTTTATAGCTTTGTTTGATTTGTGCATGCTTGTCAATAGCCAGGCAGGATGCCAGCTGATTGTGGGAATGGAGCGATCCGATTGGCCATCAGGTGACACACCCCCAGTCACTCCTCCAACTTATTGTTCCACATTTGTGCACTCCATGTACAACAGCAGCACACATGCATTTCCACAAAGTGAATAGTATGCATGATACACACTTGCACAAGGAGTAGATTCTCTGGTGTTAATTTTGTCTACACGTCAATTGATTAGCCATGGAGGTACCGGTATATGGATGTTGACTAGTTTTGGGCCCGAATTCACAAAGGTGGTTTTGAAAACCCACGGTTGAGTCCATGGTTTATGCAGATTTCCTGTATAAATTAAGCTTATTTTACTGCGTATGTTAAAAAATGTCCAATGCTGATGTGCGCTTTTGTCAGAGTGCGCGAAATTGACGCTTGTTGCCGTGGTTATCCAAGCTATTTTATTCATGAGTCCACTGTTTTGAATAATGAGTCCACTCTTCAAATAGTGGACTCATGAATAGAATAGCCTATCTAACCATGGTAGGCATCAATTTGGCGCACTGTGACCAAAGCGTGCATCGGCATTGGAATTTTGTATACAAGCGCCTGATACGCGCTAAGCGTAATTTTTAAAGGAAAGCCATGGACTTAACCGAGGGTTTTCAAAACCAACTTTGTGAATTCGGGCCATAATGTCTGATTTCTTCTCTGATTGTTTAGAATCATGATAAAATGGCTATAAAATATGCTTCATGTACATGGTTGAAAGAATGTGGTGCCGTCAGTGGCTCTCCTTTTAGAGTTTGAATAATCGACAGCTCAGGAAATCATTTGGAAGGAAACACCAGAGGAATAGAGTGAAAACTATCTGAAAACTATTTGAACTATTATACCTTCATTATCTGGGATACTGGCAACAGAACCATTGATTAACATTGCAGTGTGCAATCCCTCATTCTCCACGGCAAGACTTTGAGTATTATCTTCAAAGGAAGAAAGAGGTCTCAAATTTATTGAGACTTTAGGACTACAGTTTGAACAACCAGGAACTTGGAACATATTTGTGGATTTTACTTGTGTTTTCTTCTGTAGATCTCAAATGGCATAACAAGGATTTGTTACCTGAAGCAGATCAACATGTGTATGAATAGGAGATTTATGAGAGCCTGAGGGTTTTACTGTCAAGGGTGAATGGTTTCAGGCTGTAAAAAAAAAATCTGCTCCAGAGAGTACCAATAAACAAATCCTATGACTATGCAATCTTGTTCTGCGAATCCTGGTGTGTATGTTATGCCACTACTGCATTTATTCAGTGAGTTTGTACAGAAGGAAGTTTATTTTATTTCATTTGTTCAGCTGTGAATTGGAATGACTGAGTGGAGTATATACCGGTACTGTATATTCATTGAATTTTGACTCTTAAAGTTGATCCTCTTTGTGTGGAACCAACATGGCCTGGAAGCTGCCAGCACCTCTTGGTTGGCGTTGTACTGACAACTAAAACTGAAAAAAAATACAACTTTACTCACTGTAAAGAGACAGTATCTTGTACAGTGTGGCTTAACTTTTATTTGCAAATCAAAATTGGAAATTGAGCTGAAGCTGGAAGCCTTTAATTTTACCAGTATTTTAGAGTGTGGAACTTCATAATCAAATGGAACATAAATCTTTTCATTGGATTTTGGCAATAGAAATTGAGTGACTTCTTGTGAAACTGGATGGAATTGTGTTGACCTCAAACTGTAAACAAGTATTAAGTGGTTCGAAACCATTAAAACCTCAATAATATCTATACTGTAGATATTTAAAAGCTACTTTGATTTGCTATTTGTCGCTGGAAATTTCAGCCTCAATGTCTGACCAGGAAACAAAAGTGAAACTTCACATTTTGGCATACATTCTGCATGCCTAAGGAATAAAAAGATCAGATTGCTGAAAATGCTGAAAATATTGGTCAGTTAATGTTACTTTAATATGGTTTATCGGACATGCTACTGCTTTGAACAACTGTTAATGGTTGAATAGTTGGCTTTTGAGTGTGTTTAACTAATGCTGACAACCATTGGAAATTGATCTGCGATGGTAAATGAATGTTTGCTTAGCTGTGAACATCAATAATGATCTACACACTTTACAGCTATCCTAACCAAATCCAGTCTGAAACAGTTCTATGAGGATCATTCGTTTGTCTGTTGGCAACGTTGAATTATTATTTTCATTTGGCTGGCTTTTGCACCATTTTAAGTACATGTGGTTCCTGATGTATTGAACAAATATCAGGTGGTCTGATTGAATGCTTGTATTTCATTAACAATCATGTCATCTCTTTGGATCAGTGCACATGGTCGTGTAAGTAAAGTATTTTATCATGGGAGAGTAATGGTTTATAGAGACCATGATAATTTACGTATACATGTAGGCCTAGAGGCTTGCATACAATAAAACTAAATAGTCAATATAAATCACACCATTTGTAAACTTAATCTGGGGAGCATGTCATGAAAGGACTTGTCAGATGCATTATCTGACAAGTCCCATTTTATCCGTTAGTTACTTTTGACAGTGCCTCTCATCTCAGCCAATCAAAATCAAGAAAAGTTGTCAGATATCTGACAACTTGTGGGACAAAAATGTTGATGAAAACGCTTCCCTGAAGTTAGTCATACCTGTTATGAATTTGATACCAATTGTGTACAAGATCCATTAAAACTAAAGCCTTCAAGACTTGGTTATGGACTCGGGGTGAATTCTCCTCCGAAATGCCCACAAGTGCCCTTGCAAAACTGAAAAAGATTCCTAGCAATTTCAGTAGGGTGCTATGCAATCCATGATTGCAGTGTAGTAAATTTTGATTTGTGAGCTCTGAACGAGGACACATAAAGTTTCTTTTACATTTTTTTTCCTTTTGGTGTGTAGCCTTTATGTACCCATGTCCAGAAGAACCCTGGTGAAATATCAAATCAGAGTCTAACCCTCTTGTGGAGTGCGGACTAATCATTTTTTTTAAATAAATTGTGTATATTTTGTAATTTTGGCCTCCAAGATATTATTCAGATATTAATTTTTGGCTTTTAAACTGCAATCCTACAATAGATTGTACATGTATGAAGTCACACTGTATCTTGAAGTGCTAGATATTGGTAATTATGGTAGAATATTCAAAAATTTTCTTGACACTTTTAAATATCATTGTTCAAACAGAGATATCAATAAGTTGTGATAACAATTATATTCTGAGAGCAAGGTCAGAGATAAAAATAGTCTGATTATCATGATTATTGTCAAATATACATCTGTAACCATACCCTTTGATTCTGTCATTCCATATTTTGGTGTATTCACTACATTTTATCATTTGTGAAAACATGCTTTGTACAGGTTTATAACTTAAACTTACAATAGTATCTACATGTACTGTGGAAAAGTAGTACACTGTCAGTTTCATAGACATGCATGTATGGCATATAATAATAGTCAAAATGAGATACATGTATAATAAGTCATATAGGCCCAAAAGATGATGATTGCATTGAGTGCAGACCACATACTATTTAGATGTGAACACTATTTTGAGATCAATAAAATAAGTCTATTAGGAATGCAAATAGAATGAGACTGGCCAGCAATCCACTTAGAAAGGAATCTTGCTATAAATTACTCTCCGTGGAGGTGCCAATTATGTGGAGCGCGAGCTAGAGAGGTTCATGTCAATTCAAAACCCTGTGCCCTGTACTGAAAGGTCATGAAAGAAGGAAAGAAAGAACGAGAGAGGATGGAGGAGGATTGAAGGGATCACTTGATCAATATGCAGTTTGTCTTCTCACTTTATAATCTAAAACCAAATTTTCAATAACATTTTTAATAAACCTATTGCAATCATTCATTTTGATTACATGATAGTATAAAAGTATTTATGAAATAGGACCCTTGTCTCAAACACTGAGAGAACATTTTATTTTGTTTGTTTATTCATTTATTTCAAAATTTTAACCATAGTATCCTGTTAAGCTTTATACAAACAAATGTGTAAAATTACACAATATATACAATCAAAACATTCATTAAAAAGTCACTGGTCTTCCACAGGGCTCTGCATTATTATCTAAATACATATAATTCATAACATAAAGAAAACTAAAACATTTCATTATAATTAAAGAGTCATCCCATCAAAACAAAAGAAAAGAAGACATTCATGTATATGCACAACATTGGCAAGGTGATTGGAAAGTCTCAGACCCTGTTCTCATTACCACTCTAAGACTGGTTTATCGGTACTGGAAACTAGTTTAGTGGAAACTAGTAAGTTAACGTAATGAGAACGGTCGAAACAGTCTTTTAAGTGATCTTCCAAACCAGTTCAGAAAACCACCTCGCGATGTAGTTTTGAAGATCGCTTTGCTTCGTTAAACTGGTTTTAGCGTAAGTGGGGACACAACCCTTCTTCGGGGAGCGATCTTAGCATGTTTTGAGCATTGTGTAGACTGTCGACGCTACGATTTTGAATTTCGTCCGAGACGTCATCTTCTCTGAGCATTCCCATAGCAACAAGGCCACTTTACTTGAAGTGCTTTTGAAAACCACTTTGGGAACGCCAGCAAAGCGATCTTCCAAACTTGTTTCCAGAACTGATTTCCAGTATTTAGTTTTAGAAAGTATAATGAGAACGGTGACTGTCTTGTTAGTGAATAAATGATATAATTCTGAAAGTTTTATGTAATTTCCTCTTTTTTTCTTTGCTTAGCTTGACCTTTCGATCCGAGGGTCAACGATCATCATGGCCAGTCAGGTCAGAAAGATGACCCTCAATGAGGGAGAACACAAAAACACCACTCTTTACAGACTCAAAAAAGGTAAGATACACTTTTAAAATTTGCTTTTGTATTGATTTAAATTGTTATGTTTTTGTTTTGAATATTTTGTGTTTGTTTTTATTATTTGCTTTATTTTTTTTGTGATTTGATGTCTGAAAGCTACAGCTGGAGATGATATCCTGAAGTTTTTCAGCCAATTCCATGCTTTGGAAAAAAACTTTTATGTCAAGAGAAAAAAAAAAGCATGCAAATAGTTTATTTTAATCTTATGATAGCAACAGTTACCCTGTAAGCCCATTTTTATTTCACATCCCTCAAATGCTGTTTCAGGGTATACAATCTAGTAATGAACTGGAGTAGTGATAGATGATTTTTACCATTGAAGCTTAAGAAGGGCTCTTACAGGTAGGAATCGTTTGCATGCTCAACCTAAAATAAAGCAGATACAAATCAACAGTGCCATCTTGAGTCCTCAACTACTCATTCCTGGCCAGTTTCCTGACACATGATGCTAGTGTAGTCTAGTAATATAGACCCACTTGAATGATAACATGCTTAACTACTCAATACATTTATACCGCAATAATAGTTTTACAAAGTAGCAAAACAATTAATTTTCCTTTCAAAACATTTTAGTTTATCTATACTTGTTAATACAACCATAGGACAATTTATTCTCTGTAGTATTTAAATATCTGAAAATGTATATTTTAAAGACTATGTATTTATAACACACAGTCAATGAGAGACCCCACATACATGTAGTTCACTCCCCCTTTAATACTGTTATCTGTATGATGGACATTGTACTCTAGTTTAGACCATCCCTAAAGGCTTTTAATGTAAGGTTCTTCACCAATCATCTGTCAGCTTGAAAGTGCATGTACTGCTATGAATTTACCTTTATATCAACCTTATTTAATTTCAATTTGGAGGAGGACATTGCACTTCTAGTTTAACTTGTCCATCAGGAATGTAGACGAAGCTGACCTCAAGGCCACATTTTGTTGACCTTGGTCTTGGACCGAGTCACAAGAATAATCTTTGGAAAAAGGTTTTCTCCAGCAGTCTCATGACTCAGAAGTGCCGGCCTATACATGTACTGTACTACATTCCTGCTGTCAATAGGCTAGGTACATAAAAATCTTCTGCAAGCATCCGTCTTTGGGAAATAAACCTTCTATTCTGGACTTGGGTTTAACTTAAACTCAGGTTTAAATTTGTGGTTTGAGTATGGATAGCCAATTGTTACATAAATAACTAACAGTAGAGATATCATACTTCATCTCATTTGGCTCTCAAATCATTCATAATTATCTATAAAGTATACATCTATTCATCATCGATGAATCAGGAAAGAGCACAGTAAACATAAGAAATATACAACTTAATAAAAATTTGATAATTTTAGCTTCCCATACATGTACTTAAACCACAAATTTAAACCTGAGTTTAAGTTAAACCCGACTTCAGAATATGGGCCTCTGTCTCTCGAGTGTTCTGCTTGTTTTAGAAATTAATCCCATTAATATTCTTCACAACCTTAAGCTTATTAGTTTCCTCTTTGTCTGTAGGATGGACATTGCACTTCCAGCTTGGGCCGTCCCTGCAGGCTCGGAACGTAAGCGTCTTCACCAACCATCCACCCCAAGGGAAGACCTTCAATCGGAAGGAGTTCTACGAGCTTGGTTGGGAGATGGCTTCCCAGTCACAGTGTGACACGTCGGAGAGATACTGCAAGGTGGAGCTTGGGCTTGCAGGAGCGTTTCAGTACTACTTCACGATCGATAACAGGTGAGAAGGAATGACTAGGTAAATTCCTGCCACAGGGTTGTTTCACAAAGATTTAAGTACGATTTGGAGTCGCACTTAAATGCCGACGTATATGAATATGCAACGCCCAATTGATTATTGATTAGTATGGAGTGATGCATATCCTCTTTGGCATGATCTGACCAATGTGGTCATGCCTTTTATCACGCATGCAACTAGGCATTTAAAGTGTGATTCATACAGTGTACTTTGTGAACCCCCCCCCCGGCCCCATAACACAAAACTTAGTGATTGATCACAGGACGCGAGTGCTGCGGTGGGATTTGAACCCCGGACCTTGAGGTTCAAAGTCTGGAGATTTATTTACGGAGCCACAGCACCTCTTATGTGCCATGGCATGCATGATAGTCAACCCATAATCTCATTGATTAATTCGCAGTACCAATGCAATGATGAATTTAATGACCAATGTAACTTAAAATTTAAGTGTGATTTCTAGTCAAACGTAAATCTTTGTGAAACAACCCCCCTTCCTCCCCCTCCTGGGTTTTGTTTCTTAAAGCTGTTTGTAAAGTTACAAGTGACTTCACAAACAACTGGAACATGTTCTTAGTACTAAGGCAGCTGTATAGGGGTCAGAAGTCGTGCATTGAGTCATGCAGAAAAATATGAAACACCCCCCTGGGTTGAGGGCAGCTCCAAATGGATAAACTTCTTGCTGAAGGAAGTTATCTTCTTGGGTGGGATTTGAACCCATGGCCCTTTGATAAAGAGACACAAGTTACTTCCATGTAGCATATGGACTAGAAGCAGACTACTGTAGATGCACCAATAGTTCTGTTGTCACTGTCAGCATCAATGTTATTAGAGTAAATTTCATGAACGATTGCACTGTAATCACAATATATTTTTATGCATTTGGGGGTAAAGCTATGGTATGTTTACCCATTAGGATTCAGTGAATCATTTTATTAATTTATTGTTATTTACAAACAGGTGAGTAAATTATTTTTTGTATTAATCACCAGTACGAAGGAGGAAGGCTCAGGGTTCTTCTTGGTAGATCCTGTCCTGACCGTGGCTGCAGAGACGGACATCCTTCCCCTCGACTGCATCACTGCACAGACAGTACTCACCAAGAGCCTGGGACCTTTCTCATCCTGGGAAGATCGGTTGAGGGTCAGCCACGAGTCTGGATACAACGTCATCCACTTCACACCGATCCAGGAGCTCGGGGCATCCAATTCCTCCTACTCCATCAGGAACCAGCACGCCATCAACCCGTCCCTCGATTGCAACGGCAACAAGGTCACCCTTGCGGATGTCCAGGGTCTGGTTTCCAAGATGCAACATGAATGGGGTGTCCTCAGCATATGCGACGTTGTCTGGAACCACTCCTCCTTCGACAGCCCCTGGCTGAAGGAACATCCGGAGTGTGCTTACAACGTCCAGAACTCCCCGCATCTTCGGCCGGCATTCGTTGTCGATCGCATCTTTGCTCATTTCAATTCCGAGGTGATGGAGGGGAAGTGGGAGGCTGTTGGTATCCCCAAGATCATTGACAATGAGGAACAGTTACATGTAAGTCAATTGCAAGGGTTTGATAGTGGTGCAATACTCAAGTGACTGTTATCATTTCTCATGAAAGTTATCGAGCTGGTAGGATTTACATTTGTCATGATATCTTAAATAGATTCAGTTGATGGAAGATCCAAATAGTATTTAAAGTTTGCAATAAGAAGTGAACTTATAATCCTCACAAGCAAGAGGGTAGAAACAAGATGAGAATGAATCCCTTCCATCGTAGGCCCATGTCATTAAGACTTACAACTAAGGTAACTTTGCCATTAATGTAACTGCCAAAAAGACCTTGATTATCATTGGCTGCTGAGCATTATTGGTATAAAGGAGTTGCCATGATGGCAAAATAAGGATAATTGTAACTTCTGATGTAGCAGGTCCCTGGTTTAAAATTCTACTTTGATTTTGCAATATTGTCTTGCCGAAAAAAACGTTGTTTCTGTAAATACTAAAGCACAAAGAGAATTATTTCTAAATCAACATGAATAAGTTTCATGAAGGAAAGAAGAAACAAAGAGAAACAAGATTGAGGTCAAGTTGGAAATAGCCACTTTGATGTATGCACCATAGTGTGATACTAGTCTGCATGCGCAGACCCTTCAGTCTGTTTTCATAATTCACACAATGCATCATGCAGAGTCTGTAGTGAGACTATGTACTGTGGCTGACTCTACCAATGGATGCAAACAGAACTTTTGGCATCTAACCTTCACTCTAGACAAGGTATAATTGGATAAAGTGTCAAATATGAGTCTATGCTTTCAGGGGCCTGTAACACAAATCTTTAATAGCAATGATTGTAGAACATTTTTCTGTGATCGATTCCATTGGCTACAATATACAATCAATATTAGAAATCAAGCGTACGATTAATCACTAACCTTTGTGTTACGGGACCCAGACTAGTGTTACACATCCTACTTTTGTAACAATGCTTTTCCTGTAATTTCGTTCACAGAAAATAAGACACATACTAACCCATGAAGTCTTCCCTCCATTCAAGTTACAAGAGTTTTATCAATTAGATGTGGAGAAAACTTTAGAAGAATTCAGAGAAAGATGCAAAGGTAAATATGGAAGCTTTGCCATATTAACTTTAATAGCCTTACTGGCCCGAATACACAAAGGTGGTTTTGAAAACCCAAGGTTTGAGCCCATGGTTTATGCAGATTTCCTGTATAAATTACGCTTATTTTACCACGCATATGAAAATATGTCCACTGCTGATGCGTGCTTTTGTCACAGTGTGACGACTGTTGCCATGGTTATCTACGCTATTTTATTCATGGGTCCACTGTTTTTAATTTATGAGTCCACTCTTCAAACAAATCCTATAAGTTGATTTGGCAGAGTATCGTACCTCCCCATGTTGACATGTAACTTTTTATAAGTCGACTTAGCAAAATGATATATCCGCTCTTGATCAATGTATTTTTTTTTAAAGTCGACTCAACAAAATAACATACACTGTATCCCCCCATGTCGACAGGTAAGTCGACTTGGCAAAATAATATATCCTCTCTTTATTAATGTAACTTTTTATAAGTCAGCTTGGCAAAGTAACATATCTCTCTTATGTCAACGTAATAATCTCCCTTATGTCAACGTCTCAGCTGGTTCCACCCAGTATACTTACGAATTCATTTTCTATCTTTGACAAGGTTCTAAAGAGGCCACACCACAAAAGGAGAGTAAGCCATGGGAAGTTTCCATTATTCAAGATAAAAAATACAGAAGATTAGCGAGTACTATTGACATGAACAAGGCCTTGGATAACTTCAATATACAGAGGTAAGTTGAGGTACAGCCCAGCTGGAGCTGTTAGGAGGTTAGCTTGGAAACTGTCGATGAGAACATTTTTACTACACCACAGGGGCCTGTTGCATAAAACTTTTGCCATAAAAAACTCTGGCAATTTTTTTGCCAGAGTTTTTTTAATGTGTAATTTTGAATAGCATAATTTTGCTTACCAGAGTTTTTTTTATGGAAATTTTTTATGCAATGGGGCCCAGGTGTAGATTGCCCCCATCAGAAAAATAGATTTCAAAAGCATTCACAATGATGGAAGACCAAAATGCATGATATATGTGCGTGCTTGCCAGTGACGCTTGATTTCACTTGCATTGCAACAAGTTTGTTTACATTGATACGTGAATACCCGTAACATGATTGTATTAACCGATATTTATCGCTGGGTTTGGATTTTGCTGGCCATTGAGTAAAGTGTGGAGCATGTATGTTCTTTATACGCCAACCTGGCTACGGGACGGGAGTCACGGGACGTATTATGGTATAATGCTCGGTGTCCGTCTGCTGGTCCGTTAACATTTTTCTGTAACTTCAGTTTAACTTAACATAAGCTCACTTGTGTGTATGATACTAGCATGGATCCCAGGAAGCCTATTGATTTTGAGGTCAAAAGGTCAAGTCGCCACTTTCCACTTTTCTTGCTTGACCAATAACTCCATTTTCCGCTTACAGGCGGGCGTGTTATGTGCTCTCCCCAGTGGCACTCTTATTTTTGTTTATTCTTGCATGAGTGCAGGGATGAGAATCGAAATATAATCGGGTAATGATTATGACATTCTGTTTAATAAAAGACCTATATATCATGGATATATGTTTATGATATGTGCTGATTAAAGAAAAACCTTCACGTACATCCTATTGTTTGTTATCTGCTTTTATACGGATCAGGAAGTTGCTGGCCACTGAGTATTGATTTAATGATTATTGATTATTCTTTTTGCATTTCTCAGGAACGGAGTTGATGAACCTGAGGCTCGGATAGAGCAATGTTGCCAGGATCTCCGTAGCCATCTTGAACGTCTCAATGGCTTGGCTTCGAACGTGATGGGAGAGGATATACGAAACGCCATTGAGAATCTCATCAGTAATGTCCGCTATCATCATCTAGAACCAAGTGGTCCGAAGCTGGTCGAGGTCACCAAGAAAAATCCACTTGTAAATGAGTAAGTATGAGTTGTTATTTTTTTCACTGGTGGATCCAGGGGGGGGGTGCACCGCTGGCCTGTGCCCCCCTTTTTGAGAGGCACAATTACAATTTGTAATTTATTTTTTGCTTGTCAAATAATGCTTGTCATGGATGAAATACCCTTAATTTTTGGTTAAAACCTTTTTTCTCAGAAAATGTGCCCCCTCCCTTTAGAAAAATCCTGGTTCTGCCCCAGAGTTTTATGCTTGCCAAGTCTGTAGAAACTTGTCTGTAATGTCTGCTATCATTGTCTAGATCCATGTGGTTGTCAGCTGTATGTGAGAATTGAAGATTCCTTGGGAATCTTAGGATGGTTCTGTAACGGCGTTCAGGTGAAGAGGATGAGGAATGTATGAACTTTGTGATGATGATAGTGATGCTCATTTGTGGCGGTGGTGGTGTTAGTGTTGGTGGCGATGATGATGATGGTGGTGATGATGATATTGATAATGATGATGGTGATGATGATGTGATGATGATGATGATGGGTGATTGTGATGATGATGATGATTATAATGATGCTGATGATGGTGATGTTGATGTTGATGATGATGATGACGATGATGATGATGATGATGCATGGTGGTTATGATGGTGATGATGATGATGGGTGATGACGATAATGATGATTGTGGTGATGATAATGATCAATGTGGATCTTCATGATCCAAATTATGGCAGTGATGATGACAATTGTGATGATGATGATTGTCATGGTGATGTGAAAAATTTGAAGATGTTGGTAATATGTTGGTGGTGATTATGGGGGCAGTAATAATGTCAATGATAATGATGATGCTTATGGGGGTACTTAATAATGCTGTTCTGACGATGTCGATGATGACGGTGGTGAAAACATGCATGATAGTATGATGATGATTCTGATGGTAAAAGTGATCAATACTCTCCATTGCCATTATGAAAACACAAAGAACAACGGTAATTCTCACTCCTCCCTCCTCTCTCCCACCAGGTACTTTCGACATCCCGGACCGGCCACCAATGTCCGAACGGAAGAAGCGTTGATGGACTCCCCTCAGGCCCCTCATCTCATGGCTTCCAACGGATGGGTTATGGGCGATGATCCTCTGAAGAACTTTGCTGAAGCTGGCTCCAAGGTCAGTCAGTCGAGGCAGTCTTGATAGATCGCAGGCTGATCGATAGACAGTAGAGTCTGTACAATGCCAGTAATTCAGATGGTTAATTTCCAATTCGTCCAATTGCCAACTCTTCTACTATAATTTAGTCGACCATCAGTTCGTCCACTATCCACATGGTCTAATTGGCAATTCGTCCACTCACCATTTCATGTAAAAACCAGTTGGTCCTATAACCATTTAGTCCATATATATATTATTTGGTCTAATTTGACTTACTGTTACATGTACTTGTGCAAAATGAATGAAAATGAATTGGATACTAGACCAACTGGTTATGAGACGAAATGGTCATAGACGAAATGATGATTAGACAAAGTGACGATTGGACCAAATGGTTGTTAGACGAAATGTTGAAGTATGGAATGGCATTATGGCATGTGGTTAGTGGACGAGTTGGCAGTAGACGAATTTGCAATTTACCTTTCAGATGCGAATTCATTCACTTCACTATGTACATGTCTCACAAACAAAAAACAATACAAAACCAAGAATAAATCCAATAAAGTGCAAGAAGTATGAAGCTGGTTCACCCCCACCCCTCTCTTGATGCACCTTTTATCCTCTTCATAATCAGTTGCTTTTGGAATGGATTGCATAAAATGAGAGCAGCTGACAATGTAGAACAGTGATATATGAAGGTCAACTTAAATGCATACATGTACGTATATCTTCCATTCAAATACCATAATGCATATCTTTATATTAAAGGGTATAAATTAAAAAGTTGATCATGATAAGTGAATTATTTTAATAGCTTTTAAGACCTAATGTTGTATGTGTATGTATTACAGACACTGTCCCAAATTTACAAAGGTGGTTTTGAAAACCATCGGTTGAACCCATGGTACGCTATTTTTTTCAAAGTCCAATGTTTTGAACTGTGGCCTAAAAGATAAAATAGCGTACTCAACCATGGCAACAGGCGTCAAGTTGGCGCACTGACAGAAGCACACGTCAGCATTGGATATTTATTTTACGTGGAAAGTAAGCGTAATTTATACAGGAAATCTGCATAAATCATGGGATCAACCGTTTTTAAATCCACCTTTGTGAATTCAGGCCAGTGTATCAACCCCGTGGTCTATATTCAGGCATAGACCTTCAAGTTGGTTGTCTAAATTTTGCCCCATTGAATGGGTTTGGCCAGATTAGCCTTACACCTGTGACAGTCACCCTTATCCTCTCCCTCCACTTTGCAGAAATCAGTGTAACTGACATCCTCAAACCAATCCTACTTCCCTCCTATATTATTCCATCTTCCATGTCTTCTTTTTGTTAAGGTATGAAAATTACACTTTGATCTGATCTTATTTGCTGCAATGAGAAACTTAGTCACAAATCAGATTATTCTTTCTGTTGCAATGCTGGCAATCCAGCATTTTGATATTTGATTTACTTCATTTGATTTTATTCAAACTCATGTTAAGAGTGTTGTCACAAGTAGCATTTATCTTTAAAGCTTTGAGTTTATTCAAGCTCATGTTAAGAGTGTTGTCACAACTAGCATTTATCTTTAAAGCTTTAAAGACAGACTTTAAATCTGGTATTTCATTTTTTTGTCTCACCTGCGAAGCAGAGTGAGACTATAGGCGCCGCTTTTCCGACGGCGGCGGCGGCGTCAACATCAAATCTTAACCTGAGGTTAAGTTTTTGAAATGACATCATAACTTAGAAAGTATATGGACCTAGTTCATGAAACTTGGCCATAAGGTTAATCAAGTATTACTGAACATCCTATTAGAGTTTCATGTCACATGACCAAGGTCAAAGGTCATTTAGGGTCAATGAACTTAGACCATGTTGGAGGAATCAACATCGAAATCTTAACCTGAGGTTAAGTTTTTGAAATGTCATCATAACTTGGAAAATATATAGACCTAGTTCATGAAACTTGGACATAAGGTTAATCAAGTATCACTGAACATCCTGCATGAGTTTCACGTCACATGACCAAGGTCAAAAGTCATTTAGGGTCAATGAACTTTGGCCGAATTGGGGATATCTGTTGAATTCCCATCATAACTTTGAAAGTTTATGGATCTGATTCATGAAACTTGGACATAATAGTAATGAAGCATCACTGAATATTTTGTGCAAGTTTCAGGTCTCTTGATTAAGGTCAAAGGTCATTTAGGGTCAATGAACTTTGGCCGAATCGGGGGTATCTGTTGAATTACCATCATAACTTTGAAAGTTTATTAGTCTAGTTCATTAAACTTTGACATATGAGTAATCAAATATCACTGAACATCCTGTGCACGTTTCAGGTCACATGACCAAGGTCAAAGGTCAATGAACTTTGGCCGAATTGGGTGTATCTGTTGAATTACCATCATAACTTTGAAAGTTTATGGATCTGATTCATGAAACTTGTACATAAGAGTAATCAAGTATCACTGAACATCCTGTGCGAGTTTCAGGTCACATGATCAAGGTCAAAGGTCATGTAAGGTCAATGAACTTTGGCTATGTTAGGGTTTTTTGTTGAATAACCATCATATCTCTGTAAGTTTATTGGTCTCGTTCATAAAAAGTGGACATAAGAGTAACCATGTATCACTGAACATCTTGTGTGAGTTAGAGTAGTATCAAAGTCAGCACTGCTGCTATATTGAACCGCGTGATGCAGGTGAGACGGCCAGAGGCATTCCACTTGTTTTTAATTGTTACTTAGGTATACCTAAGAAGAGAGCTCCTCAACTGGGGCGACAGCATCAAACTACGATACGGTAAAAGCCCTGAAGATTGTCCGTTTCTATGGCAACACATGCTAGAGTACACAAAGAACGTTGTTTCTGTGTTTCACGGTGTCCGTATTGATAACTGTCACAGCACTCCCATCCATGTTGCAGAGGTAAGCAGTAACTATTTTATTGTTAGGTTCATGATGAATTTGGTTGTCATGGTGATGATTAAAGAATTTTGTATACCGTGGGGAGGGGTAAAAAGTTGAAATGTTATATAGAAAAGGGCATCAGCAGTGTGCAATTTGTGTGTTTCATAATGCATGCACATGTTGTGTTGTCTTAAGCTCATGTCAAACCTGAGAGATTAATTAGATTGATCCAATCAATCGTAACTCTATGGAAATCCGTCAGTGTCATAAATTTTTCTGCAGGAATTTGTAAACAAAGAGAAGTACAGTAAATTATTTAAGAAAACAATTCATGCATGAATATACATCATAGTTAGAAAATATTTTGAAAAAACATGCATAATAGATGATGACATTGCTGACCGTCCATGGTTGCGATGATCGCATCCAACGACGTTATTGCGATTGATCGAATCAATCGCAACTCTTTGTAAGATGGGCCCATGATGTGAAGGATATAGAATACGTGATGATGTCACAAAAACTTATGATGTATGGCATAATCAGCGGTTTTTGTCTCACCTGCGAAGCAAAGTGAGACTAGGCGCCGCTTTTCCGACGGCGGCGGCGACGGCGACGGCGGCGTCAACATCAAATCTTAACCTGAGGTTAAGTTTTTGAAATGACGTCATAACTTAGAAAGTATATGGACCTAGTTAATAAAACTTGGCCATAAGGTTAATCAAGTATTACTGAACATCCAGAGTTTCATGTCACATGTCCAAGGTCAAAGGTCATTTAGGGTCAATGAACTTAGACCATGTTGGAGGAATCAACATCGAAATCTTAACCTGAGGTTAAGTTTTTGAAATGTCATCATAACTTAGAAAATATATGGACCTAGTTCATGAAACTTGGACATAAGGTTAATCAAGTATCACTGAACATCCTGCATGAGTTTCACGTCACATGACCAAGGTCAAAGGTCATTTAGGGTCAATGAACTTTGGCCGAATTGGGGATATCTGTTGAATTCCCATCATAACTTTGAAAGTTTATGGATCTGATTCATGAAACTTGGACATAATAGTAATCAAGCATCACTGAAAATTTTGTGCGCGTTTCAGGTCACATGACCAAGGTCAAAGGTCAATGAACTTTGGCCGAATTGGGTGTATCTGTTGAATTACCATCATAACTTTGAAAGTTTATGGATCTGATTCATGAAACTTGTACATAAGAGTAATCAAGTATCACTGAACATCCTGTTCGAGTTTCAGGTCACATGATCAAGGTCAAAGGTCATGTAAGGTCAATGAACTTTGGCCATGTTGGGGTTTTTTGTTGAATAACCATCATATCTCTGTAAGTTTATTGGTCTAGTTCATAAAAAAGGGAAATAAGAGTAACCATGTATCACTGAACATCTTGTGCGAGTTAGAGTAGTATTCAAAGTGAGCACTGCTGCTATATTGAACCGTGTGATGCAGGTGAGACGGCCAGAGGCATTCCACTTGTTAAACTATTTCAAGGAGCATGATGGTAAACTCCCTACAACAAAAAAAATCAATTCATGGGGGCCCCAAGATGCTGCTGTAGTAAGATATACTTATCCTCATTGAAATCTGTGTAAATTGGCTATTTTTGCTTGGAACCAAACTAATTCATGTCAAATTTCATGTGTGGAGGGTTTTTTTTTTAATCATGCTCTACTAAAATGTATTTATTAAAATGCTGAAATGCACAAAAACAAAATTGATGACACCACACTTTTGTTCCATAGAATATACATGTAGGATATTGACATTTTCATTTGGTGCTGAAATATCTTGTTTTCCAACTTCTTGTTCAGTATTTCTTGGATGAAGGGCGTAAGATTCGGCCAGATTTGTATGTGATGGCTGAGTTGTTCACCGCATCGGAACACATTGATAACATGTTCATCAACAGGTTAGGAATATCATCTCTCATAAGAGGTTAGTTCAAACGCCTTGATTTTTATTGGATTTTGATGAAGATGATAGCAATGATGATGGTAATAACGTTGATGATGAAGATTGTGATTATGATGATGATGACTGATGGTGATTGTAATAATGATGACAGTGATGATGATGATAGTGATTATGATGATGATGATAATGATGACGATGATGATGATGGTGATAATGATGATGATGTGGATGATGATGATTGTGGTGGTGATGATGATGATGATGAAGATGATAGTGATGATGATGGTGATGATAGTAGTAGTGGTGGCGGTGATGATGGTGATTGTGATGATGATAGTGATTTTGATGATGATGGTAGCGGTGGTGGTAGTGGTGGTTGTGATAGTGGTAGTTGCGATAGTGGTGATGATGGAAGTGTAGGTTGCATGAATGATAACAATGATGAGGATCATGATTACCACGATTATGTTGGTTTGTAATTGACCTACTATCATCTTTATCCTCCCCCATCCCAGAGGCCATGAGTGCATACGATTCACACGAAGAAGGTCGTCTGGTCTACCGATATGGAGGGGAACCTGTTGGTTCATTTCTCCAACCTGCAGTACGCCCTCTAGAGCCAAGTATAGCCCACGCCCTATTCATGGATGTAACCCATGACAACCCGTCACCCGTTCAGGTAACAAATTGGCAGTCATTTTAGTTCCCTACAATCCCTGTTTTAAGTTGTGGTTATTGTTTTTAGAAATTCCACAGATTATTTCATCTCTCTTTCTTTGTCTATATTCTTCACTGCATAAAGACCCCCAGGCAGTGATATGCACAATTAAACACTTGAATTATTATTATGTTGAATAAGGAGGATTATGTTGAGCTAAATGGTGTGATAGTGCTCAACTATGAATGAATGATTATTTTTCTTAAGCTATATTTATATTGATTTTTTTTCTTTTAATTACTTTACTTGAACCAAAATTTTGTTTTGAAGTTTGTGTTTGGCCATTGTATCTGATATTTCGAGTAGTTTCTTATGTACTTAATAATTTTTCACATTATATTGATTGTCATAATTCTGTTTTGGTTTGATTTTTGTTATTAAACAATCAATTCTTTTGTATATCATTTTCATGAGTCACAGATTTAATTAAGAACAGCTGTAAGGCTGAAATAGAAATAGGTAATTAAATGAACCTCAACTCTCGTCTCCTATTGATATTTGGCAGGTCCGATCAGTGTATGATCTTTTACCCAGTGCTGCCCTGGTTTCAATGGCAAGCTGTGCAATAGGATCCACTCGGGGATACGATGAACTTGTGTATGAACAGGTAAATTCAATCATATAATTAATCCTAAAATAGGTGTTCAATTTTATGAAATAATAATTTTACATGTTTTTGTGATAGATAGTAAAAATCAAGCTGCAAAGAAAAACTAGTGCCTGAAAATCATTATTAATGGTAAAAGAAAGTAGCTGCAGCAAACGATTATTTCATGAGAAAGTCCTTTAAATAAAGGTTAATTGCCACAATATTATCACAGATCTAGATCTAGTACATTGAAATAGAATTATTTTTGTGAGATCATGAAATCTTAGCTATAAACCTGTAATTTCTGATGATCACTAACACAAAAAAGCATATGTGGAACAGTTTATTATTTATTAATATTTTTCGGAAAAATACCCGACATAAAATGGAATTCTGTGCTCATTTTGCTTATTTCTCAGCAATTATACATTTTTGTTCCAGAGTCATTTGAACTATATTTTTTATTTGTACATAGAAACACTTGGGTGGTAATTTCATTGGATTCTGTTCAAATTAATTTTGAGATCGTTACCACAACTGTTATTTATCTTGAAATGAATTAAAAAATAAAGGGACTGGACTAATCCAGTTTAGGCTCTGTTTACCATAGTGAACTCTAAATGGGAGATTTCAAATATGCCTAACAAGAGCTAATTTATGCACTGACATGGCAACAAACCTTGCTCATTGCAGCATATTTCATTGATGTTGCTTTTTTTCTTCTTACAAATATGGCCGTTTTAAGTGAGAGTACTCTGAAGTCCAATTTGTCTCCCTTGGTTTCATTTCTTTCCTCAGATCCACGTTGTGAATGAAAAGCGATTTTACACTTCTTGGAACGAGAATCCCAAGGATAGTTCGGAGGTCAACTTTGAAAATGGTATCATCGCTGCCAAGAGGGCTTTGAATGAACTTCATCAGACCCTAGGAGATCAAGGATATACTCAGGTAAGCTTTAGGCGGGATAGCTCAATCGATAGAGGGGGTTTCAGATTCCGGCGACCGAGGTTCGATTCCCACTTGGTGCGCTAGTGCCCTTTGGTAAGGCATTAATCCTCATCACCAGGTCCATCGAAGAGGACCTTAAGCAGTTGGTCCTCTGGTTGCTTGCTTACAAGCATTCATGCTTTCTTAGCAGGTAAAAAAAAATCACAATTTTCCATCTTATAATGAGGATGCTTTCCAGGGAGTGGAGATGGTGCACTTAATGTGTAGAACAGTGATGGAACCATTTACCAGGGTAATGATAATTACATGTAAAGTTCTAGTCAGTCAGTTTAGAAAAAAATGTGCAGGCATCATGAGTCTAGAAATGCCATCGACTTTAAAGGTCAAGTCCACCTCAGAAAAATGTTGATTTGAATCAATAGAGAAAAATTAGACAAGCACAATGCTGAAAATTTCATCAAATTCGGATGTAAGATAAGAAAGTTATGACATTTCAAAGTTTTGCTTATTTTCAACAAAATAGTTATATGAACGAGCCAGTTACATCCAAATGAGAGAGTCGATGATGTCACTCACTCACTATTTCTTTTGTTTTTATTGTTAGAATCATACAATATTTCCATTTTTACGAATTTGACAATTAGGACCTCCTTGCCTGAAGCACAAAATGTTAAAATAATGGAATTCCACGTGTTTAGGGAGAAAATCAAAATATTTCATATTTCATATAATAAAATACAAAAGAAATAGTGAGTGAGTGATGTCATCAACTCTCTAATTTGGATGTAACTGGCTCGTTCATATAACTATTTTGTTGAAAATAAGCGAAACTTTAAAATGCCATAACTCTTTTATTTTACATCCAATTTTGATGAAATTTTCATTGTTGTGCTTGTTGAATTTTTCTCTTTTTATTCAAATCAAGTTTTTGTTGGGGTGGACTTGTCCTTTAACTGCCTTTAAAAAAAAAAATAAATAAATTGCATGCCCCTAATATGCGCATTCCATTGGTCGAAAATCAAATTGTGTTTGATTTATTTTTAGTTGCCTTTGATCGCAACTCATTATGCAACGGGCCCCTAGGTAAGGTAACCACTATTCCAATTCTTCTCCCCCCTCTCAGGTGTACGTAGATCAGGTGGATGAGAACATTGTAGCTGTCACACGTCACTGCCCAATATCACATCTTTCTGTCATCCTTGTCGCCCGGACGGCTTTCAAACATCCTCACAATGCAAAGTACACAGGCCATATACCACCGCTGTGCATACCTGGTAAGACCCATTGTTAAAGGTCAAGTCCACCCTAGGAAAATGTCGATTTGAATGGATAGAGAAAAATCAAACGAACATAACACTGAACATTTCATCAAAATCAGATGTAAAATAAGAAAGTTATGGTATTTTTAAGTTTTGCTTATTTTTCACAAAACAGTTATATGCACAACTCAGTGATATGCAAATGAGAGAGTTGATGATGTCACTCACTCACTATTACATGTAAATGTTTTGTGAAATTAAAGCAAAACTTTAATGTCACAACTTTCTTATTTAACAACCAATTTTGATGAAATTTTCAGTGTTGTGTTTGATGAATTTTTCTCCTTTTATTCAAACCAACTTTTTATTGGGGTGGACTTGTCCTTTGAGAATGAAACTTGTAGAAAAATGTCAGTTTCTATCCAAGATCAGTCTTGCAAAACACATGCTAAACACTGAAAATGTTTGATGGGCAAATTTTCACTTGTGCATGGTTTGTTTTAATAGAAAATGTTCTTTCATCCACAATCATGAAAACTTGTTACTTGGTAAGGTTTTGCTGGTGAGGTGGCAATCTTTGTAGTAGCTTGCATCGTTTCTGGAGCGGCACTACGAAGCATTGGAATGAGATTGAACATAGAGGAGAGAGGGTATTGTCCTTAGTCTGTAAACATGGGGGGGGGTTCTGTTCTGCTCAATTGTGTTTCATTGAGTCTGCTTTGATTTTTATGATTTTCTCTGTATAAGTTTTCATTATATTTTGGGGTTTTCAAAGACTATTCTTTTGGAATTTTGTGAATTCTGTTTTCTATATTGTATAAATTACATGTAGGGGACTATATAAGCGCTTTGTAATATATATAGCGGCGCTGTATATGATATCATTACAAGGCTGGGCTTCGTGATATAACATTCTAATAATAGCTTGGCATGCTGGGAGATCAGTTCTCGGAACTGAAGCGGCTACCCTGGGCGATTATGCCGATAATGCTGTTATTATTATTATTATTATTCTTTCTCACATCTGTTCAGGTTCTGTGGAAGAGATCATTTTAGAGGCAAGGCTGGTGGAGCAGGAGAGGGAGAGTGCCCCGTCCTCCTCCACACACATCACCGGACTCTCAAACTATGGTGTCCAGATGCAGACCCACGTCACACTCCTCAACAGTGAGGTGTGTGAGCTTCTGCAGCATGGTAGTCAGGCACAGGCTTCTCTTCAGGAAATAGACTTTATCAACTTCCCACCAGGCAGTGTCATTGCTTTCAAGTGAGTCTGTAGAGAACAAAAGATCTGGATAACTTGCAAATTTGTCCACTGCCAACTCGTCCACTCACCACACGGTCTATCTTAATTTAGTCTAATGCCATTCTGTTCATGAACACTTTTGTCTAACAACCATTTGGTCCAATCATCACTTCGTCTAGTCACCAGTTTGTCTATGACCGTCACGTCCCATAACCAGTTGGTCTAATATCTATTTTATTTTCATTCCTTTCTTCCAATTAATTTTAGTCCAATTAGACCAAATGGTATATGAACTTAATGTCTGTTGGACCAATTGATAGATGAAATGGTGAGTGGAGAAATGGTAATTAGACCATGTGGATAGTGGACAAACTGATAGTAGATCAAATGATAGTAGACGAGTTGGCAATTGGACGAATTGGAAATAAACCCAAGATCGGGAGATAGGGGAGAGTGTCACAAACCACTTTGGTCTCAGCCAATCAGATCCAAGGACTTGAAGCTGGTTTTATCGATAATCAGCGATATTATCAACTATTTGCTTCATGAAATGCTCTGGAGGGAGGAGGAGGGGTTCCATCTACATTTACTGTCTGAAAAGTTGTTGATATCATATACAATCATCCATGGTTTTGACCGGCTGACAACCGCAGATGACTTTAATTGTGGTAACTATCTGATAATGACAATTTGTCAGTGCTGACAACTTTCGAATCTTATTCAGATATAGAAAATATGGCACTGGCTTATTTAAAAACATTGCCATAAGAAGTTATTCAGTGGTGTTACTGACTTTTCTATTTTTCAGAGTTGTCCCCCACCCGTCTGCTCGAGCAGCTCTCTCTTCCCTCCGGTCCTGCATCGCTCAGTTTGGCTACCGTGTGCGAACCCTCAGTGGTTCCAGTCCCATGGCGTCCAACAACTCCAGCTTCCATACCCTGGCACAGAAGCTCTCCCTGACGGATATGAACCATGTCCTCTACAGGTGTGATAACGAGGAAAGGGATGATGGGAAGGGGTCGGCGACCTACGACATCCCAAACTTTGGCAAGCTTGTCTACTGCGGATTGCAAGGTATATTTGCATTTGGGCAATACCATAAAACAATCCTTTTTGTTCGTCCCACTCCCTATTTTTGTTTCATGAAAATGTTCTTTTTGTTATTTTCACTGACTATTTTGCTTTCAACCAATCAAGTACAAGGATTTTCAGTAGCTTATAACAACAGTTAGTAACAATCATTGATTATATTTTTTGTATAACACTCCCAGGAGGTTTAAAGAGAGTTTGACAGTTCTCTAAATCTCATTTTTATTTTGGCATATGATATACATGTACATGTACCTTGCGCTAAGAAATGCCAAACTTTGGTGAAATTGATTACAATGATTAAGAAACTTCACATGCTATGTCATCGCTCGGTGATTAAACTTTTAAAATAAATAGTTTTAAGGACAACTCAGAAAAAGCTTGATTTTAGAGTTGTGATCTAGCCTGCTTCATTTACCAAGGTGTAGTTGTGTATGGCAGTGAGTCCAAACTTCACGCGTGTCCATACTTCCCGGACAGTCATTATCTTAAAAACCAGCCAATATCCTTAAAATCTGACACCATCAACATGAAAAGCGACCCCAAATTATCCTTTGGTGTAAGTTTCTTAAGGATGAGTTCAGTATTCATGAAAATGTTGACAAAAGATCGGCAAATTTGTCACTGTTAGCGCCCGTTTTGAAAAAATCTAATATTCTCAACAAGCATTATGATATCACCATTTTGCAAGCAGAAATCATCAAAACTGTGAGTTAAAAGTGGTACTAACCGATTCTATAGCATTTTGCCGTCAATCTGATATAAACATGTCACTTTTTTAGTTTGAGTTTTTGTTTAAATGTCCACATAAACTTCGGTCTGCGAAGTTAGGTCACACTTTTACAGAACGGTTTTCAAGCACAGCGCGCATTTGCCGATCGGAATAGAATTTTGAGATCCCGAAACCAGCGAAACCTTATGACCTACTGTACATTTTTGTCCATGATTTTATAGTTTAGGATCTTGCCGTTGTCACATGAAAATAACTATACTTTGCAAATTCACTCATCAAAGATAAACAAAAAAAACTAACAGACTCAAAAGATCTATGTTCTATCACCAATACTGATGTAATTATTCATAAGTCTTGTCTTGCTACCCTTTTCTTCTCAATACACCAGATTACAAACAAACATCAATCCAAAGTTTGTTTTACTATTCTTCTATGACTTTATAATATACCAGAGTACAAACCTAAAAAAAAATATATAACAATAAACTGATTTACGAAATGAACCTTTTTAAACTTGAAAAAGGAACCGCATTATAACTCTCACAAACTAAGATGGATTTATAGTCTCTCAAAATGACACCGCTCAAAATCGTTCCAAATGTTTCATAGTTGTGTCACTCTCTCAATTGATCAAATGTCATACGTCACCGCTTGAAGATTTGACGTTGAGAATCCTTTATGTAGTTAAGACGAAGCTGTGTCGTGATGATCGTACATGACTCCTGAGTGCTGAGTTTACTGGTAGTTGGATCAGAGTTGGATGGGGTGTGTCTCCTGCCCCAGACTACGTGCCATCTAAAAATAGATTTCATAAACAATTTCTACTATGCGGTTCTTGATTAACTAATAATCTATCTAAAATGGTTCACACAAATAATGCAGTTCATCTTTAATACTCTCATATTTGTATCCATTCTTACAAAGTTCTTCTATCTTAAGACTTCCAAGATTCTGACTTAAAGTGACACATTGTTCAAAGTTCAAAGATAAGACTTTACTCAATATAATTACTTAATTAATACATTTCAATTAAAGCTTTATCGTGACCTGTTTTATTGTCACACTTAGAAACATACACATTTATTTAATTACTTCCAAATCTCAAGATAATTATGAGAATTAACTCACCGTTGGTGCTCTTTATAAATGCTTGAGAAAATTCATCGTAATGAAGAATTTGCCTGTCATTACAATTGCAGGTCTTTCCTTTTGCCTTGAAATCACTTGAAAATAAACTCTTGAAATTAATAACTCATGTAGAGAAACTCATGTCGAAAAAAAGTCAAAGAGGCCCTTGGAAAAGGTACCTGTCTCCTCTATAGGCTAGGTGTGTCTGTCTCAAAAATCCTTACTACTTGCCCAGTGCAAGGAGCATGATTAAATTTAATTTGTATTTAACCACCTGGATATTTCCTTCAAACAATGCCCATCCTGGGCTGAATAAAACTAAGAATTTACTTTGAAAAGCCTTTCCTCGGCTGAAAGAAATGAGGTATGTATTCAAACTAGCTCCAATATTGTAGACAAACCACTTTCACACTATAAAGATTAACCTTGGTCACACCTAGTGCACACATGTCATAATGTGAAGACCCTTTCACACTCGAAATTTAATCTCTTCTTTATCTCCTATTACTCATCTTCACACACACCCCTATACAACACCACACGATGGCACTTCTACTTTCCTCCTGTATCCATAGAAACAAAATAAGTGAATACAATCTCACTTCCACTGTGACAGCTGTCAATGTGGTAACTATTTCTTGAATTGGTTTTGTATATTTTATGAATATTTTTGAAAAGTCAGCGAAGTTTGGACATCCCATCATACAGGAATGAGTTTGCCACTATAACCACATTTCTGAGGGTTTATTTCCAATTTGTCAAATTACCAACTTGTCTACTATCATTTGGTTTACCATCAGTTCGTCCACTGTCTACATGGTGTAGTTGTCATTTCTTCCATTCACCATTTCCTCTAATAACCAGTTGGTCCAATAGAAATTTAGTCTATATACCATTTGGGTCTAAGTGGACTAAGTATTAATTGGGCAAAATGAATGAAAATAAAAAAGAGATTAAACCAACTGGTTATGAGACGAAATGGTCATAGACGAACCAGTGCTTAGACAAAGTGATGATTGGACCAAATGGTGGTAAGACAAAGGTTGATGGACGGAATGGCATTAGACTAAATGAAGGCAGACCATGTGGGGAGTGGACAAGTTGGTAATAAACGAATCGGCAATTTACGATTTCTAAGATACAGCTTTTTTTAGCTGCCCTCAACATTTTCAAATATTTAGATACAACGTTTTAACACCCAGTGATGATACTCCAGTCACGTGAATGTCTTTGGCCAAAATTCACAAAGGTGGTTTTGAAAACCCACGGTTGAGTCCACGGTTTATGCAGAGTTACTATATAAATTACGCTTAATTTAGTACGTATGAAAAATGTCCAATCCTGATGCGTGCTTTTGTCACAGTGCGCCAAATTGACGCCAGTTGCCGTGGTTATCAACGCTATTTTATTCATGAGTCCACTCTTCAAACAGTGGACTCATAAATAAAATAGCGTTTCTAACCATGGTAACAGGCATCAATTTGGCGCACTGACAAAAGCGCGCATCAGCATTGGACATGTTTTATTCATGCGCCCGATACGCAGTAAATTATGCGTAATTTATACAGGAAATTTGCATAAACCATGGACTCAACCGTGGGTTTTCAAAACCACGTTTGTGAATTTGGGCCTTTGTGTTTCTCTTTCTTGTAGGGTTCATGTCATTGCTAGTAGATATCAGAAGTAAGAACGACCTGGGCCATCCTATGTGTGAAAACCTGAGGCAAGGTGACTGGATGCCAGGCTATGTGGCTAACAGACTCAAGTTAAACCCTGCTACTAAACAGGTAGAACTTAACCATAAACCAAGGAGCAAGTTCCTTGCATAAACATACTGGAAATATGTGATTCCTGCACTAAGTTGTGGTATGACAGAATTCTTTAGTTAAAAGGTTCACAACTTAACCAATTAATCAGAAGCGAAGAGGTGGAAAAGAGTGACTTCATGAGATTTGGTAAATGTATCTTACACGAAACCATAAGGCCATCAAAATTGTACTTTTTTCTGATATTGAACACAGCTTTTTCAGAGTTGTCAATGCCAGTTTACTAATAATACTGATAAATAATATTCCACTTTATATGAATTCAGATATTTTTATTGTCCATAATGCAATCAGGTATAAATGGAGATTCAACTTGTTTGCACAAAATAATTTGAAATATCACGATACACACAAAGTTTACACTATGCATATCTGTAAACATTGTCAAATGAATGAACAAAGATAAGAAAAATTAAGATAAAGGCAGGAGAGGGGGGGTAATATAATTTTAAGTATGACTATTAAATGTATGGATTGAAACATGAACAAAAGAATTTACGAACCATGAGGTTCTGCAGGGAAGAGATCCAAGACGTTTTTCCTGATCTCATCAAATTATATTTATGGAGAGCATGGTTCTCGTTGGTCAGGATCACTTTAGCTTTTCTAGTAGTATGTAGTTTGGAGTACATCAAAACGAAACTTATGTTTTACTGTACATGTATATTGAATTACCCTGATCAAGAATTCATGGTTTCCCCGTACACAATAAGTCATTGTGTCAGTGCAGGAACGCCTTTTGCACCACACCTTCCGTGCACCTCACCGGTGCAGAAACGCCCTCACGCAATATCCTCATGTGCGCTACTAACTGTGTTTCTGCGCGCGTGCAATGCAAGTAAGTGTGGTGCTAAGGGCGTTCCTGCAACGACACGAAATGCTCCTTTTCCACTCCGTGGGGAACATTCCATCAAAGAGTTTTCAAATCGTTAGACGTACCACATAGACTTTCATTTCTTACCCCTTCATTGGTGGAGACTGGCGATGTGTCTATTGACGTCTTGCCAAAGGATTATAGGCTACTAATGGCACATGTACATGACTCTTCCTCTTTGCGGTCAAATCCATAACTATTTAAATGTGTTTTTTTCTTTGTTTCAGCTTGGTTTATGGTTTGAGAAAGCATTCACACCACTCACTCAGATCCCACGCTACCTCATACCGTGCTATTTTGATGCCATCATGGTTGGAGCTTACACGGTCATCCTCGACTTGGCCTGGAAGAAAATGAGCTCGTAAGAAAGACTCATATTTAGTCTTAATGAGTTGTTGATATTCACCTCTGGCTTTCCTGATATATGATTGTATTATTCCTGTTTTGTCTTGTTTTTGTCTCACCTGCATAGCAGAATGAGACTGTAGGCGCCGCTTTTCCGACGGCGGCGGCGGCTTCAACACCAAATTTTAACCTGAGGTTAAGTTTTTGAAATGACAGCATAACTTAGAAAGTATATGGACCTAGTTCATTTGTCAATGAATGTAGTATTTTATCATTATATGAATGGTGTTTTTAGTGAATAATTATTTAATAGTAGTTTTCAAAGTCAGCACTGCTGCACATGCAGCGTCTTTTATAACAGCATTTCCACATTCTACATTGTTTTATCTTTGCTGAAAGTGGAGATTTAGCAAAGAAAATTTATGTGGAAAGACATGACTCCGATATCTCACCAACTTTTGGCCAACTTCTTGACCTCTAACAAATTTGACTAATACATATAAGTGCCTCTTGTCTCTTTAATATAGATTTGTATTAGACGGATCCTCCTTCGTTCGATCCCTCGCTCTTGGCTCGGTACAGATGTGTGGTATTGTGAAAACCTCTCCCCTGCCTGTCATGTCGCCGTCACTAGAGGGCGTACCGACAGGTCTGGACGAGGAGACCGGGAAGTACGTGCAGAGGGCGTCAACCATGTCGGCAGGGCTCCCTCATTTCTCCAGTGGTTTCATGCGATGCTGGGGAAGGGATACGTTCATCGCACTCCCGGGATTGCTACTCGTCACAGGAAGGGCTGATGAGGCAAAGTAAGTTAAGTCAATTTACCGGACACATGATTTTTTTTACCGACGCATGATTTATTACTGGATGCATGAAAATTCCAAAATGTAATGCAGACCCTTTGATAACCTTGGACAACATAAATATGTATGCCTAACTTGATAATATGTTGGCACAAAGGCATTATTATATCCAAAATGCCAGATACAGCTTTGCATTGACTAGATCTATAGTATCTATGACTAGTATGAGGCAGCCTCAGACCTCCAATAGCTGTGTGTGTATGCCCGGGCCGCACCGGGGGCCAGGCTGCCTTGGCCTGCAGTGGAGAATTGGCTGTGCACAGCCAGCCCAGGGCAGTAGATCTAACGTTAGATCATACGTGTGGACTTCTAAACTAACGAGTATGCAGGCAGTTTTAATCCCTATAACAATTACGGTACCGTATTTGTACTTACAGATCATTTTGCATTCTTTATTTGATTCATTTTGCCTTGATCGAAAATTCAGAATTTTGTCTTTTTGCAATTTGACGTAAACAAGCGTAACAGTACGTCATACGCGATGACAATGACCTTTTCGGACGATAGCTTGTTTACAGTGGATATCGTTTAGATTATCGGGATATCATGCATGCAGCTCTCAACCAATCAGATTGCAGGAATTTTCTCATCCATTTTATAATATCGGTTAATACATGTACATCTTCCTCCCATTTTCCTTGCACCGCAGACACCTGATTCTTGCCTTTGCCGGCACCCTGCGTCATGGGCTCATCCCAAACCTCCTGGGAGGCGGGGACCACGCCCGGTTTAACTGCAGGGATGCGGTCTGGTTCTGGCTCTACTGCATCCAGCTCTATACCAAGACAGTCAAGGATGGCATCTCCATCCTGGAAGCCCCCATCTCAAGGATCTTCCCTTCGGACGATGCCGACCCACACCCTCCTGGCTTTGTGGTGAGTACGAATAGTTCCTAGTTTGTTATGAAAATATGACAGGAATGCAGTTCAAACAGTATGAATTCAGAGCTGAAAAAAGGAAAAGAATAAAAAAGAGCTATTTTGCACCATACCTTGTAATATTGTATGTAAACATGTATGCTGACTCTAACTCCTGTGCACTTGTATTGCTTGATATTTGTGTATATGTTCTAGAGTGACAATTTTTATTGAACTTCCTCAGGAGTTTTGGCACTTGTTGACCTAATGATCATGAAATGTTTACTCTCAATCACCAAATTCATGAACACAATACCTGTTTTAATTATTGTTTCACTTATGGCCTGTTCAACTAATAATATAATGAAATCTGTATGACAGAGTTTCCCTATAATATGGAACTCCACCCTTAAAGATGTAATTGAAAGTGAGTTAGTTGATTCCTTCAAAAAAATATTGAAGCAGTTTCTTTATCTGAAGTACATGTATGCATTGTCATTTCTATCTTGTAAATTGTTATTTTTCCCCCTTTGTCTCTGTTGATAAACTTTGAAGCAATAGCAGCCAGGAGAGGGGACTACATTAAAACTATCCTGAAATATATTCTTACAAAATAGTGTCACAAAATATAAAATATTGAAAATGATAACTCGGGAAGTATGGAAAATCATTTATGGCTTGGCTTGTTAATAATTTCTCATATTTTGTATTGTGTATACTTTTAAGTGAGAATGTAGTAAATGCGTGTTGAATTGAATTTATAGACCTTATAAAAAAATGTTTTGTTTTATAGGACCAACCACTGAGTGAAGTAATACAAGAAGCAATGCAGAGACATGCTGAGGGAGTGAGCTATAGAGAGAGGCATGCTGGGCAAGGGCTAGACAGGAATATGACAGATCAAGGTATATACGATGGTGGAGTGAGTGATAGATGGATAGATGACTCAATGAATGATTAATTATTGATTGAATAATTTGCAAATGATTGATTTACTTATTCATTAATCGATAAATGTTTGACTTATTTTTTTTCTTATGTTTTAACTTGGTTATTAAAAGCCAATCTTAAACTTTTGTAAATCCTTCCTGCCCAAAAAAATGTTTGTACCTTTACCAAATTGTCAGTGCATTATATAAATGATTACTTGTATTTGAAAATTGGTATGAAGCAAATGATTTGATATTAAAAAAAAAGTTTTCAGTGGACATGTTTTACGATTTTATATTAAATTACATCCCAACAAAAATGAATAGCATTTTTAAAACTCTATTTTTCATAATACCATTTTGCTAGCATGGATTGGACAAACAACATAATTTTTGCTTGAAGCTGATATTGTAAGATCCTCTTTTCAAGATAAATGTATACATTGTAGGGAGAGGAGGCTGAATATAAACTGTGAAATTCAAATTTTCACAGAGAATCAACAGATGTTTAAAAAGATTTAACATTTGCTACACTTTTGTAGTTTTAAAATCATAGATGATCATCTGCATTATTTAAATTTTACCAAAGTTTAAGACAAATTTAGATTTCTCAGACAACTTCTATTTCCTCTACATTTTCTTTCATAGGGTTCAATGTAACGCATGGTGTGGATCATAATACTGGCTTTCCGTTCGGAGGAAGTGAGTGGAATTGTGGGACATGGATGGACAAGGTTGGAGATTCTGAGCTTGGAGGCAACAGAGGGATTCCTGCTACTCCCAGGTGAGTCAACAATGTCTTTAATAAATTTTAAATCAAACCTTTAAAAAATTGCACTGGAAAATCATTATGTGCTTTGAAAAGGGAAAAGGAAAGTGACTGGAAACATCATCCAAATTTTATTTCCACAATCTACATGTGTTCAGCCTGGCTCTCATGCACCTTTGCATTATAAGCTGCATATTTGCTGCGTTAGCCGAAAGCAGCAAATATGAAGCCTAACGCAGCATGCTACGCAGTGAAATACATGTAATCAGTTGCCCTCACACTTTTATGTACAAGCTTGTCAGAGTGCACTTTGAGGTTCATGCAACTATAGCAAGGTAAATCGAGGGAAATTGAGCAGTAACCTTGCTCATCCCTGTGTGTCTTTGCTTGCATTTGCTTCTTGCCACTTTTTTGTGCTTGTATGGATTTTGGTTGCGCTCAGTTGTGGATGTTGGAAATAAATTCACACTACAGAACTTCATACAAATATAAAAAAAAATCATATTACGGAACTAGACTTGGCATGTCTGCAGACAATGCACAGCAGAGCACAAGTCCAAAATTCAAAGATGTGAGCCAGGCTTACAGTAGCTTGAGCTGCCTTTTAGCGCTCATGCATTCAAGGAATTAATCCTGCCTGGCACCCATTCACCTCACCTGGGTTGAGTGCAGCACCATGTGGATAAATTTCTTGCTAAAGGAAATTACGCCGTGGCTAGGATTCGAACCCATGTCCATCTGATTGAGAGATTAGAGTCATAACCGCTAGACCACAACGCCCCCACATTATCATGAACCATATCAAATGCAACAAACATCAATGTTTGGTATTGTTTTTAATTATAAATTTCTAATGTTAAGTGATGTCTTTAATCTCTGCAGGGATGGATCTCCAGTAGAGATAGTTGGTCTATGCAAGGCAGCAGTGAGGTGGCTTACGGCGCTTCATAAAGAAGGGAAATTCCCCCATGATGGGGTCACTGTGAGGATAGAAGGTGGGTTAGGATTTCTCAGAAATGATGATGGGAGTGGTGGTGATGAGTGAACTGGAGATGATGGCAGTTTTGAGGAAGTGTTGGTGGGTTTTTTTTGGTGATGGAAGGGTTGGTAGTGGTGGTGGTGTTGATAGTGGTGATACTGAGGATGACTAGGTCATGATGATGGTGGTGATGCTGATAATGATTGGTGATGATGATGTCAATGTTGACTAAGGTGTTGATTATGATTGTGATGATGATGATGCTAATTATACTGCTGCTGCTGATGGCGGTGATGATGATGATGACGACGATGGTGATGATGATGCTGATTGTCATGATGATGATGCTGATGATGATAATGTTGGTGATGATGATGATGGTGGTGATGATGATGATGATGACGATGATGACGATGATGACGATGATGATGATGATGATGGTGATGATGATGATAATGGTGGTAGTGGTGGTGGTGGTGTTAGTGATGATGATGATGATGATGAGGATGATAATGATGAAAATGATGATGCGGATGATTATGATGGTTATGATGATGGTGATGATGGTGATGATGATGATGGTTATGATGGTGATGATGATAAAGCTGCAGCTACTGTTTATGATGATGCTAATGGTGGTGGTGATTTTGATGGTGATGATAGCGATGATGGTGATGATGATTGTGATGATGATGGTGATGATGATGATAGCGATGATGATGATGATTGTGATGATGATGGTGATGATGATGATGGTGATGATGATGGTGATGATGATGCAGAGATGCCAACCCTCCCGATTTCATCGGGAGGCTCCCGAAAATTCATCCCAACTCCCGCCCTTACGATTACCATCCTTATCCTCCCGAAATTACGATTTTTTTTAATTGATCAAATTGGATTGGAAGGACATGTATCGTCTGCTAACTTTAGCATGTATTAACTCCATTACGTTCGCTGCTACTAAATTCTGTGTGTTAAAGGTAGACAAATAAGGAGCAGCGAAAAGCTGGTGCATGTGATATGCCCAACGGGAATCCACTGTGCACCAGGCCGGTAGGCCCGGCTAGCTTCGCGAGGCGTGTGCGCTCGCGGCCACTGGATTTGTCGAGTCGTGCGGTGGAATATCGGTGTGTGATTTTGGCGTATTGATGGGTTGATATTGACACGAAATGGCGGAAAATCAACAAAAGAAGACCAAGAAATGGTCTCAAAAGTATAAGACTGAATACAGTCTCCAGTACCTGTGTATTCGGAGGTCGGAAAGAGGAATTTACCATGCATTTTGCGCAACTTGCAGCGTGGACATTTCAGTTGAGTACGGAGGTCGTGATGATATTGATATTCGGAAGCACCGTTCGGGAGCCGGAGCAAACAGCATAGGCCTACGGACATTACGAAGACAAGATCTTCGAGCTCCACTAGTACCCTGTTGACTTTATTTCACCAAGCAAGGGACCTTTACTGGATTTATAGTGGAACATAACCTACCTATAGCCGATAGTGATAATTCCTCCTTATTAATTATTATTGTTGAACAGTTACTTATTTTGTCCTTTCATTTTTTTTACATGTAAGAATGCATATTTGATATTTTTTATGTTAAAAAAGTGGGAACAATTTTTATTTGAAAACATGTGAAATGCCCCAAAATAAGGGTCAGATTGCACCAGAGAGCATCTAGAAACCCAGAGCTTCCAGGGCCCTAAGGCGGGCCCTGGACCCCGGCCGCAAGGGTCGAGCGCGAGCGCTCCGCGCTCGAGATGTGCGCACGCGCACATAATTTGGTGGCAGTTGCAAATCCTCCCTAATTCTGATTTCCAAAAGTTGGCATCTCTGATGATGATTGTGATGAAGGTGGTGATATCGATCATAATCATGGCTCTGGTGATCGTGATAATGATCTCAATTAAATATCATCATGAAATTTTATACCAATATTCCTTGTCTATTTATTACATTTTGCATTGTGAAATAAAAAGTTGTATCATTAACAGTGTATCTAATCATATAGGCCAAGTTGGTATTAGACAAAGTGGATATAGCCTAACTGGAAATAGCTAAATAGAAATAAGACCACGTGGATGAGAACAAGTGGAAAGTAGGCAAAGCGGGTGTAGACCGTTCAGCAATTTCCAAACGCAACAGGCCATTATAACTTTTTAAACCTGTCAATCACTAAATACATTTCTTTTTTTATATTTCACATATATGATTATTCAAAATATTTATCATGAATAGTCTACAATTTTTTTTGTGTATTTCTTTGTAATGATAATATCAAATGTAATCATACATCTATGTAATTATTTTGCACTATATATACTCTTTTTGAAATGAATTTGGATTTGAATTTGAATCTGATTTTGAATTTTAATTTTTGCATATTAGCCATTTTAAAATTTAGATTTAAATTTAAATGTGAATTGGAATTTCAGTTTTTATTGTCTCACCTGCGAAGCAAAGTGAGACTATAGGCGCCGCTTTTCCGACGGCGACGGCGGCGGCGGCGTCAACATCAAATCTTAACCTGAGGTTAAGTTTTTGAAATGACATCATAACTTAGAAAGTATATGGACCTAGTTAATAAAACTTGGCCATAAGGTTAATCAAGTATTACTGAACATCCTATTAGAGTTTCATGTCACATGACCAAGGTCAAAGGTCATTTAGGGTCAATGAACTTAGACCATGTTGGAGGAATCAACATCGAAATCTTAACCTGAGGTTAAGTTTTTGAAATGTCATCATAACTTAGAAAATATATGGACCTAGTTCATGAAACTTGGACATAAGGTTAATCAAGTATCAATAAACATCCTGCATGAGTTTCACGTCACATGACCAAGGTCAAAGGTCATTTAGGGTCAATGAACTTTGGACGAATTGGGGATATCTGTTGAATTCCCATCATAACTTTGAAAGTTTATGGATCTGATTCATGAAACTTGGACATAATAGTAATCAAGCATCACTGAACATTTTGTGCAAGTTTCAGGTCACATGATCAAGGTCAAAGGTCATTTAGGGTCAATGAACTTTGGCCGAATTGGGGATATCTGTTGAATTCCCATCATAACTTTGAAAGTTTATGGATCTGATTCATGAAACTTGGACATAATAGTAATCAAGCATCACTGAACATTTTGTGCAAGTTTCAGGTCTCATGATTAAGGTCAAAGGTCATTTAGGGTCAATGAACTTTGGCCGAATCGGGGGTATCTGTTGAATTACCATCATAACTTTGAAAGTTTATTGGTCTAGTTCGTTAAACTTGGACATTAGAGTAACCAAGTATCACTGAACATCCTGTGCGTGTTTCAGGTCACATGTCCAAGGTCAAAGGTCAATGAACTTTAGCCGAATTGGGTGTATCTGTTGAATTACCGTCATAACTTTGAAAGTTTATGGATCTGATTCATGAAACTTGTACATAAGAGTAATCAAGTATCACTGAACATCCTGTTCCAGTTTCAGGTCACATGATCAAGGTCAAAGGTCATGTAAGGTCAATGAACTTTGGCCATGTTGGGGTTTTTTATTGAATAACCATCATATCTCTGTAAGTTTATTGGTCTAGTTCATAAAAAGAGGACATAAGAGTAACCATGTATCACTGAACATCTTGTGCGAGTTAGAGTAGTATGCAAAGTCAGCACTGCTGCTATATTGAACCGCGTGATGCAGGTGAGACGGCCAGAGGCATTCCACTTGTTTTTATTTCATTACAGGAAAGCAAAGTAAGTTAACGTACTGGGAGTGGGACCACAAGCTCCAGGCTAACTTTGAGAAGCATTTCTGGATAGCATCCGATGCGAGTAAGACGGCCAATAAGCTTATCAACAGACGTGGTATGTACAAGGATAGTGTTGGAGCAACACAGTTTTGGGCGGACTATCAGCTGAGACCCAACTTCCCAATCGCGATGGTGGTGGTGAGTTAGAGGACAGTGTTTCGCATTTACAGGGCATCCCAGAATTAAAAAAGGAAACCATTTTCTGGAAAAAATTTAAATCATTAAAAATTATTATTAAAGGAACAGATTTGACACTAATAGTAAGAGTGGAATGTCTTCTTTGACCCGAGACCCCCCCCCCATCTTGGCCGTAGATCCGGTGATTGCCATAAAAATTGTGTGCTGGTAGAAAATGACACGAACAATGCAATTGCATAGCTAAATTTCACTAAATTTATATATCTTATTTCATGTATATCAATACTGCAAATTTTACTCTTTTTTTGCTCTGATTCACTAAATAAAGCTCCTAGAATATTATGTTTGGTGTAAATAATATTCTTGATACAGTGTATAGCATTCCTAACAATTATTCCTTACAAAAAAATTCAGTACCAAACTTGATTTCCTCTGTATGTTAATTTTTAAAAAGAAATTAATATGAATTTTTGAAATTATTTTTGGAAGAAATTTGTTATATTTGTTTATATAATACTATTTTGATAAAAAAAGCATCAATTATATGACTGTTATCATTAGAAGCAAAAATAATTCTTTAGATGTATTTTATTTGGATCAATATGTATATGGGCATTTTCATGGTAACTGACGTTACACGGCACAATTTCACACACATTTCATTGTGTGTATGATTATCACTAAAACAACAAATGATGGGAGTTTGCTTAAAACACACAATGAAAAGTGTGTAAAGTTGTGCCATGTAATGTCAGTTACCGTGAAAATGCCCATATGATTGCGTTGCATTTTACTATATTGTAAATGACCTGTGTTTATGTGAATATGAATGATCAAACATTTATTATATGCATCTTCCCTGTTATAATCATTTTCTCAGGCTCCAGAGCTTTTCACACCCAGTAATGCATGGACGGCATTGAGTCTGCTACAGAAGGAGCTACTTGGCCCTCTAGGAATGAAAACATTGGACCCAGGGTAGGGAATTATTATTCATTTTGAAGGCTTTTTACTTCCTCTTTTGAGGCTATTATTTGACTAATTTGGAACTGTTTATTTTATTCATGGGCAATTTATTTGGTTTACATCACACAGTTCGGTAATGCACAACAAAGTTGATATTGAGACATTGTATGCATATAATTACATGTGTATAATAACATAGGATTTGTATATGGCACGTATCCACCTTGCTAGGTGCTCAAGGTGCACATATAGCTTGTATGATATTGTTTATTGGACTTTCTTGTGGGGTCAATGTAGAAGTAATTGTAGAAAAAGAAATTCTCAGAAATTCTTGTGCCTTATTGGCGCAGTTTTTAAGAAAACAGTCTCCATCAGGAAGAATGTTTTTAGGATGTAAAGGGGCATTTGTGGCTGCAATAGGGATGGAGGAAACTACAGGCGATGCTTTCGGTCTGCCCCCTCCTACCATAACCAGAGCAAAACAAACATGTGAGAGTTAGTAGGGAAAGATTGCTGAAACCATTCCTTATGTAAGACACAGTGGAAAACTCTGACCTTTGAATCCAAACTTAGATTTAATGTTTTATTACTTCATACTTTATCTAATTGGAATCATGTCAAGCAAGTGATATCGGACCTTGTTGGTATGTGACAAAGCATGCCATTTTTAAATGAATCATTGCTACATATGTACATGTATAGCCATTTATGGTATCGTCATTTCAATGGACATTTTTTTGATCACCATCACTGTAATCATCACCATCCTCATCCTCCTCATCATCATGATCATTGTCATCATCCTTTCTTATCATTATTATCATCATCATTATCATTACCATCATCATAATTATCATCTTCATCATCATCATTATCACCATCATCACCATCATCATCATCACCATCATCACCACCACCACCGCCACCACCATCATCATCATCATCATTGTCATATCATCATCATCTTCATCGTTGTCATCATCGTCGTCATCATCACCATCATCATTGTTATCATCATCATAATCATCTTCATAATCATAATCACCTTCATCTCATCAACATCATCATCATCATCGTCGTCATTGTCATCATTCACAATATATCGTCATGGTAATTATCCCAATCCTTATTACTGTTTGTTTTCAGTGACTGGGCATATGAAGGAGTCTATGATAATGCCTATGACGGTCCTAACAAAAAGACTGCTAGAGGTTGGAATTACCACCAAGGACCGGTAAGTCCCCACATTCCGAGTTATTTATCAAGGTTCTAAGTATTGACTTAAGTATTGACTTAAGTCAAGTTGTTCATGTGAAAGCCTGACATGAACTTAAATTCATGTGAATTATCCTGTTAATTTGCCAATTCGTCCACAAATCACATGGATTATTTTCATGCAGTCTATTATGCCATTTTATCCATCAACATTTCGTCTAACAACCATTTGGTCCAATCATCTCTTCGTCTATGACCATTTTTTCTTGTAACCAGTTTGTCTGATATCCATTTAATTTTCAATTGTTTTGCACAATTAACACTAAGTCGAATTAGTCCAAATGGTATATGGACTAAGTGGCTATTGGACCAACTAGTTATTAGACGAAATGGTGAGTGGACAAATAGGCAATTAGACCATATGGATAGTGGACAAACTGATGGTAGACCAAATGATAGTAGACAAGTTGGTAATTTGACGAATGGGCGTTAGATAAATTGGAAATAAAACATTATATTCGATTATCACTTTACACGGCAATTTCACAGAAGTGTGGTAATCGTTGAATCGTTGCTACCTCCAATCCTCTGTGATAATTAAAGTTTGCAATGTGAGAAGGCATCAAGCAGCAGAAAAATTATACATTTCTAGAGAATTCAAACAGACATGAATTTTGTATTGTTTTGAAATTGGCTTGTTTTTGTCTCACATGCATAGCAGAGTGAGACTATAGGCGCCACTTTTCCGACGGCGGCGGCGTCAACATCAAATCTTAACCTGAGGTTAAGTTTTTGAAATGACATCATAACTTAGAAAGTATATGGACCTAGTTCATAAAACTTTGCCATAAGGTTAATCAAGTATTACTGAACATCCTATTAGAGTTTCATGTCACATGACCAAGGTCAAAGGTCATTTAGGGTCAATGAACTTAGACCATGTTGGGGGAATCAACATCAAAATCTTAACCTGAGGTTAAGTTTTTATAAATGTCATCATAACTTAGAAAATATATGAACCTAGTTCATTAAACTTGGACATAAGGTCAATCATGTATCACCAAACATCCTGCTTGAGTTTCATGTCATATGACCAAGGTCAAAGGTCATTTAGGGTCAATGAACTTTGGCCGATTTGGGGGTAGTATCACTGAACATCCTGCGCAAGTTTCAGGTCACATGATCAAGGTCAAAGGCCATTTAGGGTCAATGAACTTAGGCCGAATTGGGGGTATTTGTTGAATTACCATCATAACTTTAAAAGTATGTTGGTCTAATTCATAAATCTTGGACATAAGAGTAATCAAGTATCACTGAACATCCTGTGGGCATTTTAGGTCACATGACCAAGGTAAAAGGTCAATGAACTTTGGCCAGAGTGGGGGTATCTGTTGAATTACCATCATAACTTTGCAAGTTTATTGATCTGACTTTTGAAACTTGGACATAAGAGTAATCAAGTATTATTGATTATCCTGTGCAAGTTTCAGGTCACATGATCAAGGTCAAAGGTCATGTGAGGTCAATGAATTTTGGCCACTTTGAGGGTATTTGTTGAACTACCATCCTATCTCTGTAAGTGTATTGGTCTAGTTCATAAAACGTGGAAATAAGAGTAACCAAGTGTCACTGAACATCTTGTGCGATTTATAGTAGTTTTCAAAGTCAGCAATGCTGCTATGTTGAATCGCATGATGCAGGTGAGACGGCAAGAGGCATTCCACTTGTTAAACTGCAGAGAATTGCAGTATTGTAGATAAATTATTGAATTGAAATGGGATGAAGATCTGTAAGGTGGTATGGACAATCAGAGGAGTGGTTTATAGTACACCATGTGGTGAGTTGTAGAAGGACTAAGAAAAGTGAAATGGAAGGGCTAGAATGTAGAAGGTTAGATGGTAGAGTATTTTTTTTCATAAATGAGTGTAGTTCTTTAAAGGACTGTAAACCAGAAACGGTAGAGAAGCTTTAGTAGTTCCAAGACATGGAGAGATATGATAAAGCTGGCTCGACTAGGCAAGTGGAGTTGTGGAGCAGGAGAGAAAACTTGGCGTTTTGGGTAAGTAGACTGTCTGTCTTCAGGATAATTGACATTATTAGCCCAGCTAATACAATACCAGCTTTACAATCTCTTTCTCGTTAAATCCTGTAGGAATGGGTGTGGCCGCTTGGATATTTCCTACGAGCTAAACTTCATTTCGCTCGTGTTCTTCCTGATGCTCCAGCCGATACGTTTGAAAGCACCGTGCAGTCCATCCGCAAGACCCTTATCCGTCACCACGAGGAGATCATGGTGTCGCCATGGCGAGGGCTGCCTGAGCTGACCAATAAGAACGGGGCCCCCTGCAGAGATAGCTGCCCTACGCAGGCCTGGTCCATGGGATGTCTGCTGGAACTGATGTCAGACCTAGACCAGGCCCTAAGACAATAGACCTGGACCTACGGCAATTCTTATCAGCTGGCTTTCTGTCAGGAAATAGTATTTCCGACTAAGAATGAGCTCCTGAGGAGTATTTCGTGAAGTATCCTTTCAGCAATTTCACTGACGAATTTTGTTCTGAGCAAATCAGATGCAAGGATTTGAGTAGCTTATAACAATTTTCAGTGAGAATCCCTGAGTATTTGTTCTTGAATTCCCCCAATCACGAGGAATGAGAAATAGTCGTGTCAGGCTCAGACTGAAACAGCCATCTTGATTTATCATGGATGTTGATTATAATTTTGTCAACTCTCTTTGTTTGAATATATACCTTTAATACATTTAAAGTGATAATGCTTATCCTGCCACAGGAAGTTAGGGGAACTGTGAGACGTCATCTGACCTCCAGATCCACTGTCAACTTATATATCTAGATTGATAATTACCTAGATGTATCTACTTATTATGTTAGATCATTGATTTAACTTGCCTCCCAAATATGATACCCAATTTTTTGCATGTAGCGCGCTCATCTGTCGCCTTGCGGTCTATTCAGTCTACTCTCTAGTACTTAACTCTTTCTATTTCACTTCTGTAAATACATGTCTGGTTAGAAAAGGTACACTGTAAATTGTCATATGGTCTAGACCAGCTTTGTCTACTTCCATTGTCATCTCATTTCATCAAATTCTGCGGTGTGTCCCAGAAAAAAGGAATCTGGATTGCTTCACCTTTTTACATCAAAGGCAAATTAATAGTGATATTTTATTTACATTGTCATGCAATTCAATTATTCCTCTACATTTTGATGCCTCACATGTGACGAACACTTCACGTATTAATGAGCTACAGGAGTTTGAAATTTTGATGTCAAAATCAGGTTGCGCAGAAAATTTGAACAAGATCGGTTCGCGATACGGTGACCGTGCTTATTTGATGACTGGCTCATTAGCATTTTTTGTATTCTTTGTTAAGTTTCTCTCACTGATCCCTGAAATGTGAGTGGATTCAGATTCACACATGATTCATGGTGCAAATCGTTACTGATAGGCCTCAATATTTATTGTTTGTAATCTGCAGTGCATGAATGATTTGCTAAGCTGTTTGTCTCAGATTAAAGATGAGTTTCCACTCTTACCATAAGTATCAAATTCACAGTAAAAACGTGTAGTAGTGGTAAAATCTAGCTCTGAAAAAGGATTTCCTTTTTTGTGGGATGCACTGTAGTCTGTCTACAACCAGTTTACTAACAATTTGTTCTGGTTGCCATTTAGTTCATTAATCATTTTGTCTAATTTCCATTTGGGTTGTACATGATTCATCTCACATCCTCTTAGTACATGTACATCTGCCTAATCTGTATGGTTAGTTCAGCAAGTACGAACCAATTTTTTCATTTGACAAATTAAAACGCCACCATATAAGTGGATAAAATGGAAATTAGGCCATCTTGGCTCTAGATCAAATGATAATTGGAGTAAGTGGGTTTTGAACCAAGTTTAGTGTAGACGAAAAGCAGATAGACCAAATTCATAGTAGACCAAACCATTTTTATCCTGTGTGGTATTAGAATAGAATTGACAAGTACCGGTAAATATAAATCAACTTTGCTTTGCTCTCTAAATAAGCACTCTGCTTGGTGTAGAAACTTGGCTACTCAATGTAAAGTGATGTGAACCCCACCAGATATTGAATATATTTATGTTCAAGTTGTGTCATATTTATAGATATTTAATTGTGAAGTCAGGTGATAAAATATTGCATGCAATGAAGTTAGTTTCTCTGGGCTCACTGAACATTCAACACTAAAGAATAAAGGAGTGCATTTTGTGGTGGGGTTCACGAAGTGATGAGCGCATAAAAACTGTAGTTGAAAACTCTCTACTGGAGGGGCAATAGTTTATAACTGATTACTTTAATAGCGCTTCCAGTCTAAACAAATATATATATCTGATATTCCTTTAAGGTTTGTCTGTCAAATTGTTTTATGGTGCTCTTGAGTTGTAAGTGAAATTACTTATGAGATAAATTTTATGAATTATTTTCTGAAATATTGAGATTACTTTAAGCAAATCTAAATGCAGTGATATCATTTTATGAGGTTCATGCTTTGATTCAGGGTCTATTTATATTTTTCTGAAACACTCAAGAATCTTGTTCTGAAATTGATGTGTTGATTGCAAGTATTGTTTAACTTTGTGAGCAGCCGATTTAAAAAATTCTCAAACCAAGATGAAACATGTGTACAAGTGCATGTATTAGAACTAATAAACCCTGAAAACAACCATTATTGAGAATGAAAAGCTAAAACTACAAGGTGAACCCCGATTTTGTAAATATGCGTCTTATAGACGCCTAAATACTACACATAAGTGTATGGGATGAAATTAAGATTGTGTTTCCGGTCACTTTATATTTCAATTTTTGAAGCACGAAATAATTATTTTTGAACAAAATTTTTTCTGGGCTTTATTTTTGTAACATATCACAGACACAGGTGACAAGTGTGACCTTCTAGCTCAGATTTTTTAAAAGTCAAACCAATGTTAACCAATCACTTTAATAGTGGGGTATGGTGTGTCATCCCGTAGGACTAGCGTGCCAAAATTGATTTTTTGGTTGTTTTGGCTTCAATAGGGTCCCCTTAGACCAAAAACGATGGGGTTCAAATTTTCAGACCCCTCCTTCCCTTTGTGGGGGGTCCTTTTTGGCGCCATATTGGCCTGCACAAAGCCCAATAGGATAATCCATTGTTTTCAACCTTATTTCTCACTTTTCCTCGCCAATTTTATTTTTAAGTTGTCTGAGGTGTACAAGAATTAATATTTGATGATGTTGTGATGTCAATATACTTTCACTTTTACCATACGGGGGCGGATTTTGCGAAAAATGCCCCAAAATTGTAAAATATTACCCCAAAAATATAATTTCCCCCTTTTGGCACTGGAATTAGGACAAAAAGATTACAAAATAAAGTTTATATGTCTTGTTGTACAGTCCAATAACAGAGGAATACATCACATGTAATTTATATGATTATTCTTGGTAAATTAATGTAAAAGTCACCCCCATTTCAGGATTTTATGCAGTGAAAACCTAACTACAACACTAGAGGGCGCCATAACTTATCATGATGATATTAGTGTGGTACGGTATATCATGACACAGCTCCTGCAGGATTTTTGTGCCAAAATTGTTTTTTTTTTATTATTCACTTGGGTCCAATCGATCAGGAAATGATAGGGTTCTAATTTTCCCCACCCTCACCCACTGCCTGAGGGGGTCACCTATATCAAGACCCACTAAAATCAGGAGTATTAGTAATTTTGCGCCCGGTTAAAAAATGAATTGTTTTATGGTATTTTATCATCCCTAGACAGTTAGAATGCCTATCTGAAGGTTTCAAGTTAGACGAGCATCCTACCAACCATATCTCCTACCCCCCCCCACTGACTGGCATACAACTTTCACCATTCGGCCACTCGTTCTAGAGTACAATTTACGATTAAAGGACTTCAATTCGAATTGTCAATTATATACTTCTCGGCTAATTTCCAATTACTGATAGACAGAAAGAAACACATAAAATATATTTTAGCCCCCCCCCCACACACACACGCACACATGCAAATAATCATTATTGAAATAACATGTGGTGTTTAGAGAACTTCCGAACTTACATTGTTTTTCAACAGTTTTTAGTACTAATTGATCTGAGGAATAATGTACTAAAAATCTACCAAAATCTGCATCAGGGAAAGTGGTTATTTTCAAGATAGTATCCAAGATGGCCACCATTCACTTAAAATTAATGAATACGACTCACTCATTATCCACCCTAGAATCCTAATTAGTTTCATACTAAATGGTCTAGGAGTTAAAATAATTTGTTGACACAGGATAGAGTGAATTATGACCCCAGGATACCTAGCTGGAAAATATAAGATGGCATCAAAAAAGGCTACCGTGTGCTAAAAATCCGCAATTTGGTTTTGATTCAATGATTTTAAGGGTGAAGTAGTAAAATTGGAAAAAGTTACAAGGACAGTGAGTGGTCTGGTGGGTCCAAAAATCCATGATGGCTTCAAAAAAATTATTCTGAAATGGCTGCTAAACTTAAACATGTTAAAGCAGACATAGCTGATTTCATATCGTCCATGGAAATGTGATTTCGATGTTTAATTTTAAACCACTGGTTTGGGTCAAGTAATATATAAGGATAAGTTACAAGGACAGTCAGTGGTCTGGTATATCCAAAAATCAAAGATGAATTCAAAAAAATGATCTTAAAATGGCTGCTGATACTTAAAGCGGACATAGTTCATTTCATATCGGCCTGGGAGATATCAGGTGGGTGTTTCATAAAGCTGTTCGTAAGATTAGAACGACTTTAAGAACGACTGGTGATCCTTTCTTTTGGTAAATGGTATACATCATAGGCGATGGTTTACCGCGTAAGAAAGGATAACCAGTCGTTCTTAAAGTCACTCTTAACTTACGAACAGCTTTATGAAACGGCCCCCAGTTTGGTGTCTAAACCAATGGTTTCAAGGGTCAAATAAGACATTTGGATAAGTAAATAAGGGCTGTCAGTGGTCTGGTATGTCAAGAAATGCGATATGGCCTCCAAAATGCAGGGTCTAAATTGACTGTGGTTCTTAAAAGTAGACATAGTTCATTAGAAATGCACATTTTGGATTTGATTTTGGTGTCTACACTAGAGTTTAAAGTATAAATATCGTTTCAAGTTGAAAGAACAGTCAGATGTCAAGTTTATCAAAAATCCAAGATTGCTTAAATGACTGCTATATATAACATGTACTTAAAAGTGGACATAGAACATTAAACATACACCTGGGGATATTATTTTGGTGTCTACACTAGTATTTCAAGAGTTGAAATTAAAAATATTTATTAAGGACTGGCTACAATGACTATGCAGTTATCAATTTTGCCTTAAAATCCAAGTTGGCTTTAAAAAATGGGTTCCAAAATGACTATTGTTACTTAAAAGTGGAGAAATTATTCAAACAATACAAACCTGTGAAAAATATTAAATGTATACACTTAAATGTATGGGATAAGTTATCATATTGATTCATGAGTTTGTAATAGCACCCATTTGATGATTTTTTAAAATCTACCATGGATTTTAGACAAAATGGAAAACTAAATATCCTTGTTATTTGTTGAATGTATTATCTGACCCTTTATACCACCATGTAGACATCCAAATTATTCCTCACATATTAATATTGTATGAACTCTGACCATTATTAATGAGTTTTAGGAATCATTTTAGATGCCATTTTGAAAACTTTCTTGGATTTTTAGGCAAAATGGACAAGTGCATATCTTTGTAACTAGTCGAAAGTATCACTATAATCATAAACCATTGAGTGGACACCAAAATCATATGTCCTTGGTGAATTTTAAATGAACTATGTCCATTTTTAAGTAACATCATTCACTTTAGACTCAGATTTCTTCACGCCATCTTGGATTTAACGGCATATACCAATGACTGTCCTTGTTATGATAATATTAATAATATAGGTATATTTACCTAGGGAAGCCACTTCAGTACTAAAAACTGTTCTCCCAGCGGGCCTTGCCATTATTATTACCCCTGCCTTAGATGGGCTGCCTAGCGCTCTAGCATTCAAGGAATTTCTTCCCGCATTCAGGGAATTTCTTCCTACCGGGTACCCATTTACCTCACCTGGGTTGAGTGCAGCACAATGTTGATGAATTTCTTGCAGAATGAAACTATGCCATGGCTGGGATTCGAACCCATGACCCTTTCAAAGTCAAAAGACCAATCCACTGGGCCACAACACTCGAACGGTTGTAACTAATTTTCAGACATTAAAAATCATGGTTTAGACATCAAACCATATTCTTGATGGATATTACATGTCCACTTGTAAATAACAGTGGCTATTTTATATTCTATTGTTTAACATACTCGACCAACGACTCTCCTTGTAACTTATTCTAACATGTCTAATGTATTATTAGACTCACTTTTCCATGGTAGTCACACACATTCATATTCCCGGATATTGAACAAACTGTATTGGTTTTTCAAGCAGCAACAGCAATTTCAAACCCCATTTTTGGAAGCCATCTTGGATATTTTAACATACCGGACCACCGACTGTCCCGGTATGTTGAGTCCAAGATGGCCTCCAAAAGTTGAATAAATAAAAAAAGGAAACGGTATTCTTGTCCCAATTTTGATCGTTGAAACCATGGTCTAGACACCAATTCCATCTATCTCAGGTATATAAAATGTGCTATGTCCATTTAAAGTATCAACAGCCATTTTAAACTCCATTTTTGGAAGCCATCTTGGATTTCTAGGTCCTTGCAACTTTTCCCGATATACTTCTTCAGCCTTAAAAATCTTTGAATAGAAACCAAATAAAGGACATTTAACAAAAAAAAAAAAGAATCCAGGATTTTTTTATTTTAGCCTAAGGCAGCTATTCCCCCCCCCCGGGGGGGTAGAATCAAACAAATTAGATGCCCATACTATGAATCGGCATTGGAAATAATTGCTCTTGAAATGTGTCAGCTTTCAAATTTATTGATAAAATTACAGTGCCTAGATTTTGATTTTTTTAGGGAAGTGCTTATCATAAGTTATGGCGCCCTCTAGTGTTGTAGTAAGGTTTTCACTGCATAAAATCCTGAAATGGGGATGATTTTTACATCAGTTGACCAAAAATAATAATATATATTACAGGTGATATATTCCTCTGTTTTTGGATTGTATAAAAAGACATTCATTTCATTTTTTAATCCTTTTGTCCTAATTTTAGTGCCAAAAAAGGGAAAAATAATATTTTGGGGGCAATATTTTACAATTTTGGGGCATTTTTCGTAAAGTCCGCCCCCATATGGTAAAATTTAAAAAACATTGACATCACAACATCATCAAATATTCATTCTCATACACCTCAGACAACTTAAAAATATAATTGGTGAGAAATAAGGTTGAAAACAATGGATTATCCTATTGGGCTTTGTACAGGCCAATATGGCGCCAAAAATGACCCCCCACAAAGGGAAGGAGGGGTCTGAAAATTTGAACCCCATCGTTTTTGGCCTAAGGGGACCCTATTGAAGCCAAAACAACCAAAAAATCAATTTTGGCACGCTAGTCCTACGGGAGCTGTATCAGTGACATACCGTACCACACTATAAGGTGCATGTAGCTTTTTTAGATTTGTTTTTATAAAACAATTCGTTACATAAATATGTAGGATCAGTTCCTTTAAAAAGGGATTTTTTCAGAAAAGTAATTTGTTTACTTGTTTTTGTGTATGGTGGTTTTAGATAGGTCAGTTAATTTACAAATGGATTATTCTGACTTTTTCATTGTTTTTATAAAACAATTCATTACATAAACATGTACGATCAGTTCCTTTGGAAAGGGGATTTTTTAGAAAAGTAATTTGTATGTTTTTAGTGTATGGTGTTTTTAGATGGGCGAGTAAAAATAACAAATTTACTATTCTTAAACTTAATTTTCATAATTTTTTCATATTTTCCTGTGAATATTGATTCTAAGCTGAATGCTCTCATACAATAAATAAAAGAGGTGAATTCCCTTTTTTGAAGAAAAAAAAATCATGGATTTGTTAATATGTACTGTGTTGTTCTTGTAGACCTGCAAATTGATGATAGTGGTTGACTTGCCAATTGTACCCTATTTGAGAGGGATTCTACTGTTCATAATCAAAGTTTGAAAATTCTCACGTTCATGATGAATTCAAGCTGAAGTATATAAATTTCTTGGATCCAAGTTCCAATTCTTGTTTATATATGACAATACAAGTGTATAGAGTGTCATTATGTATTTTAGAAATTGACTGCTTTCTACACAATCTCATTATTACAAACAGTGTGTGTTTGTTTACTATCCTACGCCGCAAGACTGTATTCTAGAAAATAGTTTGAAGCTCAAACACTCCTTACATATTTTTGGACAAATTTATCTTCCAGAAACGCCTGTTTACCTCAACAAGTATTTTAATAGACAACTTTACTACATGTAATATCATTATCACTTGATTTGAATATATGCATGGTGTGTATTTATTTGTTATTTATTGTTTAGATTATTTGTACCTTGATAATCTTCCTACAAACCATGTCTCAATTTAAATCTAATTCTTTATTACTTGATTGATGTTATGTATGATTGTATAATACCCATTTGGTTCAGAATAACAATTACTGAATTTGAAATTAGTAAGTTTAATTCAAGAATAGTGCTTGATAATGCAAAATAAATGTTGCTTAATAGGAAACTGTTGTAAAAACCAATACCGGTAAGTGAAATAAAATGAAATTAAAACCAAAAGATATGAAAATATAGTAGGTATTACCTTATCTCTTTTTTTTACTAGATAACTGCCTATCAAGCTTATTATGTCTTTTCATTACACACACAAATACTATTTTATAACAAACCACAATTAATCATGATATTTAGGAACTTTAGTATTTATTGAAGTCTGTGTTAATTTTATGGATTTTTTTAAACTTCAGTCTTTGGTTTTACATTGAGTTTGTGTATTGTATTTACTATTATGAGAATGTTTTCTTTGATTCACAGCTGTGTTGTATTTCATGATCAGAGTACTATATCTTTTTTGGAACAACTTATCATAAGTAATATAAAGTTTTTGTTTGATATGTCAGATTCTACTTGAAAGATGAAAAGTGTTATGTTACATCTGATCTTGACTTTGTAAGCATGTGTATATTTCAAAAGAACAAGATTATGATGATGAATATATATTGTAAAAGGGCAATTCAATGAAATACATGTACAATGTATGTATATCTTATCCCCTATACCTAGCACCTTTCTGAAATTATTTATCTCTAATTTCGAGTTTTTATGAGAACTTGTAATGCTCTGAAAATTTTACGGCTCGAGCAGTTCATAAATGGAAGAACGAATGGAGAGAATGGGGTGTGGACGGCCCAATCTTTCTTCAGTAATGAGGCATAAATACACAAAAATGTAACACGATTCCTGACTTTATCATTGGATATGTTGAAATTAGCTGTGTACTACATTTTTTTTCATTGCATAGAGATTTAGAAACTAGGTATACACAGGTGTTTTAATTGATGATTTTAAAAAAAAGGTGTATGGCTGGTGTTTTAAAAAACACTAGGTCATTTAACAATGTAATCCCCCGTTTGTTATTATTAGATAAAAAAGGGGGGAAAATAGTTGCCTTTAGATCTCCTTTGCCCCTTCATTTATGTGTACCCTTGCAATGCTCCTAGATTTTGATTTATAGATAAGTACGAGTGTTTATTGGCTGCATGATGAGGTGGACACTGAAATATACATGTATATCTAATGTATTAAATGTGGCAAATTAAGCAGTAAAACTATTTTTTGTGAAAAAAAGAATACTGATCATGTGACAGCATGTATGACAGCATGTATGAGTCAATGATGTGTTTGATGTTCATTTTTTTAATGCTATGAGTGTATAATTATGTACATGGCAAACTACCTGCAGACCTTGTTCAGCAATAAGTGTGTGTTAACTTATTTTATCTAACAAAATTTGATATGATTTGTATTATGTTATTCATGAAAGCTTTTCCGTCATGGTACATGTACATCCCTTTCTCTAGTATGTTCTCTTTGAACGACTTTTCCATTTTCCTTTGAGACTCTATCAAGATCCTTTATATGCCATTGTATTTCACCGACCTCATTGAATGTTCCAATGACGTGGAGTACCACTTTTGCCTGGTTGACACTTGAACGCATTCTGGTTCCCGCATAGTTTGCGCATGGGCACGCACTCATGCGGGCCAATGCGCGAGCTTTGCGTGCCAGCTTGCAGATATGTGCATGGCAGTGCGTGAAATACATGCCAAAATTTTCAACATGTTGAAAATTTTGGCACGCATTACAAATTCATGAACTGTTCGTGAACTATGCGCAACCTAGTCGTGCCACTGCGTACCACTTCGTGGCATCGAAATAGAAATTTCCTGGCACAAAGAATAGTAGGCACACCCCCAGGGTAGTGGCATGCAGTTCACGACTAGTTCACGACAGGGTCGCGCATAGGTCAAGCATACTTCACAAATGATATGCGCAAAATTGTGAGTGCAAACCACGTGATCAGTATGAGTCATCCTAATCAACGAACGTAGAGGGTGTCAACACAAGAACGTTGAATATTTAAATTTGCGCTCGATACGTCACAGAATAGGGTGTCGAGAATATTTGCTGAAAGCACGTCGGGACAGTGCGTGAACACTGCGCGAACTATGCGCGAACAATGGGTGAACTATGCGCAATGTGCAAACATGTCGTGAACTGATATAGCCAAGTCGTGCCATAAAGTGTCCCGCATTTGCATGCATCAATGTAGGGCAATGCGGGCACCACAACCGGGCATATCTCTTTTCTTTCCTCTTTAGCACACTGATTCCCCCTTCTCTTGATGTATTTTTCTTTCCCCTCTATTATTTTTCACTTTTATCCTGTGCCTAGTTGCCACCTCTTATCCATTTTGTTCTGTTTCCCTCCTCTTGTCTTTAGCTTCCCCCCCTCTTCTTTCCTTTAAACTCCCTTCTAGTACCACTCTTTCTCTCCCTTTTCTAACACAAACACTCTCATACACACATCCTATTTCTTTCACCAACATGTACTATCTACCTGTCTATTAGTTTAATGTCATACTTCGATTCCAGTCGATAGTGGTGCTGTTTCCTATATAGTTAGGGCCAAAATACTGATCATAGAAATGATTTACATACATTTTGTTTTCAGTTATAATTACAAATATTAAATATCAACCAGTCCCTCTGTTTTATGTACCAATATATGACAAGCGAGATATGCTATCTTGCTGTTGATGTTTTATACTACTGCAAATCTGCTACTATTGTGATTTGTAGATTTTAGAACCTTTGTTTTATTTGAATATTGATTTTATTAACAATATCTAATTGATTTATTTATGTACCTATTGCTTAATTTTTACAAGAACTTTCCTGCATACTGCCATGCATATGCAATTGATATTATAGTACATGTAGATAAGAATCAATACGCAAAACTGATGTTGAGAAAATTTATTTAGTGAGGTATTGAAATTAGATTTCAAATAGTTGGAGGTATGTATTATTTTTGCAGATGTCGAGTATTGAGGTTCAGTTGTATGAATTTTATTTTTACTTTATGAATACGACAAGAATATTTTACAAATTATATTAGAAAATTCTATGCTCAAGAGAGTTATATGTAGATGTGACATGAGAATAAAATATATATTATTTGGATTGTTGCCATGATTTTTATGTTGCTTGTCTCTTTTATTAAGTTGTTTTGTTTTCATTGAGTTAATTCGATGTAACATTACTATCATACACAGAGCTACAAACCATTATGTTTTTGCCACATTGCTGTTTTACAAACCAATTTACGGCATGTTTTTTCTCCATTCAATATTTTTTTCCAAGAAAAATTGAAATTGTATCCTTTATGGAGAAAAAAATGTCTCTGTATGATAAAACTTGCACAATATTAGGTAATGGGTTGAATGTAATTTCAGGTTACTATACCAAAGGTCAAAGGTCATTTGTGGGTCAGTGTTTCAAATTCAGTTTACTTGTGATGTTGATTAAATACTCTTTCTCTTTCCCAGAGCTTGGCAGGTTGAGTTTAAACTTAAAGGTTTTGTTGAGAAATTCCTCTGTTTAGCCATGATTTCCTTTTTGTTGGTTTAACGAGACTGGCTGCTCTGTCACAGTTTGAACAGGTATGATTTTTTGTTTCTTTTATTAAGTTATTATTTTTTCATTGAGTGAATGATGTGTGATGTTACAATATACAGAGCAGCCAACCATTATTATTTTTTTGGTATATTACTGTTTTACACTCCATATTACTTTTTTTGCTTTAACATTGTAGCTTCTGCTGGAATAGTTTTGTTTTTAATTTTTGTAGTTTTCAACATGGTACATGTAGCTTTCTACTGCAATTTGAAATAATTTAACTACACAAAGAAAATGCTCTTCACCTGATATTTATTCACACTATTAATATTGAAATACATATTGGGGGTGTTTCATAAACACTGTTCATGAGGTACTGTTACACACAACTTTATAAATAAATAAATTCATAAATACATAAGAAATTGAATAGTGCATTATGTCATGCATACAAATTGTACTTATCTTATGAAAAGCTTTATAAAACTTTCCTGATGGTTTCATAAAAGCTACAAAAAACGGGAGAGTCAAATAATTCAAAGCCAAGCTGGAAGTAGTAAGTTTCTTTATCCTGACTTTAATAACAATTTATAAGTTTGTGTGATAATTCCATTTAATACACTATGGTTATAAACTTTGCACTGCTATATTTCGTGACAAATTTCTATTATTTAACAAATACATTTGCAAAAGATTAAGAAACAAATCAGCTTTCCATATACCATCACTTTACAAACATCTTTACTAATAAAAATCCTCTAGATAAAGAAAAGTAGGTCCATGTAAATTAATCCTGATCCCAACATGTAAATTAAATAATCTGCTCATAGTTAATATATACCTGTATATTTCTCTGTAACATCGTACACAAAAGTGGGCCTATAATATGTAAACATACCCAAACTAAAGTTAGGCTCTTAACTATTAAGGTTAATACACTGATTTATTCAGAATCTAAGGCAGACTCACAGGAAAATGGTGACTTAGGATAGAGCAACCGCTACAAGTATTTTCAAGTGTTCATTTGACACAATTTTAAGAAATGATCACTTTGCAATCTCGCACAGACAAGAAAATTACTGATTTAATAATACCAAAGTATTGCAAAATAAGGTTGATGAAATAACACAGAAAGCTTATAATGCACAAAATAAATTAAAGGTTATCTTGCACACTTTGACCTTCCATAAGTCCAATGAGTAAATTACCAATGGTCTACTTTCATTTAGTCTAATGCCATTCCATCCATCAACATTTCGTCTAATAATTATTTAGTCCATTAACCATTTGGTCTAATCATCACTTCGTCTAAATCACCATTTTGTTCCATAACCAGTTGGTCTAATATCCAATTCATTTTCATTCATTTGCACAATTTAACTTAGTCAAATTAGATAAAATGGTATATGGACTAGATTGCAATTGGACCAACTGGTTATTAGACGGAATGGCATTATACTGAATGAAAGTAGACCTTGTGGTAAGTGGATGAACTGATGGTAGACCAAATGATAGTAAGTTGACGAGTTGGCAATTGGACGAATCGGCAGTAGATGAATTGGAAATAAATCAGTCTAATGTGCACCTGAGTAAAAGCAATTTTTTCTACCAGATTATGAAAATAATGTGTTATATACATTGTATATATTTCTGTATTACTAGTAGACATGACAATTACCTGTAAATCATTTAATATACTACATGTACGACTCTCAAAAATCTGGCTCAGAATATTCACATCAAGGAACATCACAAGTTTCAGCCTAATCCAATGAGTCATTGTATATTTGTTTATATCCCTTCCACCTGTCTCATTCCTCATCACATCAAATAAGAACAAAAGTTCATAACTTATGAAAAATTTCATCAAAAGTTTAGGATGCTAGGCGCACCAAGTGAGATGTACACAATGGGTAGAGCTGCCATGTTCAGCAGAGTACTTGTCTTGAGCACAGTGCGCTAATGGGTCGGGGGGGGGGGGGGGGTCAGAAAACATGCATTTTATTTTTTCCCGAGGGAAAACATGACTGCGACGTCAGCAAGGAAAATGATAGATTCATAACAAATGCCTTTCCTAGTAAATTTACTTTTTTCTTTTCTTGTGTGCACTCCTAATTCAACAATTTCATAAGCATGCTAGGGATAATTGCAACTATCTCTCTACACACTAAAGATATATATTTTTTAAAATTGAAAGACGAAAATACTTTAATACAAAACCTGAAACTAAGTACTATGTTGTCCTGAGTATCATATGCAGAGATTCAGTTTGGCAAACACTCCACTTAGCATCATTAACATTTCCACTGAGGCCAAAAACAGATGAGGCTAAGTGGTATAATAGCCTGCGATTATTTGACCTTTGGGAAATTAAAGTCTGAATAACAGGCAGTCACATGTAGGCTACACCTATTTTGTCTAATAACCACTTGGTATAACTACCCCTCTTATGGGGTGTTGCAAGAAACTTGCAATCAATTGCAAGTCTATTTTGGTCCCTAAATCAATCATTGTAAATTAGTGATTGATTGCTGATCTGCTCCTTGAAACAAGAAGTTTTAATCTGATTTTCTACAGCTAACGTTGATCTATCAGTTGAAAAATTGCAACAGAATATTTGCAATTGATCGCAAATATCTTCTTGCAACAAGTCTATAAATGTTACTTGTTTTGAACCAAATTTCATTTGACAAAGTAAAAAGTAATTAGCAGATGAAGTGGGAATTAAACGACTGTTGTATTAGACCAAATGAGAATGGGGTAGTAGAAGTGGGTATTAGACCAAATATAGTGTAGATCGAATGGCAATTGGACCAAATTGACAATAGACTAAATGGGACTAGCCCTCATGGCACGTGTATAGGACTTTCTGAGAAGGAGACCAACTGCTAGTAGACTATGAACCTTTGGCACTACTTATTCCCTCAGGATTCACAGTAATATCTTTGATGCTGTCAAAGATATTTTATTCCCTCGTTGCTTAAGCACTATTAAGCAACATACCCACTAGTCTAGCTCTGGACATTAGTAGATGTTGGTCTGGAAACCCTAAACTCACTCCCACATCAATACATCAGTCCTCATTTTAGTAGGAAAAGGTGAAAAGAGAGAGGACTGATATTTGTGCGAGTATAGGGTTTTCCAAACAAATAGCTTTGATCACTCAGTTGCTTTTATGTTTGATTTTATGCACAAAAATAAAACAAAAACAATGCAAATTATCCTTATCTACCAATTCTGATACATGTCCATATGGAAGGGGTAATGTCTTGCAACATTTTCAGGAATTAGGTGATATTGTGAAATTGACATGCCCACTTATATTTTCCTTAAATGAACCAGTTAACCAATATGTTTGCCCATCTGAAACACTTGAAAAATCAAGCCTAGCAACTAGTTTATTTTGTGACCACTTCCTCCAAGTCTCAACCAGCATGGCTCAATTCTTCTCTGACCTCTGTAAGAATGTACCCAAGGAGATTTTGACCTCTCCACTTGTTCTTGTTCTTAGCGTTTGGATTGTCCTTTCCCATACCGATACCCCAGATCCTGTCCCGAGGGCTCGCCTCCACCAGCGTTGTTCCTCTTGTTTCCAAAAGCTTGGCCAAGATATCAAGGTTCTGTGAGAACTGATGACAAATGAAAATAGGAAATGGTTAAAAATTAACTCTTGTACTGGGAACAACAGAAAACAAATTGTACACAGAATTTATAAAGAATTATGAAAAACTTCAAATGATTGATATCTCAATCTGCCAAAAAATGATTAAAGAGTAATGAGCAAATGAGAATAAAAAAATTACTGAAAAATGAATGGCAGAGCTACCAAGTCTCGCGCATTGTGCGTGAGACTCTTGCATTCAGGGCCCATGTCACGATCTCACACATGGCACCCATTTTTCTCACGCATCGGGACCTGACAGAAAAAAAGAGAGAAAAAGTAATATTATTCGCTAGATTATACGCACTGGCTGACCACCTTTGCATGCCGTCGCATCTAATTTGTTGCTTTATGTTTTTCAACTCTTATGTACGGACTTGCTGAAAAACAGCCTTGCGGCTAAAAGCCGTTTTTTTATCCCGTATTTAAATAAATAAAACATACATCCATACAACATACTGAAGTATAAACAGTATTCGAATATATAGTGACGCCTGGAAATACCCGGCGAGGTAATAAAACACCACCCAATACAAACACATAGCTCCCCGTTCACCTCAATCTATGGGCATTACGCACGGCGCACGTGCGCCGCTTCCCCCCCAAAATCAACCCCCGACGATCGACGAGTGTCAAGGTTAACCAGTGAGAGTTCTGTGTCTGGAGAAAGAAGGTCAAGTCAAGTACGTGTTCAGCCGCAACATACAGGACCTCTAGATTTTCGCTGGACACCACGTACTACCGAGGGATATTATACACCTTGGAGCTCAGGGGCATTTATCCAGTAAGTGCCTCAATCATACTTAATTAATACATTAATGGCGCTGTCCGAGCAGCTCCAGCATTTTGGTGATCAAATGTTAAACACTGCTCACCATTTTGAACCCGTTTAAGGAACACGTTTTCTGCACGGGATACCGGATAGAATTAAAACTTGTGTTAGGAACTTAGGAGTTAGGTAGGATCTAATATAAATACGGTACGTTAGAAGTAGGCCAATAATAATTAGTTTGTGTACATATTAAATAGTTATTGCTGTCACTGGCTAGGTATAGGGCCTAAATTGCTTAAACTAGCTATTTATCTAAACGCAAAACATTCCGCCCTAACGTAGCTGCCGCCATTACGTGTGGCTGCCTTTGTCTTTTGTGAATAGCCTATTGAATTCGGGCGTGACTCACATGATTCGAATTTCGCGCCAGCGGTAAAAAACGCGGCTCGAATGATAATTGTTGCCAATTTACAATTGGAGGCAAAGTAAATCTGTTAAATAAATTTTTCCCTTTCTCATATTGGCATCCTTTTAAATAAAATTTAATATTGGTCGAGTTAAATTTAAATATAACTTTCCCTTACTGTTCTCTAAAAGTAAATATAAAAGGAAAACCTGTAGTTTAAATTAATTCTTTATGCTTATTTAGGTACTCTGCTATCACAGGCGGTCTCATTTAGCATTTAATGTAGATTTAATTGTTCTCTTTTTGCAATTAAATTTTGTGACCCGATTATTGTTTCCATTTAATGATATTTGCTCTTATTTTTGGAATCAATATTGTTTCCTGATACTCCAAATCGGAAACATTGGCAGTGGTAAAGATCAATTTATCACACTGCACCAGAAAGATTACAATAAATAAGTTGATGAATGATAGATAGGAAATTTGGATTTAATTATTGTTATTTTGTCATTCTCTACTTTAGGAAATAATTGCAGATAATTGTTAACTGGAAAATCCGCTCTATTGTTACCAATTATTTGATGTTAACTTCATAACTTGCAAATAATTGATAATATAATTGGATGTAATTTTCTATTTGTATTTGCAATAGTTGAATGAATGCTTACAGCTTCAATTTGCAAATAATTGATTAACTGTTAAATTGCAAATCATTTGAATTTGCGATTGGTTTGCTGAATTAAGTGGATAAATTTTAAATGATTATTGCTGAATGTAATTGATGTATTTCTCCACTATTTTCTAGCGAATATTCATCAATTGTCTTTGAATTAATTTTATTTGCGGATTCTGATTTTAATTTTCTTCGCAATGGATAAGATCCGTATTAATTCTTGTGATAGGGATGACTTGTTACGAGTACCAGGCATTGGCTCCGCCACTGCCGATCGCATTCTTGCGTTACGCGAAGCTACCGAAAACATCACTCCCGAATTATTAGCTTCGGTCCCGCATATTCGTAACTTAAACGAAGTGATAGATGCTTTTGATTTTACACCTGCTGGTGCAGATGCACTCGCGCATATTTCACCGGTGCCTCAGGCACGGAGGAGAACTCCTCCACCGCCTATTGCCCCGTATCCTTATGATCGTTTTTCCGGCACCAGGACATCCTAGGGCTGCATCCCTCCCGATAAGACTCTCTGACTCTACTGTGTCATATGGTCAGCAGGGACAATCCCTACCACTTGACATCGGTAGACCTCAAGCTACTAGGCCCATTGCGACACCACGGGCCACAGTAGCTAAACAATTACAGGGTGCTCAGCAAGGAGCCTCCACACCCCAGAGGAATAAGGTTGAACAGCCCTTAATGGGAGAGGGGGGAAGGCAAACCCAGGGCGTGCCGAGAGATCATCTTGAAACAATCCCCGATTGCGGGGTACAGCAGCATATGTATGGCGAGCCAAGTGGTCCCATGGACGAGCCACTGCATTCATATGGCGAGCCAATTGGTCCATCTGCCTTCCAGACTGTAAAACAGTCTCGCCTTCCAAGGGAGCACTCCATCCAGGAGGCTTCACATCTTTTGAGAGAGTTACTTTCTCTGTTTCAGATGGAAGTGCCCCCAAGGCAGCTGAAAGAGGATCAATTTAATGGGTCGTTTCCCCGAAGACCAAGGGATGATCTCTATTATGATCGATGTACTCATATTCGTGATCGATATCTCCCTGACGATCGTGATTGTTATCATACTCGTCAGACTTATGATCGGACCCCAACTCATGCTCTAAGGGATGATGATTTTTATCCCAATCAGGGTGGAAACCAGAGGGGATATTCAGCATCAGTAAAGGTGTCGCCGCCACCTGTTCGCCGGCTCTCACCACTGCCTCATCCCGAACTGAATCAGCCTCCTAAGCCGGCTCCTAGGTCCAATCAATTTAAGCTGGGTTCTGGACCTACCCGACAGAAGAATGTCTCTTCCGTTACAGTTCCAAAGTTCAACCAGCCAGAGCCAAGGCCTTCACCCAAACTTCAGGGCCATAGTTCAAACCGGCCCGAGATAGTTCCCCCCACCATTTCCTCAGGAAATTCAGGAATGCCTCCCAAGCCCGCTCCCAGGACATATTTACCTAGAACAATTGTTTTTAATGGTTCAGGGAGCTGGCACGCATTTTTTGCCAAGTTTACATCATTTGCCAATGATAGTAATTGGGATGAACAACATAGGCAAAACCAACTGTGTTGGGCATTAGATGGGAAAGCCAGCGAGTACTACGCCTCACTGATTAGACGTGAACCGGCCATAAGCTACTATGATGTAGTTCTGAAGTTGGAGAAACGATTTGCTCCACAGGAACTTCCGGAAGTCGCCCAGGTGCATTTTAATTATGCAAGGCAAACTTCCGAAGAATCATGTGTAGAGTGGGCCGAGCGACTACAGGCTTTAGCATCTCAGGCATTCCCCAATCTGCCCGATAGTTACGTGCAGAAGCAGCTTGTGCTGCGCTTCTGTCAGGGATCGACTGATCGCGAAGCAGGGCAGCACACACTAAATCATCAACCCCTAAATCTTGATGATGCCTTACGAGTTTCCCGAATGTTCCAGCATGCCAGACAGGCCATGCAAGGCAAACCTCGGAAGGACATCAGACAGTTATCTACCTGTGTAGACCCCTTTGAGAAGAAAGTGCGGAAGATGGAAATACCTGTCCCATCTTCACTTACTTCTCACTGTTCCGATCTTAGCCTCGAAACTCGAGTCTCCCAACTAGAACAGAAATTTGATTCGTTTCAGAACTCTGTCAAGGGGCAGCTAGACTCAGTCGAAGCAAAGGTGGGAACACTTCACTCTATGGTGCAAGGGCTCATCACAACCCTTCAAATGAGGAGTGATCCTCCTAAACCCAGATCGTCCCCAGGAAGGACGTCCCCGGCCAGAGGAAAACTGAGGTCACCTGGCCCAGACAATCCTTGCTTCAAATGTGGCAAATCCGGCCATTTTAAACGGGACTGTCCAGAAGTTGAACAAGTGAAGACTGTTTCATTTGTTGGTGACGAACCGGGAAACGAGTTGGGATCGGAGGAACAAGCCCGACCCCGATCCACATAGCCCAGGGCACTAATCAGACTTCTTTGCAGGTCCCTGCACTAATCGAGAAAGATGAAGTGCCCCCATTCCCTGCCTTATCCAAACAGACTGAGGCAACAGTTGAATGTTACTCGGTAGTGTGCCCCACCTCTACTTCATCTACTCTTGCTTCCTCAGCAAGGGTATCTGGAGAGCCGTGGAGTAATACTGGTGCAGACTCCCGAGAACCTCCTCAGTTGCAGCCTACCATGGTAGAAAGGAAGGGGCAGCCTACATCTAGCATAACCTGCCCATGGGTGCTACCTCCATGGCCCCCACCAGCCAAACCAGAATCTGATCACAGTCCCCATGAGATGCGAACTACGGAACCTGCCACCATGGATGACTATCCAGAAGATGTCATCGTTTGTCAGCTCAAGACATCTTCAATGTTTAGTATCGAAGTCCAAATAGGTGGCAAGCAGATAAATGCAGTTGTGGATACGGCTGCAGAAGTCACTATCCTGTCGGATCGGGTTTACCAAACTCTTAGTCCCAGGCCGCCAGTTATTAAACATGTTATTTTAAACACGGCAGGCCGTGACATGCAAATGGGCGGTTTGATTGTCGGTCCGATAGTCATTAAAATGGGAGAATATTCACTCACTGAAGTAGTCTATATCGCTCCTATCGAAGATGATATGCTACTTGGGGTTGATCTCCTACACAAATACAGTGCCACCATCAACATCCCTAGAGCAACATTGTCATTTCAAGGCAAGGACATCCCAATGATTTGGGGAAGAAATGAACGCGTTTCCATTGCCCAAGTACTGGTAAAGCAGTGTGTGACCCTTCCTCCCAGGTCTGTGAAGAAGGTAATCTGCACACTAGACAAAGCTTTGGAGCAGTTCATCATTGAACCACATTTCGACCTTCCTGGACTGATTCCCCGCTCGTATCATGAAACAGCAGGAGCCATTGATCTTTATGCACTGAACCCTACTGACCGAAACCTAAGTTGGAAACAAGGCATGGTAGTTGGGGAAGCCTTAGAAGCTACCGCCATTAAACCAGGCTTGGATCCGCCAAACGAGGGCAGGATGCATGCGCATGACTCCGCGTTGTCATCACAAACCAAGGTCAGTAAGCAAGTGCGGGGTGTCGGTTTGCCTTCGCCGACTCCAATCCCTGCTCACTTACAGGGCCTCTGGGAGCAGTCCATCGAACACCTTACCCAAGATCAACAAGAAATTCTAAGGGAATTACTGTTAGAATTTGAAGGGGTCTTTGCCAGAGATGAATTTGACCTAGGGAATTTCACTGAGATAGAACATGACATTAACACGGGGGACGCAGCGCCAATCAAACAAAGAATGAGGCGCACCCCCATGAACTTTGTGCAAGAGGAACGAAGTCACCTCAACAAAATGCTTACAGCAGGGGTAATACAACCATCTGTATCGGCATGGGCATCTCCTCCTGTCCTAGTTAGAAAGCGGGACGGGGGAGTAAGGTGGTGCATTGACTACCGACGGTTAAATGATGTAACCAAAAAAGATGTATACCCCTTGCCATGCATGGAGGAATGCTTGGACACCCTTTCCGGGAATATATGGTTCTCGAAACTGGATGCCAACTCTGCCTACTGGCAGATAAGACTCAAGAAAGAAGATCGGGAAAAAACGGCCTTTATCACAAGACATGGCCTGTATGAGTTTGTACGCATGGGCTTTGGCCTCTGTAACGCCCCGGCAACTTTCTCGAGAGTGATGAATCTAGTCCTCAGGGGTTTAAACTGGGACATTGCCCTGGCATTCCTAGACGACGTTGTGGTGCTTGGAGCCTCTTTCATTGATCATGTTAAGAATCTCAGACAAGTATTGGAGCGCTTTCGAGATCACAAACTCAAGCTCAAGCCAAAGAAATGTTCTCTTTTCCAACAACGTGTCGAGTTCTTGGGCAGAGAAGTGGATAGACAGGGACTCCACCTCAAAGACGATCACATTAAAGCTGTGGTCAATTGGCCAACACCCACTAGCTCTAAAGAGGTAGAGCAATTCCTAGGGCTCGTCAATTACCACAGAACCTTCCTGAAGGACTTTGCAGACACCGTAAGACCTCTTTATGGTCTTACTGGCAAGCAGTCTTTCCAATGGAAACCAGAACACCAGGATGCCTTTGACAATATCCGGCAACTGATGACGTCTGCCCCAGTTCTTGCCCTACCAAACTCGACTGACCATTTCATTTTGGATACTGATGCGTCTGGCACAGCAATCGGAGCTGAGCTCCTTCAGGTCCAGAGTGGACAAGAGCGTGTCATTGCGTATGGAAGCCTATCTTTATCTCCAGAACAACGGAGATATTGTGTCACCCGTCGTGAACTGCTCGCTGTTGTTAGATTCACACGTCAGTACCGCCATTATCTCCTTGGAAAACCATTTACGGTTAGAACAGACCATGGAAGCCTTACATGGCTACTCAACTTTAAGGAGCCCCAGGGCCAGCTGGCACGGTGGCTTGAGGAACTGGGACAATATGACATGAAAGTGGAGCACAGACCCGGCAGGAAGCATCAGAATGCGGATGCTCTTTCCAGAGTCCCTGACGAGTTCCTCTGTGAAAATTATCGTCTTGGGGGTCTCCCAGAATCCTTGCCTTGTGGTGGATGCTCCTACTGTCAAAAAGCCCATCAGAACTGGTCGCACTTCGTAGCCACTGTGGATGATGTTATCTCACTAGCTACAAAGTCGAAGCAAATCTCCGAAATCACTTTGAGTCTCCCTGAAGACTTAGACTACAATGTTACCCACGTGGATATCCTTTCCACTGTAGGGGAGCCTATCATATTCGTCAGTGGGGTAACAGTGGAGGACCCTAGGGTTGACGGTGATGATGGGCCTCCTGTTAACAATAGTGAGGAGGATCTCACATCCCAAGAACGCTTGCAAAGGGAGCAAGAGACCGACGATCAGCTAAATCACTTACGAAAGTGGCTGGTATCCAATGAGGAACCAGATGAAGGTACCCTCATGTTATGGGATCAAGGTGGAAAATTTCTCTGGGTGAACCGGGATTTGTTTCATATGAAAGATGGCCTTATCTGGAGGAAGGATGAAGCCAATGACCTGTTAGTGGTACCACATTCTTTACGGAATGAAGTGATCAAGCTTAACCATGACCTCCCATCCGCTGGCCATGCTGGGATAAACCGGACCTACAGTAAAATAAGGTCCCGGTACTTTTGGTACGGAATGTCCCGTGACGTACAAAACTACATTACAGCTTGTGCTACATGTAACAAGAACAAAAAACCTGTGAGGTATGGGAGACATCCCATGAAGAACTATCATGCCGGAGCCCCAATGGAACGGGTACACCTTGACTTCATTGGGCCCCTGCCGAAAACCTCACAAGGTAATGAGCACATTCTTGTAATGGTCGACCAATTCACGAAATGGGTCGAATGTATCCCCTTGCCATCCCAAACAGCAGAAACTACTGCCCATGCAGCCGTACGAGAGTTCTTTTGTCGTTTTGGTTGCCCTCTACAGATCTTTACCGATCAAGGTAGAAACTTTGAGAGCCGACTTTTTGTCAGCGTGTGTGAGGCTTTACAGATTCATAAAACCAGTACCACACCTTACCGGCCATCTGCTAATGGACAAGTTGAGCGGTTTAACCGAACTGTCATGCAGGCTATAAGGTGTTATATTGGAAAATCTCAAAGCCAATGGGATAAGTTTATCTTTCAAATAGCAGGGGCTATCCGATCCACCGTGAACAGAAGCACAGGCTTCACCCCAAACATGCTCATGCTTGGCCGGGAGACTAACCAGCCAGCAGATCTGATCTTCCCTCTTCCGTCCGCAGCAGAATCAGGCTCAAAGGAGGAGTATGTTTCCCAGCTGACACAGACTCTTACCCGAGCCCATGAAACTGCTAGGACTAAGCTCCGGGCGACCCAAGAGCGCATGAAGAGAGATTACGATGTCAGAGTTTATTATTGTCGTGAATTCCAAGAGGGGGACAGAGTTTACTTACTTGACACGGCCACTCAAAAAGGGAAGACAAAGAAACTGTGTCCTCCCTGGAAGGGCCCGGCGACCATAATTAAAAAACTCTCTCCCTACCTCTATCGAATCTCATACCGGAACTCAACGTTCGTTGTAAATCATGACAGGTTAAAGAAATGTACTAACAAGTAAACAAATTTATAAAAATAAACAAATTAAAACCGGACAATGGGATCTGACGACTAATCATAATGGGGGAAATAATGAATAATTTAGAAGTGTTTCCATTCCCTAAATGATTAACGCAACAGTGTTATTGATCTTCTATCCACACAGAATGGATCCCATCATCGATCTCTTTCCCCCTAGTCCATTGTCCAGGGAATTTGAGGGTGAGGTGAGCGGGGAAGAAACCGAACCTTACACTAACACTATAGAAACCGAACCTTACACTAACACTAATCCTGTCAAGATGGAGATAGAATCTGAAACACCTCACACAGTAGGTAGAGGTAGAGGCATAGCAAAATACGAACTGGCTTTCCTGACTGAGCCGGTGGTAGGGAAAAACACAGTAGGTAGAGGTAGGGGACTCGCAAAATACAAACCGGCTCCTCTAATTGAGCCTGTGGTAGGGAGGGATGCAGGCAAAGGTGCCTTGCTTCCTGGCTCCAGCCATTCGCCCTTCCGGAACCCCATTCAACATGAAGAGGCTAAAAAGGGGACAAAACGACCGTCCACCTTCGGGGGCGACCAACGTTCAAAGAAGCACAGGTCAGTTTGCCCAATTGTAGGTTGTGGGCATGCGTCCCCCAAACTAAGGTGGCATGTTTATTACCACCTTCCCAATTTCTTCCGCCCTCAGGAAGAGCATACCGGCCCAGGGTGGTCGAAAACACTCTCAAAGCGGGCCAAGGCTTTGCACATGGTGGCAAACTTCCTTACAGGCGTTGACAATATTGAAGGACTTATAGACTATACAAACAAAAACTGGCACTCTGTCCAGAGCCCTCTCAGCGAAACCGACAAGGTAGAAATGGGCTTGCTGCAGGAGAAAGAGGGTTGGGAACAGGTAGTTCCCACCCTTCAGCCGATCAACTCCCCGGCTATCCTTGCGCATTGGCGGCCCTTGGTGTTCCTGTGGGACAAACTCTCTCTTGAACAGAGAGGGGCTATTAACCAACTAGAACTAGAGCCCGGACTCCAGAAACCGGCTCCCATTCCAGCCATACATGTTCAAGGGTCGAATGTGACAGAAAAGGTTCCACCCGAGGTATCAGGGTTTGACTCCCATTTCCATCCCGACAGGCTAAATGAACTATCTTCAGGTGTCCAAGATGTGAGCAAATCGATGCTCCCAGGCCGTGAACCGGACCACTATGTTCCAATAACTGGCGGGGTTCTTAATTACTGTGACCCTTTGAACTTCTCCCATCCAGAATTTGAAGAACAGGTCCTGGGCCGAATAATTGATTCCAATTGGAAATTGGCCATCGGAATCCATCCGAAACAGGCGGCAGAGTACACGCAAGGCCAATGGGAGTGCTTCCTAAAGCTCCTGTCCAATCCCCGGGTGTCGGCCATCAGTGAAGTTGGTTTCGATTTCACGGTGAAAAAACATCTTTGGCGACACCAAGAGGAGCTCATGGACCGGATCCTATCTCTAGGGACCCTAGGGCGCATCTTAGTGATGCACTTGCGAGGGGCTGATGACGACAAGTACAGTAAGGTCGTGAACCGGCTGGCATTGCGACGTCTAAAGAGGAAGTGCCTCCCTCACCAACGGGTGCACTTGCACTGCTTTACCAGTGACGTCAGTATGGTCCATGCCTGGAACGAAGCTTTTCCTCACTGCTATTTTGGTATCACGGGTAAGGTCCGTTCGTTCAACGAGGACCAACTCGCAGCACTGAGGGAAATTCCCCTGAACCGTCTGTTACTAGAGACGGACTCCCCTCACCTCAAGTTGCATCCTGGGTGTACCTATAACACCCCGTACTATCTTGGGGACGTGGGATATTACGTCGCCAGGGCACGCGGAGTGCCCCTCGCAGAAATAATCGGGGCTACTTACACAAACGCACAGCGTTTGTACTGTTGAAGTAGCTTTAGGGTAACATGAATGAGTATCCATCTCAGTAAATCCTGAGTAGGAACTCATTATTGTAAATATTGTAAATAGAGAAGTAGTTAAAGTTGTTTTTGTTGAAAATTCAGGATTACGTTTCATTGTTTTGGTTGTGGTTTGTTTTATATTGTTTGTTTTCCTTAATTCTAAACACTGACAAATTCAAAACACAAAGATTGGCAATTTCAACATAAATGATTTCAAAATATTTGCCAATCTATAGGGCCGGGGGGTGTGAAGTATAAACAGTATTCGAATATATAGTGACGCCTGGAAATACCCGGCGAGGTAATAAAACACCACCCAATACAAACACATAGCTCCCCGTTCACCTCAATCTATGGGCATTACGCACGGCGCACGTGCGCCGCTTCCCCCCCAAAATCAACCCCCGACGATCGACGAGTGTCAAGGTTAACCAGTGAGAGTTCTGTGTCTGGAGAAAGAAGGTCAAGTCAAGTACGTGTTCAGCCGCAACATACAGGACCTCTAGATTTTCGCTGGACACCACGTACTACCGAGGGATATTATACACCTTGGAGCTCAGGGGCATTTATCCAGTAAGTGCCTCAATCATACTTAATTAATACATTAATACCCTGGCACGCAAGACGATTCGAGAGTGCAGTCAGCGCACAGCTAGTACATGATATGATGAATCGCGTGCGTGCATCGCATGGTTTTGTAGTATGGATCGATATCATGATGAAGCCCATATCTCACACCCACGCGTTGTGCGCGCGCCTTTTCGAAACGTACAAGTGTAAGTACTGGCCACGCGCACGCAGAGATGCCGAGTCATGAAAATCTCACGCATAACATTTTTTTGAACTTGGAATTTCTGGAATGGTCCAAAATGTTGTTTCAATGTTAGCTACACCACGCTAAACATGTTTTAATGGCACTATAATGTCAACATTCAAGCAAGACTGAATTATATTAATTAAGCTTTGCTACCCTATTTGGGCATATGATTTACACTTTAGGAGCGCTTCCAATCTTTTCATATCAAATTTGATTTCTACACTAGAACATGAACTTAGAATTAATATCTAAAATATACAGGACTGGTAACATAAACATTGTGCATTTATGAAGATATAAAGTGCTTTGAAATGCCATTCCTGGGCCCTGTCTTACAAAGAGTTACGATCGATCCAATCAATCGTAACTCTATGGAAATCCGTCAGTGTCATGATATTTTTCTACAGGAAATTTGTAAAATGTCCTTTGTAAACAAAGGAGAACACACCAATTTGTTAAATCAATGAAATTATGGATATGAATTCATATCTAGAGAAAATTTTGAACAAACATGCATTTTATATGTGGACTTTGCTGGCTTACCATAGTTGTGGTTGATTGGATCAATCGCAACTCTTTGTAAGACAGGGCCCAAATGTATGATTCTAACTTTCCAATGTATGATATGTTATGAGATATGGGTGACAGAGTGTAGCAGCTCACAGACTTAGATTGAAAGATAATCATTGCCCTTTTTTTGCATTTAATTGCACACAAATCAATTTTAAGCATATAAAGCTGATTACAATTTCCTGGGTTTGTCATCAAATTTTCATACCTTGGCCAAATTTCCTTTCTTGACGATCTGTCTCCTGTGTTGTTTCCAAACTTCTTCATCGAAATTCCTGACTTTCCTTCCCAAAGCTTTCATTGCCATGGGCTTGGTTGCTACAAGAATCTGCTCGGCAATCTCATGGTCCCCAAACAATACTGACATGATGAATAAACAAAAAAAATATAGTAATTTTTATTAAAATTCTACATCTTCACTTAAGAGAAAAACTAATGAATTGTCAATTGGTTTCTTAATTGGTTTATGGGTTTTATTGTCAGGTTGACAATTTTTATAACTGAACACTAATCTTATCTTTTTACTTTGCATTTATTAATGTTTTTGATTAAAATCAAGCCCTAAATGGGGAACAGTTGAAGACCTACTTCCATGAATTAATGTAGATGGATTTATCAACCCATCCATGTGGATTTATGAATATGTCTTTCATTGATAAAATAAAATTTTAATGTTTCAACTGACATATTTTGAAGTGGATCATGTGAATTGAAGATACACTATTTAAATCACTATTGTCATATGCAGCACGCATGTTTATCATTTTATATATGACAAAAGTTTTACAATTTAAATCATTTAAAATTCATCAACCTATTCCCAAAATGAATGATTCCTGTAAATATATGTATATGTATTACGTTACTGTATTGCATGGAATATTAGTATAACATCGCCAAGAAGGCATTAGTCATGTATGATCATGATGATAATACTCACCAGCTTTTTGATGCATCATATACATCTCTGCACAAGTGTATTGCACCCCGTCTACTACGAAGTTTGCAGCCCGGAACTGACTAAAAGGGGAATCCTTTACACCGTAAAAGAACGTGTATTTTTCTTCTGTTTCTGAATTGGATGCCATTGCCATGATTTACTGCAAATGCAAGACGTCGACAGATCGCGGCAACACTTTACAGGATGTACTGGAAAAATGCAGAAAGCAGCAGTCAAGTTTCTAGGACCAGGTCTAGCTTTCGTCCAAGCTCAATCTTCTTCCAGAAGTAAGTAAAAAATGTATGATAGTGTCGATGTCCAGTGATGCCAGAAATAAAATGAGCTGTCGTTTTGCAGACTTTGCCTTTGCACTGCACTGTGCACGACCGCATTTCTCTGGATTGTGCAATATTATTATTGACGCTGTTTATTTTAGTCATATCGCTTTGTCTAAATTCAGGAGACTTGTCGTAATACGCGATCTTGAGAAAGTAGCACCCAACGTGTTTCCATGACGTCTTTACAATTATTATTCAATAATTATGAGGTTTAAGGCGAAAAAAATCAAATATACTGGCAACGATATTTTTAGCAGCATAAATAATCGATTAGACTTAAAGTTAAATACAAGCAGAGACTCTTAAAACAAAGAATCAGTCTTTTATGCAGACTGAGTAGGGGATTTCCCTACGTTGAGCTGACGTATGGATCAAACTGAAATTTCATTGGTTATCGTCGACGATCTCGCGGGAAGTTTAGCTTTGGAAGCGGAGGGGGCACGCAAAACCACAGGATTTGTTTACATTTACATCCTGGTATAACCTGTGCATTAAATTGTCCGATCATGCTCATATCTTTCTAAATAAGTGGACAGGAAAAAGCGAAGAATTAACGTTTTTCTGAATTATTTTGTAAGTATGGTCTGTTTTTTACTTGAATGTTTGTAGAACGAAATTGTATTTTGTACTCCCGTACCCGAACGGAAGAACTAAGTTAGCTCGGCGCGCCCGCCTGGGCTGGCCGCCGGCTGGAGAAATGCTTCATGCATGTCATGTGCGGTAATTGGACACGCGGTGCGAATGCTTCTACTCTTCCCGGAATCCAGGAAATTCTGGGAATTTTTTGTATTTTGCATTGAATCCAGGATCATTCTAGGATGAGGAATTCCGGAAAGATATCACTTCCGGGAATGATATTATTTTCTGAATATTTATGCAAACAAACATGATCTACATGTAGCATGTCTAGGCTAGCCTGGCTGGGGCGTTGTGGGGAGTGAAAGTTATATACTGTACGTAGCTCACTCCCCACTAACGCCTGGAATCACCGTACATGCCTTTGCGTGTAGCCTGGGATTACCCATGGTGAACCTAGACCTAAATCACCAATTTTAGTTATAGTTTTTCGCCCAAAGTTATGTAAATGGGCAAGTTTTATGTTTACCCCCATTTTATTACGTCTTGGGGGTAGTCATACGACAGTAAGTAAACTAATGCTTGATATTGCTGCTGAATTTAACTTGACTCAAATCGTCAACCAGCCTACGAGAGAACTAAACATTTTGGATCTTTGCTTTGTGTCACACCCTGATTTAGTACTAAACCAGCAGGTCATTGCTGGAATTAGCGACCATGATATAGTTGAAGTTGATATGAAACTTACTGCAAAGCTAATCAAACCTCCCAAGCGGAAAGTATTCCTATACAAGAAGGCAGAATTTGGTAAAATATCTGAAATCATAAGTGAATTTGATAGATCATTAACTGAGGAATATATCCGATCGTCAGATGTTAATAAACTATGGGCTGATTTCCAATCAACTCTCCAGGCAGCCATAGACAACTATGTCCCCTCCAAACTTAGCTCCACCAGGTACAGCTTACCATGGGTAGACCGTTCCATCCGTCGAGATATACGCCGAAAACAAAGACTCTACAATAAAGCCAGAACATCTGGCAGCAGCAAGGATTGGGAAAGCTTTAAGTCCCAACGCCGCCTTATAGATAGGAACATTAGTAAAGCCCATAATCACTATGTAAATAACGTCATAGGAGAAAGTCTCAAAAGTGATAACACTAAACCCTTCTGGAAATTTATCAAGAACACCAGACAAGAGGTATTTGGAATCTCTTCTCTCTGTACTGACGGTAGAATGGTATCAAGTGCAAGAGGCAAAGCACAAGCACTTAATCAACAGTTTTGTTCTGTTTTCACTGAGGAAAACTTGGATGAATATCCTGATCTAGACCACCCTAAATTACCAGATCTGCCAAAACTTACCATAACAGTAGCAGGAGTTCAGAAACTTTTGGAGGATCTGCAACCAAGTAAAGCAACAGGACCAGATCAAATCCCAGCCAAAATACTGAAGAGTTGTTCTTCATCCCTGGCTCCGGTATTTCAAAAGATCTTCCAGAAATCTGTTGACACAGGGATTGTACCAGAAGACTGGCTTAAAGCAAATGTCGTCCCAATCTACAAAAAAGGAGAACGTACAAACCCCGAGAATTACAGACCTGTTTCACTCACTTCCATTCCATGTAAAATCTTGGAACATATTATCTTCCGTCATATCAAGGATCATTTGGATATCCATGATGCAATCACCCATCATCAGCATGGATTCCGACAAGGCAGATCATGCGAAACACAACTCGCAGGCCTGATAGACGACCTAGCAAAAATCCTGGACAACAGGAGCCAAGCTGATCTCATCATACTTGATTTCAGTAAGGCCTTCGACAAGGTCCCTCACAGAAGATTGTTACGCAAGCTTGAACATGATGGTATTAACAACATTAACAACAGCCTCCTTCACTGGCTAAGCATGTTTCTCACCAAGAGACATCAGCGAGTACTCCTGGAGGGAGCTGAGTCTCAGGAATCTCCAGTAACATCCGGAGTACCTCAAGGGACGGTTCTAGGGCCTTTGTTGTTTCTTATCTACATAAATGACCTACCGATGATGGTTAAGTCCAAGGTCCGGTTGTTTGCTGACGATTGCATAATCTACAAGGAAATAAGAAAAGAAGAAGATACACAAGCTCTTCATGAAGACATCGACTCACTATGTCGATGGGAGTCTCAATGGCAGATGTCATTTAACCCGTCTAAGTGCTACACCATGCATATTAGCCACAAAGTCAAACCAATCATCACTCCATATACAATGAAGGGGAAAAGGCTAGAACAAGTGACTCACCACTCATATCTTGGCCTTGAAATACACAAGGATCTCACTTGGTCTCATCACATAAACAAGATTACAACTAAAGCAAACCAAATGCTGGGTATCATCAGAAGAAATCTCCATTCATGCAACCAATCAGTTAAAGCCACGGCCTACAAAACGCTTGTCCGCCCACGATTAGAGTATTGTGCTGCAATCTGGGACCCATACCAAGCTACCAGTAAGAGGAGCATCGAGGCTACTCAGCGTCGGGCTGCTCGATTTGTGGTGAACAATTATGACAGACGATCCAGTATTACAACCATCCTGTCCAACCTACAATGGGAAACCCTTGAAAATCGTCGTACAAAGCTCCGCTTGATTGCCATGTTCAAAGAGGTTCATAATATCACTCCGTCGAATATTAAGCTTCGTGAGTGGCCTGGTCCAACACGACGGCAAATTGGACCTAATATATTAGAAACCCCTTCATTTAATAAGAACTGTTACCAGCATTCATTCTACCCAAGAACAACCAGGGAGTGGAACCTATTGCCACCAGATCTGCGCAGCATTTCAAATATAAATACCTTCAAGAATAAGCTGGATGAAATCAATGTAGAGGAGCTAGTTAAAAAGGCCCATTTTAAAATATAATTGAGGAAACAGACCCGTTCACACCGACTGCGCGGTATAACAGCCATCAGGCAGTGTTTGCGCAGTATCCACCAGAACCAGAACCAGAATTATATTTGTTTTATTTTTCATCAAATAAATAGTCGTAAAATTGAAAGAAATTAAGAGCAATAGCGTTCACTTACCCCTGTCTGTTTACGCCGCCATTTTGATTTCTTTTGTTATGATACCTAGATACACACGCGTGCAGAGCTGCAACTTAGATTTTAAAAATACTTGCATTTGTCAATAAAAATCACGATTTGTAAAATATTTGTTTCGGTTGAAAAATATCATGAAATAATTTATATGATATTTATCGATAAAAAAAAATATTTTGCGATTCCTGATATCTATCGGCAGATGCAAATATTTTTTTAATTCAAGTTGTAATGTATTTTGGTTGTTCCACTGAACTGTCAGCTCCACTCATTCAGTGAACAAGGTTATAATATAACCTTGTTCTCAGTTATATCTCCATGTGTGACAAAATAAGGGTGGCAATGTTTGGCTTATTTTCTCTTTTTCTTTGGGGCAAATGCTTGATTTTTTACACTGACAGTTTTCATTAGACCTGTTAATTCATACTGCTTGGCTCTTATTTAAATTTGATTCTTTATATCATTTTTTCTTAATTAAAAATAGAGATCAAAAAATGAAAATTTTCTTGCCATATTACTTTCCACCAATAGAGGGCGTACACAAAAATATGCCCAAAATTCAAGTTTTTGAGCGCTCTGGTGAATACAAAAATTATTCCCACATTACTAATGATAAATAAATTGAAACTGTTTGAAAATTAGTAATTTGGGTCACAAAAGTGACATTTTAATGATTTTTTTAGAGTGTGTGCTCTATACTGCATTGGCATACCATAGTCCTACCTGTATATTCTCCACAGGCCAGATGGTAGCAGTGAACAAGTTGTCAGCTCCACTCACCAATAAGTACATGGTGAATGGGGATGATAGCAAAATGTCAGAAATTGTTAAATAAATCCCCAGAAAGAAACTATGGTTATTCCTGTCTAAATTTTTGCTTGCCTGATATAGAGTCTATATGTTATATTTCACCCCATCAGTCTTTTTTTAATCATCATGGAACTGGGCCCTATATTTCATCTTTTTGTGTAATATGGAACTGGAACTTGCAAGACTGGAGTCAATGGAGATCTTTGTAAAATTCTGGGAAATTTTGTAAAACTCAAGGAACTTTTAACGTTACAGGGTATATTCCAGAAATTTTCATTTTGAAAAGTGGAAGCACTGCTATCACCCCCATATCATCGCACACACACACACACAGTGACACACTCTAGTCTAGACTATGAAATGTTACCCCAAAAAGGAGAGGAAGAGAGTTTATTTTTGTTGCATATCATGGTTATTGATCTATCATCTAGACTATGCTATATTGATGAAGAGAATCAGCCAAGTGAGTGTGACTGTAGAATGAAGTGAAGTAATTTTTGTAAGTTCACAACATGAATTGTGCAAGGACTTCCTCCTGAAATTTGGTTCTTGTCTGGATGTAGATCTAACGTTAGGTCTAACAATATTGCAGAAAATACATCATGCAGCAGTGCTGTATGCAATTTTGGAATTGGCTGAAAAGCACATCTGCTATTACATATAAGATCTTCTTTTGCTACGATCTTCATAGGGCTGTGTGCACAGTCTATCTCGAAGACGAAATTAAACTTGGATGAGGAGTATTTTCAAAGTGGTTTTGCAGAAGGCTGAATTTGCTATTTGATGACCTAACTACTCTTTGTTATAAAACTGCTGAAGCAAGGCCAATTAATTTTTTTGCACTTTGACTGCTGGATCGTTGTAAAGCTCAAGCAGGAATATCACAAAAATTATAGAAATTAGAACTTTTAATGAGATTTCTAGTTCTGCACATTTAATTGAGAATAATCATGTTGCCATTTTAATTTCAGGATTAAGGCAGCCATATGCCAGAGGGACATTTCTAGGGGTGTGTTAAGAGGCCTACATTTATAGATTAGTTAATTTAACTTTTTCTTATAACATTCATTTTTCTTTGTAGGCATCAACTGGGACAGCCATGTCTTCTCCGGTGGCAGTCAATGACATCACAATGGATGACCTTGGAGGTCATGATAGGCCAGGGGTTATTTGGGACCTTGACCCTAACTTAACCCATGAAATCTATGAGGATCTTGGAGTTGAAGTCTTAGACAAGGCAGAGCCGAAAAAGATTCCCCAGAAACGAAAAAATAAAAAAACTCCACCAGACCAAAAGGTAACTCCTTCAAAGTCAAGTTAATGATATCGATCTTGCTGGCAGAAGGGTGTGATATTCTTGCCCGCTCTGTACAATGCGCGTAGTGCTTGCTTAAGATTTAACACCCTTGTGGAATTGAAAATCACCGTGCACCCACAACGTACTGCCCCTCTGCCAGCCAAGTGATGATATAGAGCCAAGTATAAAGTTTCATCAGTTTAAAGATTTGCATTACTTCATAAAAAACTGACATGCATAACGTGGGCTGTAAGCCTGCTCTTTACAAATTGGAGCCCATGATATTTATCTCCTTTTTATAACATGATTTTGCATGACATCTGATAAAAAGGTTGATTTATAAGGAGCAGGAGTTTTTATAAACATCTATGAAACAATGAAGCGTACATTAATGAAAAATGTTTGAATAAGAGGACCATTGAAAGTTTGAGAAACTTGATGCATTTTTATTACTATGTTTAATAGTACTTTATCAAAATGATGCAAAATGTACTAATGCTTAAATTATTCTCATTTGATTCTCAGATGACTTACAATACTCTTAATTTTACCCTTTCATAATGCACCATTGCTGATATACAGACAGGGATTCGATGTCCCTCCCCCCCCTCCCCCCCGTCCAAAATAAAGTTCATGATCCCAGCAAAGAGAATACGAAGGTAAAAGAAAAGGGTAAGCTTAGAAAAGGGTAAAATATGAAGTTACACGTATTCTTAGGAGATAGTGTTAAAGACTCACAAAATGTTCTCTCCTTCAAATGTATTCATCCATTACACCAATTGGCCTCATCCTTTGAAATCCCCATGAAATTGAAAATTAAAGAAATAAGATCAATTCAAATATTTATTTTTTAACGTAATATGTTCTTGCTTCAGGCTAGCTCAACCCAGACGAAGCCTGCCATCGTCCACACCACACCAAGCCCAACCGCTGTAAGAGAATCCGCTCAGAACCACATCCATAATGGACAGAACTGTAGCTGCGTTCGTCGTATTTTCAAAGGCAATAAAGATCCAGGTGCAGGTGAGTACTGTGCAGGGACAGCGGAATGGTTTTGAAAACGGGGGGGGGGGGGGGGCTGAAGCCAACCCAATCCCCCACCCCCACCCTTTCTCATTTTTAAAAAGAGTATAGAGGTAAATTGCCAATTCGTCTACTGCCAACTCGTTTACTCACCACATGGTCTACTTTCATGTAGTCAAATGACATTCCATCAATCAACATTTCGTCTAACAAACATTTGGTCCAATAACCATTTAGTTTGGTCCAATCATCACTTGGTCTATTTACCAATTTGGACCATTTGATCTCATAACTAGTTGGTCTAATATCCACTTTACTTTTCATTCATTTTGCACAATTAATACTTAGTCCAATTAGACAAAATGGTACATGTATACGGACTAGATGGCTATTGGACCAATGGTGAGTGGACGAATTGACAATTACACCATGTGGATAGTGGACGAACTGATGGTAGACCAAATGATAGTAGACGAGTTGGCAATTGGATGAATTGGCACTAGACAAATTGGATATAAACTGTGTGTAGATAGAACGTTTAATATTTCTCACTGTAAGATATTAGGGTAATGGGAAATGCAATCCCATTATGTTAATTATGAAATTCAGCACAAGTAAGGATCATAAGTTGTGAGTATAAAAACTTATGAAAAGCTTTATAAAAGGCTCCCATAATCAGCTTGTAGTTGAAATTCATATAAAGTTGATCTGATTTTGTTTCAGAGTAAGAATTTATGTCCTGACCATTTAGTACTGGCATACTGCAACCCATGACTTTTGATGCATCAGATAATTGTCTTTGATGATACAGATTCTACTGTTTTACATTCTTGATCTTGGCCCATCTTACAAAGAGTTGCAATCAATCCGATCAATAGCAACTATGGAAGGCCAGCAGCATTAACATCTAAAATATATGTTTGTTCAAAATATTTTCTAGAATTGATGTATATTCATACATTCCCTGTTTTCTTGAAATACTTAGTATGCTTCTCTTTCTTTTCAAAGGACATTGAACAAATTTCCTGAAACAAAAAGTATGACATTGTTGGATTTCCATATTTGAGATTAATCGGATCAATCGTAACTCTTTGTAAGATGGGGCCCTTATATTTGTATTCTTTGTCATTATTATTGCTGATCATTGTTATTGTTATTTCTGCACATTTCGTAATTGTGATTTTATATTCTTTGTATTATGTCACAGGACTGCAATGTAAAGCAGCCTCTATCCTGATTGTTTGTTAAATCCTGTTTAAATATATTTCAAATAAATAAATAAACGGATAAATCTGTGCTGCTCCTCAATCAATGTCCTATCATTTTTCTTCGCAGATCCATTTTTGTATTTATCAGATGAAGTGATCCTGTCCATCTTTCACTGGTTACCAAAGAAAAGTCTTACCCATTGTGCCAAAGTATGCCGGAGGTGGAGAAGACTCAGGTGGGTGTGGTCTACAGAATATACCTCATGAATATTCATGATGAGATTTTGATGTATGAATCTTTATCTCGCTCACCGGAGGTGAAGGTGAGATTGAGGAATCCAAGTGGCGTCTGTCAATTCATTGTACATTGTCTGTCCATCACAAATGTCTTTAATATGATGCATATCTTGGCAACAGCATTTGTTATCTTGCACTTTGTTTTCAAATATCAAAGAGTTATAGCCATGTACTTTTAATAATCAAATCTAAAATCAGTAATCAACATCTGGCGAACATTTAATTAGTGTAAAAAGTAGTATTCAGTTGCCAAATGTTGGTAGAATGATCTAATGTTTCAGCAGCCTACACCCACTACATCCACTTCCTGTTTGGTCTAATCTCACATGGTCTAATCCAACTGCATCTTTTGGATTACTCCCAGGCCTACTGGCTATTGCCTTGTTAGAGGATGGTTCCAAGACCATATTGGAGTTAGACCAAATAAGATTTAGACTAAAGTGGGTATTATACCAGTTGAAACGTAGACCAATGACAATTATAGCACATTGATAGTAGACCAATCGGGTACCTGTAGCCCAGGTAAATATAGACTTTTTTTTCCTTTCCTCAGCTACGACGAAGAGCTCTGGAGGAAAGTTGACCTCTCTTCGCGTAACTTCCTGCCAGGAATTCTGGGATTGATCCTGGAGAGGGGTATCGTCCACGCAAAGCTATCCCGCTGTACCATTACCGGACCAGTCTTTGATCCTGATCTTGATGGAAGTGCAATGGAAGAGGGGAACTCTGAGACTGATGACCTTAACAGGTAGGACATTCAAGATCGGGATAGGGTTGTGTGGAAGGGCATTCATGTTTATAAATATAATAATTTGGTCCAATTCCAATTTGAGAAATTCTGAGGTCATAAAATGCTATTTAATTTTTTCTTTCAGACCAATTTTTTTTCCGGGGGGGGGGCTAATTTGACCCCCACTTCAGATCTAAGCCACAAAACGTCAAATTGACGTTGCTAAATTGTTGATGCTTTTTCATTTTGTCACGACTTTATAGTCACAGCCACAATTTATGTTTGGTAATCTGAGATCTTTTTTTTCATAATGGTGTAATACTCTTGAACCCTAAAATTATTTGGGGCAGTTATGACCAATACCCAAAAAATTATTTGCACGTATATACCACATTCACAAACTCCCATGATTCGAGTCCAGCGCCACCCCCCCCCCAGCCCCCACATTTAGTGATGGTTTTAGGCTCAAAATCTCTATTTTGACTGAAGAAAGACTTATCAATAGCTTCTCCATAGTCAGTGGGTGACTCACCGCATATTACACCGTTTATTACTGCACATGCCACATGAGCCTTCCGCAGCAGAGTAGTACATTTTGGCCATCTTATATGCTAAAATCTTCAGAATTCAAAATGGATACCATCAGAAGTATTCCTCAAAAGCTGTGAGTACTTAGATTGGTGACTAACTTAGCTGGGGTAATAGGAGCGCTGTCAAGTTTAAGTGCAGAATAAAAAAAATATTACTTGCCAAAGTGCTTTTGAGTGGTCTTTTAATTGTTTCACTCACTCCTGTATGAATTATGAATGCGTATTTTGCATCGGATGGATATGGTATTACTCAGGCCTGGGGTCTAGGAAAAATGAAATCTAAATTTTATGCAATCAGTTAAAAGGAACTTGAATTGACTATTTCAGCTCAAGAATGTCTTCTGTCTCCACAAACCCGCTGCAACTCGAGTCATTGGACCTCTCGGCGTGCATCAACGATGACCCGGCAAACATCCAAACTGTCCTCGCCCGATGTCCATCTCTTCGGAAGCTGAGTCTGGAGAGCTGCCAGCTGAACGGCAATGCCCTACTCACCCTAGCTGAAAATGGAGCTTCCCTTGAAGTCCTAGATCTTGCCATGTGTCGTCTTACCAACCCTGAAGCGTTGACAACTCTCATTAGAGCCGCTTCGAGGTGAGTCGTTGTTTTGTCTTTTGTTTCATTTTTAACAGACAGTATGGCCCGTAGTCTGAAATCAGGTTTAATTCACACTCTGATCTAAAGTTGTGGTCTAACTATGGAAAGCCAGTTGTGACAGAAATTTCTCCCAGTAAAGGTTCAATTTATGAGCTCATTTGACTCCAGAAACATTATTAATTGTCTGGGAAGGATGAATAGGATTGTTGTCTTCATCATCAAAGAATTAGAAAAGAGAACAGCAAACATGAGAAGAATACAATGTACTAAACATTTTGAAACATTTGGCTTCCCATAATGTTAGCACAGAGTTAGACCATGCTTTAAGTTAAACCAGACTTCAGAATACGGGCCTATCACTTTATTCATCTCCCAACTATTAAGCTCTGTTAACATTGTGATCTCCTAATTTCAAATTAAAATTCTTTCATTTCAACCAGACCAAAATACAATGCAAAATCATGATTACAATTGATAGTATAACTGTGAATTTGACATATAAAGACGTGTACAGACATTGCATTCTTTGTTTATTTCATAGACACAATTCATCATAAATACATAAAGACCTGGGTCCCGTAACACAAAGGTTGGCGATCGATCGCACGCTTGATTATCACTATTGATTGTACATTGTAGTCAATGAAATCAATCTTAGAAAAATGTTCTACTATCATTGCTAAGTTTTGTGTTACGGGTCCCAGAAGAGAGTGTGAAACGTGTAAGGAAAAACTGCCTCTTGGTTTACAGCATAAGAGACCCAACAGGAGGCTGCATCGCACGGATGAATGTCAGTGCGGCCTATATAAATACAGCTCTTAATACAAATGTTGTGTGAAGTATTTCCTATTTTTTATTGGTATAGGTTGCAGAGTTTAAACATTTCTTGGTTGGGCCTGTCTGCAGAGAGGGTCAAGGAGTTGATTACTGTTCTTCCAACGAAACTGAAACATCTCAATATTAGTGGATACAAGGAGAAGCTCAAGAACAAAGGTTAATAATCAGCTTACATGTTTTTTTTTCATTTCATTTTCATTTATTGATTCCACTTTTAAAACAAATAACATAATATACAATAAATGTATTTGTAAACATAGTGTTTCAGTGATCAAATTAAATATCTAACATAAGTATTTAAACAAAAGGTACACTACAAAATGTAAAAAAGTGAGGGGCCTAAACAAAAAGCAGAGCTTGTAGAAAATCAGGCTCCCATTGAGAGAAAATATAATTTGCTACTTTGAGCGAACATATGTGGAAACAGAAATCGTATTTATTTCAGAAATTGTTTTACACAAAATATATCGAAAGGCATCAAGTTACCAGAAAATGATGAAGAAGAAATGGAATGAAAATAAAAATAGTAAGATAAAATGAAATTGGAAAACGACAAAAGACGGAGGGGTGGGGGGTCAAGGGATAAATAATAGTGTAGAATCTCTGAAATTTTGAAAAAGAATGGTCTTTCATTCATAGAATATGTAAAATACAAAGAGATTACCACCCAAGTGTTGTAAATGTTTACCTGGGAAGAAGAAATCCCTTGAATGCTCAGTAGCTGTGCTAAAGAAGGGGTAAATATGCAGCTCATAAATAAGTGTTGCATATCGTCACCATGATGTGAACACCCAGCTTGCAAAATTACCTAAAAACGGTGACAGCTGAGAAAAAGCAAGATTCTCAAGTTAATACATTAGTAGCAACCTTCTTTTGCCTCGAAAGATTTCTGTACAGGAAGCAGAAGATCATATGAGGTTGCAACCATTGCCATATTACCAAAATACACCTTTTTCTTAGCTGCCCTGAAAATTTCTTGATATTATTTATTTTCCTTCTTTCTCCTGCAGATGTGGTGACCATCGTGACGAGATGTCATGAACTGAAGCAGTTAGATCTTAGTGATAGTACGTCCTTGGGTTACGATGCCATTTCAGCGATAGTACAGAACCTTCCTTGCCTTGAACACGTATCACTCAGTCGCTGCTATGACATCCCGTTCTATGCCTTTGTGTGAGTACAATGATGATTCATTCCAACCTGCATAAGCCTGGCTCACACCTTCGCGTTCTAAGTTGTGTATTGCTGCATTAGCAAAAAAAATAAAACGCAATACACAGCCTAACGCAGCATACTACGCTGTAAAATATTCAGTAGCAATGTGGAGGCATCGTGGTCAAGTGGTTAGTACTCTTGTCTTTCAATCAGAAAGACGTGGGATCAATTCCAAGCTATGGCGTGTTTTCCTTCAGCAAGAAATATACACAGCACTCATTCCAGGTGGGTGTTTCATAAAGCTGTTCGTAAGTTAAGAGAGACTTTAAGAACGACTAGTAATCCTTTCTTTTGGTAAATGGTATACACCATAGGCGATGGTTTATCATGTAAGGAAGGATCACCAGTTGTTCTTAAAGGGATGGTCCAGGCTGAAAATATTTATATCTTAATACATAGAGTAGAATTCACCGAGCAAAATGCCGAAAATTTCATCAACATCGGATAACATATAATAAAGTTATTGAAGTTTAAAGTTAAGCAATGTTTTGTGAAAACAGTCATCATGAATTTTCATTAGGTGGGCTGATGATGTCACATCCCCATTTTCCGTTCTGTTATGTTATTACATGAAATCATAATTTTTTTCTTTATTTCATACTTGTGTGAATAATATGTCTCCCTTATAATGAAATAAGTTGCAGCAATAAATATCTAATACTAAATAGGTTCATTATTGCGGATTGAAATAATCGCTAGAGGGTATTCATTTGTCTCGCAATCTACTATGGTCAACAAGGAAATTCGTGATCACTCTCGCAAAAAGTGTTCACTGGCTTTCTAGGAAATTTGTGATCACTCTCGCAAAAAGTGTTCACTAGCTTACAAGTTCACGAGCTTTCGAGTGCCGCTGCAACTCTTTATCAAGTGACACGGATTGTCCGATATCGTACTCTATTTATACTAACCTCCAAGACCGTACGCACAAACGCGAGAACAATAGGTGGGCACTGATCCGTTGTGTGATTGGTCAGGAGTTATGCAAATAAGCCGGGGGTATATGCAAATACGCCGTGGGTCGGCAATATGCAAATAAGACCAAAATTGGCGGGCTCGCTAGTTTCCCGTGGGCGGGGGTTGACTGGCTGAGCGGTCCCTCGATCGGGGCCGGGAACGATCGGGTCGGCGTGCACTGCCAGGTAAGGGGGTATTGTGCTGTCGGATGGTTCGCATCCAGAAATCGGGGATGTCGATCCCGCTGTCTCTGTTGAAATTGTTAGGACAAAGACGTATACTAATAGCCTCCTTAATCCTGCGTGTATACCAATGTCTTTCTTTGGCAATGCAATGTACACCCTCCCAATCTGGGTGGTGTTGCTTCACCAAAAGCATGTTCTGCCACCGCGGATGTGTCGGTTCGCTGTAACCGAACATCGCGCTTGTGTTCAGAAATGCGTTCAACTATCGGTCGGGCTGTCTTATTAAATCAGTTGTCAATCCAATTTTTCTAGTTCTTGGAGTAAAAAATTTGAATAAACCTAATTTCATATGATAAAATACAAAAGAACAAGTGGAGATGTGACATCATCAGCCCACCTAATGAATATTCATGACGACCGTTTTCATAAAATATTCCTAAACTTTGAAATTCAATAACTTTGTTATTTGTTATCCAATTTTGATGAAATTTTTGGCATTTTGCTCAGTGAATTCTATTCTATGTATTAAGATATAAATATTTTCATCCCGGACCATCCCTTTAAAGTCGCTCTTAACTTACGAACAGCTTTATGAAACCTCCCCCGGGTGAGGTAAATGGGTACCGGCAGGAAGTAATTTCTCAAAAAGGTGTGTGCCCCAGAATCAGTAGACTAGCTTAGCCAGGGTAATATAGGAGCCTGAGCACCTAGCAAGGTGGATACGTGCGCTATACAAATTCTATATTGTTATTATTATTTACACCTTTGCCGACAAGCCCATCCGAGCTCATACAAAGTTGCATGCACTAAAGCGAGGAGGTGCGACCTAAAGCGAGGTAAATCAGGCACTAACTCTGCGTTAATGTTTGCCTTTGCCACTCGTTCTTGGTCATTCTTGCTCTCATTTGCTCATTGCCACTTGTCTTTGCTCGTATGAATTTTAGTTGTGTTTGATTGTATGAAATTCAAGAATCCGAGCTACAATGCAAGGCCTCTGCGTCAGTCTGCGTATTAGCTTGTTTCATTGCATTGTTTTGCACTTTGACTGCATTTGTCCACGTTCTTGCAATCCCCAGCTGAATGCAAGCCCAAAATGCAAAGGTGTGAGCCAGGCTCTAGCGACAACGTGTATAGAAGGACCATGATGGCCCCCTTCTGATCTTGGCCGCCGTTCGCGCGATCGCACCAAAATTTGGCACGCACATTCTTTACCCCATAAACTACAAGCTACATGTAGTATAAAAAAGTTCTGAAAATAATATTTTTTAATTATTATGAATAAAATATGCAAATTTTTACATGAAAAACATTATTTGCATATTTAATACCCTATTTCACTGCAACTTCTCTTCTTTTTTTGCAGATGTCATCTTTTTAATCTCATTTAAAGGTTTCCACAAAGAAAAATTGCAATTTTTCCTTATGTAGTTCTTTGCTTTTAGAATTTCTTATGTATTTCTTTGTTTTTTCAATGGAAATTATTACAGACCATTTAAAAACTAAATCAAACCCTAATTTACTTTAGCAGACCATTTAAAACGAAAAATAATCACCCTTTTATGAATTTCATCTCCCATAGACTTTGTACACATAGTGCAAAAATGAGCCATTTTAAGCATGACATTGCCCGTAAAAATTTGCGTGACGTCGCAATGCCATACCCGTATGTCGCAAATTTGGTCTCAATAGTTGCATAGGACTTCAAAAATTTTGCGGCACTATCTTTTTGCATTTCGGAAATATCGCACGAAGCGTCGAGGGGGCTGGGCTTTTAGGGTTTAAAGGAAGCTGTCTACAAAGACCACTGCTTATAATTGTTTTTCTTACATGTATGCCTATCTCCCTTTAAAAGTAAATGCCAGTTTTGGTAACGATATCAAAATGAGTTCGTACAGAATCCAATGAAATGAACACCAAAGTGTCTGTATAAATAAAGAATATGTGCCAAAGGATTCTGGAAGAAATTGTGTAATTGCTGAAAAATTAGCAAATAAGCACAGGATTCGGGTCAAGCGTCGGGCACGACACTCAAAGCAATAATATTACACTGTCCCATGTGCACTTATCTGTGTTGATGATCTTCAGCGTGAATATTTTTCAGTGTAAATTTCAAGATTTCACAATGTTCAGTTTATGCAACTGTCCCAGATCTAGATCCTCGATGATATACTGACAAATATGCCTAGTTTTACAGACTTTCTCATGAAATCAGTGTTTACTGCAACTACCCGAATTTCTCTTTAAAGGCCTCTTGATTTCTCTCCCTTGAATATTATTCAATGAAAAGTGTAAGACATGCAGTTATAAGTAGAAAATACAATCTTATCCCAGGGGTGAGGCTAGGTAAGAAGTGCTGCATTACTGAATTGATTTAAGTACAGAAAAAGTTATATAAAAATTACCGCAAATTATGCTAGTGCAAATATTCACTACTGAATGATACGCGCCGTATAAGCTAAAACAATAACAACAAGTCTTAAATGTTGTGACATCACCCCACCTTACTTTGTACGATCACATGTGATGTGATTTTGGCTATAAATCAAAATAGTATTAAATTTTAGTATTTGCTTAATCAAATATACCCTCTGCGGGAACTCTTTTTATTCTCCTCCTGTCCCTTTTCAGGTCTTTGATCGACATATCAACCCTAGAAGCCCTTGATGTCTTTGGCGTGATGCAGGATCGGGAACAGGAACGGCTCCGCGTCCAAATGCCCAAGATCTCGATCAACTCCTACCCATTCTCATCCATCGCCAGACCAACTTTCTCAGCCAAACAAGCTCATCACATTTGGGGAGTCAGATGTGAAGTTGTATAAAAAGAAAATCCTTATACTGTATGGGGTTTAGCGCTGCAAGTCATGTAGTCAGGTCCTTATGCCGTACCAACATTCTTGGAGTTATATGTGAAGCCATGTACATGAAGATGAAAACCATATTGTGTTAATTCTGTCAAATCACATTGATAGATCCCTAGATCCTTATGTCTGATGGGGTTTGGTGCCGCAAAGTTCAGTTGGGGGTCAAAACAAATAATTAAAAGAAATTTTAAGGGAACTGTCTAGATGTAACTTTAATGTATGCAGAGGCAAGTGTACTTACTGAAGATATAAATATTAACTCATCAATATCATTTCTTAAACTTTCTATCTGCTGTTTTAAATCAGGATTACCAATAATATGCATGTATATAGCAGTCTTTGATTGTGTATCAAAATGCATGGTTATTGCTTGGGATCTGGTAATGCCTGAAGTTTCGATTGTACAGGATTTTTTAGCTTTTCACGCTTTCAGCATATTATACTTTCTTGAAAATAGAAAAAGTTTCTTCTGGTGGAATAAGAGCTTATACCATATATAATCTTCCAAGTGTACTACATATAGTATGATAGACAACATTTCTTCTGATGGAATGAGCGCTGTACTATATATATATATATATCTCCTCAGTGTACTATATGTATTATGATCAACATTACTTGAACTTTACACGAAATGGACTAGACAAAATGGAAGTAAAAGTGGAATGTTGGTACTTTTACCACAAGAACATAGGAATGTCCTGATGAATAAATGACCACTTTGCTTATAAAGCTCTGTACCGCTCGCACAGAGACCTTGTTAGCACCAACAGAGACCCTGTTGCAACTGGTGCTGTTGTAGCGATGCTTAATGACCTAACTTTGTGGTCTGGTGGTTACGGCTCTCGCCTCTCAATCAGGGGGATGCAAGTTTGAATTCCAGCCATGGCGTGTTTTTCCTCGGCAAGACATTTACCCGCATTGTGCTGCTCTCCACCCAGGTGAGGTGAATAGGTACCTGGCAAGATTAATTCCTTGAATGCATTAAGTGCCTTTAGTAGGTGGAGCTAAAGCTGGGGTAATATATATACAGTGCGTCCCACAAAAAAGGAAACTTGTTTCTATAAATAGATTTCGCAATTATGAAATGTGTTTTTACTATAAATTTGATATTGTAAGAGTGGAATTTCATCTTTGATATGAGACCAACATCTTAGCAAATCGTTCGCGGGTGGCAGATTATAAACAATATTGAGGTATGTCAGAAGTGATTTGCACCAAGAATCACATGTGAATCTGAATCCACTCTCATTTCAGGGATCAGTGAGAAAAACTTAACGAAGAATAATAAAGAAATGCTAATGAGCCAATCGTCGAATAAGCACGGTCGTGGTATCACTTACCAATCTTGTTCAACTTTTCTGTGCAACCTGATTTTGACATTAAAACTTCAAAATCGTCTTGCTCATGAGCGCGTGAAGTGTTCCATCTCATATTAGGCGTGAAAATATAGAGAAATGATTGAATGGTATGATGATGTAAATGGAATATCATAATTCATTTTCCTTTGAAGAAAAAAGACATGGGAATCCCGGTTTCCTTTTTTCTGAGACACACTGTACAGTGCACCATTGAATCGGTACCACATAAATGCTATATATTATTAACATCTTGGATCAAAAATCGGGAGAGGTGTGATTGGGTCAGCTGATAGTGCTCTGTTAGCGGTAACAACATTTCTGTGTGGCCGGAACTGGCCGTTGGTGTCTGACCTTGAAGATTGCAACCTGTGATTTGATACTCTGTTTCTGATGAATAGGGGAATGAAAAACCAAATGAGACCAGTCATTAAGTTGACTTTACATGTCCTAAATTTCTTGAAGATAATTCCAGTTGTGGTAACGACCTCAAAGTGAGTGAATAGAATCCAAGAAAATTACCATCCAAGTGTTTGTATGTATAAATAAAAATATGTGCCAAATGGCTCTGGAGGAAAATGCATAATTGCTGAGAAATGAGCAAAATAAGCATGAAATTCCATCAATTGTCGGGTATTATTAATACACGGTCCCACATATGCTTTCCTTTCTTAGTGATCATCAGGTTTTGAGCTACGATTTCAGATTTCACAAAGATAAGTTTACATTAATGTACCAGATCTAGATACATGATAATATGTTGACGATTAATCTTGATTTAAAAGACTTTCTCATGAATTACATGTTAATTGTTTGCTGCAACTACTTTCTTTTACCTTTAAGTCTTTCAGCTCAGAAATGAACATGGCAAAAATAGAATATTTGAAGAAAAGCAGGCTAGGCAGGATAACAATAATAATAATTATAATACATAGGATTTATTCAGCGTCTTTTCCATATGATTAAATGCTCAAGGCACTTAGAATAGCAGCAACATCAAAAAGTAAAGATAAGTATAAGAAAAAGCACATTGCAACGTAGGAAAAATGTCAAGTATTTGCTATATGATTTGGTTAAAAAAAGATTCCTTATACATGTAGCAGAACATCCACGGCATCCGTACGGTGCAGTCCTTGTTACGTCACAAAGGCGATCCAAAATACGCAATGCACATTACACTTAGATGTGGCATGACACCGTCATTACTATGGTAACTTACTTCATACGCACCTTGGCGCATGGGAATTTGCACTAAAGAAATATGCAGATATTGTTGGTACTTTCAACAGTGATGGCCATATAACAAATTGCACAATGGCAAGAAGAGTGTATCTGACCAGTCAAAAGCATTCTTTTCTTTCTTATACAATGAAATAAAAGGATATAGAGAAGATATCACCCTCTTGCTTTATATTGTATATGTAAAATTGTTTTGCCAAAATGATAATGTAACATCAACTTGGATTGACTTGTACATCAGTTGTACATGTACCTTTTACGACATATAAATTTGCTATTTCTTAACTTAATTTTGTACAAATAGCAAATACAAATACCCTTTCTGATTTTTTCTTTCATCTATTTTTAATCAATAGTTTACTCTTTATAAATATCATCACTGCATTTTAATCTGCCTTTCTTACACTTTCTTAAAGAAGTTTTTAGTGAGAAATCAATGCCTTCATTTACTGATTATGACATCAATTTTAAAAGTGTTAGTGAAAAGGTGTCCATTGGAATTAGTTTTTTTTATGAAATACATGAATGTGTGTTGAGACAATGCCTTTGTTATACATGTACAACTATAAATAAATGTTTTTCATTGCAGATGAAATTACATTGCTTGGCTGATATTTTTGTTTGGAAGAGTGTAGAGCTTTTGTTTGGAAGAGTGTAGAGCTTTTGTTTGGAAGAGTGTAGAGCTTTTGCTACAAGCTGGAGAGAAATGTGATGGAGGGGGGGTATAGAAGAGAGGAAGAAGGGGAGGGAGTCGGACTGGAAGGGGATGTGGACACAGACGAGTCACCCCCTGTTTAGAATGTCCCCCGTCACCCAGGACATCCCCCGGAAAATCGACACTCTGGAGGATTGTCCCCCGTCTCCCGGTTCTATCCCCGGGTTTTTCGAAGGAGGGACGACCTTGGCTCGTAATCCGAGACCGTGCACCTGTTTTAATCATAAGTGCGCATGCGCAAAATGTGGTGTCAAGAGAACTGCTTCCACTCAGTACTGCGCTAGTGCTCGGCTAGCTGGTAGTAATTGCATTTCCCCCGTTATCATGTGCGGGCGCCCCTTACATAACCATGCCAATCCCCTAGCCCACTCATCCCCCGGTGCCAATCTCATGGACACCGGGGGATATATGGACGGTCGGTCGTTAAGAGATAAGCTTTGTCTCCCCCTTCCCCCGGGTGACGGGGGACAGTCTGAATGGCCTGTGAGAGAAAGAAAAGTGGGAGGGATGTCGAGTTCCAGCTTTTTAACTGGAAGGTGATATTAGATTTTGGACTATACATGTATGCTAAATTTGGATCAGTACCCCAGCCTGTCGTCTATATTTTTTAATCAATGGTGATATTTTTTCATTTGTACATTAGTTTATATTTTACCAATTCTCTGTGGAAATGAGAATAATCCATTTTGAGGATTTTACTTTTTCCTCACCCTCCTTTATCACACACACTCTTTCTCTCTCTCTTTCTCTAACTCTCTTTCACACATCTTAATCAGTCTTTCCTCACCCCACCCCGAGCATTTTTTTTGCAACAGCTATCCACACAGAAAATATATCAATAAGACAACTTTTTTCACTGAACAAGTTAAACTTCTTTATTAACCCACTAAACCCAAAGATATAAACATATATAATAACAGGTTTATTCAATATCATAAAACACGGCACAATGACATTCATATACACTAAATCTATTTCTTTTAGATCAGTACTTGTTTTATATACCAAATGTGACATCTTAATTGTGAAGACAAATTTCTTTCTATAAAAGAGTGAAAAGTGAAAGACAATGAAAGCTGAAAAACTATCAAATCTTACTACACCAGATTGGTATAAACAGGCACTAAATTACCCTGATCTATTGTATATTGATCCTATAGAGTCTCTTTAAAAAAATAAAGAGTATACTTCACTTAAACTCTAAACTTTTCTTCAAGTCTTTACAAGACATACTTTTTCATGAATTTAGTCTTATAAACACTGCATCAAGAACTGGAATGAATTCTGACAATCTTAAACAATAAATGTAATAATGTTGAATTCTGTTCATTATGTTCTTCATGTAAATCATTTTGAAAATAAACAGTTTGGTAATAATACACAGCTGTATAATCCCACGTGAATATGATTCTGTACGAAATGCATAGCTATTCATAATGAAAAAGACTATTCGTAGGCCAATAGGGGGTGGGTGATACAATTTTCACCAAACTGTATCCCTGTAAAATTATGTCATGACCACAAAGTACAAAGGTGAATAGAATAAAAAAAGAGCTTAAGAGTTGAATCCAATAAACAAACACACACACACATGCATATAAATATTAAAAGTACTTTAACAAAACTCGTGTCCACGATGTTGCGACAGATGCAAGACCACACAGTAGATTCCCTGGTCCCCTATAGTTTTGTCACTCATAAATTAGCAGATTCTGACTGGAAAAAAAACATTTGAGTGGAACTCACGCTACGAGCATGATTTGTCAGCAGCATTCTAAGACCTGGGCCCTGTTTTACAAAGAGATACGATTGATCTAATCAATCGCAACTATGGACGGCCAGCAACGTCAACATCTATTATGCATGTTTGTTCAAAATATTTTCTAGCTGTGATGTATATTCATGCATTCATTGTTTTCTTGAAAATTCACTGTGCTTCTCTTTGCATAAAAAGGACATTGTGCAAATTTTTCGTAGAAAGAATTATGACACTGATGGATTTCCATAGAGTTACAATTGATCGTATCAATCATAACTCTTTGTACAACAGGGTCCTGAACTGTTTCGTCTACGATGCAGATATTAGCGGATTTGGGAGGACATGATACGGAGTCAAAAACTCCTGCTAAAAGTCACAGCTGAATGTGGCAGACTCTTGTTAGGGTACCTAACAGAAAAAGTTCATCTCCTCTCTATGAGAAATACTTTACATAGTCAACAAATCAGGCTTAATGAACATTCATACAAATACACAAAAGGAATGCTTTCTATCTTACGTCATGAATGTAAAATCATACCCATTGCTAAGAATATCACCAATCTCTACCTGATAAGAAATAAGTTAGCTGAATAATTAATTTAAATATGAATACTTTGTAATATTTCATGTCGCAATCATGAGCAATTTTCAAGTACGATTTGTTCACATAATTATGATAATTTGATCACAAAAATGATTTAAAAATAAAAATATGAAGATATTCGTCAGTCTGGCAAGACATAAACATTATAATTGGATTTACAAAGCAGGTTTCCCAGAGGAATAGACTGCTTACTTCTCTCAGGAATATATAAAGGCAAATAAAATTCTTCATTATGTTATTCAAGTCAAAAAAATGATATCAACTTACCTACAATACTTTGAAATAATTAAGTTATTTCCTAAATATACTCTTTAACTTTGGAATGAATATAAAGCAATGTTTAAAAAATATCCTAAATAATGGCAAAATAAATAAACATTGCACCATCTTATAAAACATGTGATAACCCCCCCGAGTACTGATTTCTTCATGAACTTAACTAATATAAATATAATTTTCTTAATTTTGCAATCTAATAAAACTTGGTTGTCAAAATAGTATTTTGCATTATACAATGTAACCTTCAAATATGGTAGTTTCAACATGAGAAAAACAAGTACAGTACTGCCAAAATGATAGAATAAATAGCATCTTCTTTTTTTATGGTATTGAATTTCCTATTGTAACTCAAAAGGTAATATGCTTGTCAAGTACCTATTAAAAACATACTGGTATGTAACCAATGCGCAAGTTAACACTGTATTAAATACACTTCCTTTTTATCGATAAAGAGTTGCTGTAGCAGCTGTGCCAAAGATAATGTTAGGAAGATCAAGCTCGTTTATATAGTATATAAAATGTAATATCAATCAAGCTGATCAGCTATATCAGCGCTTCTCAACCTTTTTTTACTCAAGGGCCAGTTTGACTCATATTTTTTTCAAGGCCTACCTACCAAAGTTTTAAGGAAACGTCCAATTTGATGAATTTTTTGGGGTGAAATTTGAACACAAAGCTCTGAAGCACATTCAAAACAAACAGTTTGAGTTAGATTAAAACCATCAAAGTGTGCATGTGCATGCTTTGCAACATGCATGATAAATAAGCGTGGTTTAGTTTGTTTGCGTTTTTTGGCCATGCACGTAGACATGTGTTCAGACAGGTCGGTAATATACTATAGCTTTTCCCCTATTTCATTCTCCCCTGGAGCTTCTCGTGTCCAACCTGAGAGAGCTTTGCGGCCCACTGATTGAGAAGCGCTGATCTACATGACCCCTAATCTACTGAGTTCAAAATTCCCATTACCAGCTATTTCATCTTTGGGTGGTGGAAGATTCTAACAAGCAGATACCGACATAGCGACAACAAAAACCGAAGACTATCACTTTGATAAAGCACCCTCAGTAAATGTACCTTTGCAATGATGGCAAATTGCATTTGCTACAGCTATATACTGTAAAAAGGGGTGGGTCACCCTAACAATGCCCAAATAATGATGAATGATGGGTTCCGTCTGCCGCTGGCTGTAAAGCAGGAAGCACAAATTGTATAAAATTACCTTACTGCTAAAGCGAAGAAAAACCAGTGATAAAGGAGTTAGCCTTTAGACTAACAAATTCATCCCTGTTGAGGCTTGAAAAAGTAGAACATCAAACTTTGTCATCAGGAATGTGTTCATCAATGGTATCAAATGTCCACACATTATCAAAATGTACAGTGTACCCTGTTAAACATTTGGTCCCCTGTCCAAAAATGAAGAGATGGCTACAAGAGATATACAAATATCGAACCACAATAGTACTTCATTCCATTTGTATACTCTGAAATTAACCATGCCCATCACCATGGCTCTCAAAAAGAACAAATTTAATGAATAAAATAAACATTTACTTTAAAGATTTATAACAAAACTTATACTCACAATGTACAAAAGGGGACGTTTGAATGGACATCACGTTGGCTTTGAGGAAAAGAGAAAATAATAGAATCATAGTAATGAAGTTTTGTCAGGCATCGATCAAGGAATAAAATAATCAAGAAATAAAAACTGCAATATACAGTAGTGTGACATCAAGGCCCCGTCTTACAAAGAGTTACAATTGATCCAAACAATCATAACTCTATGGAAATCCACAATGTCAATGTGTTATTTTTTTCAAACTTCATTAATGTGTTTCTCTCAATTTTTCTGCTTTTCATCAAGACCAACTTGATGACGGGATGAACTTCTTCATGAATCCATAGTGACATACCCAAGTAATTTATCTTTATCAAAACCAAACTACACTGGAAGCTGGTTATGTACAGTTAAATAATTTGTCGAGTTTGACCTGTTTTAACTGTCTCCGGACATGTTTTAACCCAAGTTGATGAGATCAAAATGATTCAACATTGCAATTAGCATCCATGAATATGTTCCAGCCATGGGTACAGCGCTTACAATAGCTATATGAAAACTCTCTGGTTTGTTCATTCCTGTTACCCTTGCCTCTGATACATGTCGGTCATAAATTCACTGGCAAACAAGAATTAGGGCAAGACTTTACTCTCCAGTGTTATTCACAATGTCAAGTATGAGAAATTCCTTAACAAACTTACATGTAATTAAATATGATTTAATTTTTAGCATTACATATTTCTCATTGACATTATGATCCCAAGTTATCTTGCGCATAGGACTCGACATTATTAAAGTTAAAGTACTAGAAGCACCAATGATAAGATGCAATATTCTTACATCTTAATGTGGCAAATAGGAGAGTGCAAATCAGACTTTATGTATAATTATTTTTAATATCAATTTGCTCACCATAATGATCCCTTTGTGTTATATAATGGATCTTTAATTCTCCGTGCTTAATCAATTGATCAGTTGATACATGTAGCTAACATACAAAACTTGTGAACACAGTATCCAAATTATACATCATGTGCCAAACACATGCATATAGTAGTACATGTTTTACACTGTTTCTTTTACTAATTACGGTACACCATGGAGCTGCTCCATGCTTAAACCATAGTAATCTATGAATCAAACTGCATATAACGGTAAAATATTTATACAACACACATCAGTAACCTCCATGAGTGACAATGCCCAATTATGAAATATTTTGTTTATTTCAACGCATTGAACAGTAGAGTGTATAGACTTAAGTGTTAAAATAACACGAGTGTTAAAATAACACAAGTGTTAAAATAAAAATAAGGTGTTCTGAGAGGAACATACTGTACCCTAATGGTGTTACAATACACCATACAGTTTGAACAAGACACCAAATAGTGATCATGAAATAACAAGTGGAATGAGTTATGATACCAGGTGGGTGTTTCATTAGGCTGTTTGGAAGTCACAAGCAACTTTACAAACGACTGGTAACCATTTCTTTGTGGTATTAATGAAATACACCAAATTTTTGAAAAGGTGTTATTTAGTTCCTAAGAGAGGGTCAACAGTCGTACAAAAAGTCGTCATAACTTATGAACGGCTTTTAATATGGAACATCCACTTGCTACTCAACAAGCCAGATCCGTGAGAGCAACATTCACTTTAAAGGCAGGGGTATGTTTCACAAATAACTTACCATTATGGCAACTACCATGGTAACAAGCCATAACAGCCAATCAAATTGAAGATTTCCATGGCAGTTACCATAATGGCAAAGTTACTACATAGGTCTTTCATGAAACAGGGCCCATATTTTACCTCCAGCTTGTTAAATCACCTCCTACCCTCAGATCACCAACAAAGATTAATCTGTAGAGGTTCCTACAAATAACAAAAAGCTTTGTGTTGCATACTACCAATTGTGAAAACCATGCAGTCATGTGATCAGTCATGCGTTTGAACCCCAGAATCCTCAATCAGTGAAGGATTTAATCCTATGAAATAGCCCATAGACAATTTGAATGTGGAATTCCAATAGTCTTTTACAGAGGAGTCATCTAGCTTGCTTCAAATTTGGGGATTATGGGGTTAATCCCGAAACAAAATGGCAATTGATTATTCTACTGGCAGGAAGTCCCTTTCATGATTGAAAATGCACTTTAAAATCAATATGTATTGACCCATCAAACTCCATGACCAGTAAGTATTAAGGGTGTGCCAAGCTAGCTTTTGTTTTCTAGTGTATTGAAGGATAATGCTTCAATGGTCATAAATAGCGGTCAAGTGGTATATTAAACTATTTTTTGTTTTCAATGAAAAGGTCAGAAAATGCTTGCAAAGTACTGACTTAGGGATTAGTGAAGGTGTGGCCACAGGATTGATGAGGGGATTAATTCCCTCACAAAACTCTATCTATATCAAGCTTCATGTACACTGTACATGTAGGTACAAGAGTGTGTGTAATATGGATGGTTGATCAGAATAGTAAACTGAAAATTGTGTTTTAAAACTACATCAAACAATTAATTGCAAAGGTATTTTTTCATTGACCTTCAATTACCTTCATATTTCACATATTAGGTATAGTTGGACTAAAATAATTATGGGGTGAACTGGACTTAACTTTAAAATGTGAAAGGGTACATTATATCCACCCATGAAGTGATCTGGGTAGACTTTTTTCAGTGTGAAAGATGGAATTACACCAATCCATGAATAAAAACCTGTATTAAATTCCCAGTCTGAAGGGGTGTCGTAAACTCTTCATTTTGATACTACAATAGTTCTAATGAATTAACTTTCCAATGCAAAATGGACCACTGTCCCCCATGGAGGTTACATATTACATAACATTCAATAGTTTTGAACTACAAGTGCATCCAAGGTAGCAAATCGCCTTGATAGAAGAACCTTTATACCATGAAACATTACATACCCTCCACTTCACACACCAAACAAACTTTTAACTACAATACACTGTATATCACTAATTCAGTGAAAAGATAAGGAATATCACTTAGTTCAATTTTGTGTGTTTTTACGATATTAAGCATCACCAATATCATACTCATAATCATATCAATACACCACCAGCGGAATGTCATTAAGGATGCATCCTTCCTAAGCTTAAAAAATCACAAATCAAATATTAAACATCTTTCCTCATACTGCCAAAATTGTTGAATCTGTTTTAAACCGAATCTTCCTTAGTGCCACATGGTAATGTATACCTGTGGTTTCACTAGTTTGACCAAAGAAGTAAAGGCCGGGTTTGAGTACTGCAATTAAGCGCAAACCTCAGAAAAGCCTGTCATACATGTACATGTAGATACATGTATATTTGAGATCTATGTTGTGTTCAGATAATATTCACTTCAATGGCTGTAGAGAAATACCTTTCAAAATGCACCTTTCTCAGCGATCATGTTACAATCTTTTTACACCCAAATGACCTAATGAAAAATCACTTGAACGGAACCATACTTTACTTTAAACTATAAAATATAATTGCAAAATATTTGTTTCTAGAATGAAAAAAAATTATTGGCTGGATGAAGTCTATGACGGTGAGACTTGTCGATGATCACTGCATATACTGGCTTGGCTGATCCGCTGGTGATATCTTGGGAGTAGTCATGGAATCTGTGGGGGGGGGGATGATTTGTAGAATGTGTAAGTACATGTAATAACACTGACAAAAAGCCTTGTATTCAAACAAAGAATCCATGAGAAAGTCTGTAGAAGTAACATTAATTTTCATGATTTTTTCGTGGATCGTGGGGGGGGGGGGTGTTTCACAAAGATTTAAGTATGACTTAAGAGTCGCACTGAAATGCCAAGTTGCATGTTTTAAATCAAAGACATGGCCGCGTTGGTCAGATCATGTGAAGAGGACACGTACTACTGCATATTGATCAATAAGATTGTGCGTTTAAGTCATACTCAAATATTTGTGAGCCCCCCCCCCATATTAAGTATTGACTAAACTTTGTGAAATCGGGATATGAATGAAGGCTGAAAAAAAAAATCGCACTGAATATCATCAAGACAAGCACAAGCAGAACAGTATCATTGCTTTTCGAAAAAGACCCAATATCTTTATTTTAGTATCTTGCATCTTTTGCGAGTTTCTCAGCAATTACACGATTTCTACCAGAATCCATTGGTCCATATATATTCACATACTGACCCTTCGGGAGTCAATTGATGCGATTCTCAATCTGGACGAACTCATTACTCAAATCATTCCAATTGACATTTAATAATAATACCAACATGCTTATAAAGCGCATATCACTACCAAATGCGTCCCTATGCGCTTGATTGGATATTACTTTGCAGCCTTTTACAGCGCGGTGGCATTCCAAGGAATAAATTCCTGCCAGATACCCATTTACCTCACCCGGATCGAGTGCAGCACAATGTGGATAAATTTCTTGCCGAAGGAAATCACGCCATGGCTAAGATTTGAACACACGACCCTCTGTTTCAAAGTCCAAAGACTAATCCACTGGGCGGCAACGCTCCAAATTTGTACCTTTTATCTGCATTGGAACTGTTCATAATATGAGAACCAATCCTGAATATCAACACTGAATACATACATGTACCTGTACGTAAACGCAATAAGGATGTCAAAAAATAAACTTAAATAATGAAAAAAGGGTCTCTATTTTGCTCGGAAAGCTACCGGTATGTGTTAAAGGAGAATGAAACCATTGGAACAAGATAGCTTGTGTGAAAACAGAAAAATCAAAGAAACAGATCAACAAAACTTTGGGAAAAATCGGACAAATAATGAGAAAGTTATGAGCATTTGAATATTGCGATCACTAATGCTATGGAGATAGCAAATTGGCAATGCGACAAAGATGTGTGATGTCACTTGTGAACAACTCTCCCCATTACTTTAGTATATATTTCACTTGAATTGCCTCTTTTATCACATCTATCCATAGATCATGTGTTCTTTCTACATGAGGGCATGTAATACATATTTTTTAAGAATACATCATGGATAAAGAGTTTTTATCATCATATTAAGAAAAAGCAAAAAGACATTTTGAGGGTATTTTATAGTCCACCAAAGGGAAAGTTGTTCATCAGTGACATCACACATCCTTGTCACATTGCCAATGGGAGGATCTCCATAGAATTAGTGATTGCAATTTTAAATGCTCATAACTTTCTCATTATTTGTCCGATTTTTCTCAAACTTTCTTTATTCTTATTCTTTGATTTTTCTGTTTCTACACAAGCCTATTTGTTCCAAGGTTTTCATTCCCCTTTAAGGGTAAATTTTGCGAGGGTATACAAGACAAAAATGTCATTTTGCCCAAGTCAAAATCATGTGCTTAGAGTCTGATTTATGCGAGATGTGGGAGGTGGGGCCATACTATGGGGCCGTACCAAACCCAATGATGTAAAGGTTAAACCGACGACCGATGTCATCGACAGAGCTAAAATATCGCTACACTTGTTTAGGGGTTCAATTCAGGGAATACTTGCCAAGGGTATTGTTTTGCTTCCAATACTTTTTAAGGGTAGGGTTTCACAAGCCAATACTTGTTAAGGGGTGCATTTTCAGATAATGGAAAATACTTGTTTAGGGTGCTTTTTGAGACCCCATAGTCGCATATGGTATCCACCCATCAATGGAAGTGGCCCCCCCCCCCCCAGGTTATTTTCCCATAAATATGCTGTGAGGTATGAATGTGCCCCGTGGAGAATGGGCCTTGGCTTAAAAAAAAATATTCAAACAAAAGGCATGGACGCCACATCTTAACCTCTGTATACTCACCTTGATAAGTATGATGCTGGCTGACCTTTGACCTGAAGCTCTACATTTTCCATGCATTTCTCATCATCAAGTCAAAGTAGCCATCATTATCAATGCTTGCACTCACAGCACTGTAGTAATTGAGAAATTCTTCCATAGTCACCTAAAGTGGGTTGAAGAGGAAGAGAAAATTATTCCAATAATGCAGCAATCGATGAAAACAACAATTCATTATAATCTATAAAGAATGTACGATAACAGTGATACTTCACCACCACTTGTACCACTTTGCTATAAATGCATTCACAGCAATTAGCAGAAAAGCAACAGATACCTTCACAGTGTTCATTCTGGGCCCCATCCGACAAAGAGTTACGATTGATCCGATCAATCGTAACTCTAAGGAAATCCATCAGTGTCATAATATTTCCTGCAAAAAACTTGCACCATTACCTTTGTATGCAAAGAGAAGTGCAGTGAATTTTCAAGAAAACAATGAATGCATGAATACATCATAGCTAGAAAATATTTTGAACAAACATGCATAATAGATGTTGATGTTGCTGGCCGTCCATAGTCGCAATTGATTGGATCAATCGCAATTGATTGGATCAATCGCAATTGATTGGATCAATCGCAATTGATTGGATCAATCGCAACTATTTGTCAGAAAGGGCTCTGGTCTACGCAATTTCTATGTACATTATTTAAAGCATTTTGCTTTGAAATCTGCCTATCATAAGGTAAGAAATGAGAGGTCATTTGACCAAAATTGCCCATGAGGTACTGTATCCTCCGCCTCGCGAACCAATGCAAGAAAATCGCAATTACACGTATAAAAAAAGGCGAGTCTGCCAAAATGTCATTACTTTTGTCATTTTACATCTGATTTTAATGGAATTTTTAACATTGATGTACACTTGTTTGATTTTTTCAACTTTTTGTTGGGGTTGACTCGTTTTATGACTCAAATATTGACCTACATGCTCACACAAACATACTTTTTTTTCAAAGAATGCTTCAGTCTGCATTTTCAAATTACTTTCTAAACTGTTCACGTTTGAAATTTAGAATCAAGAGTAAACATTGTACATGTACCCTATCACAATAGAATGCAGTGCTAGATACAATATAACGAGTCCTCACAAATTATCTGATTGGGAGCCATAATTCAATCAATTATTCATGTTTTATGTTTTGTGATTTAATGATGGACACGGGCAGAACCTATGACAACCTGGGTCCCCAGTAGTCTATACCCACAGACATTTCTGGTTTCCGCATAGTGCTTTATGCAGAGTCTGAAATAGTGTGACGAGATTCAGTTAACTGTATTGAGCACTTTGGCTGCTTCTACACACTTGTTTAAATAGCGAAAAATCAAACTAGCATAGTGCTGAAAATCTCATCAAGATTGGATGTAAAATAAGAAAGTTATGACATTTTAAATTTTCGCTTATTTTTGACAAAACAATGATATGCACAACCGTAGGTGAGTCAGTCGATGATGTCCATCACTCACTATTTCTTTTGCTTTTTATTGTTCGAATTATAGAATATTTCATTTTTTATAGATTTGACAATAAGGAACAACTTGACTGAACCGTATTAAAACAATGCTAATTCCCAATGTTCAGGGAGGAATTAATCGTTGTATCACTTGTCAATGAGGAGAAATTAGTCAAATATTTCATTCAATAAAATACAAAAGAAATAGTATCAGTGGATGACGTCTCCTCATTTGCATACCTGCCAGGATGCGCATAACTGATAGTGAAATTAAGTGAAACTTGAAAATGTCATAACTTTCTTAGTTTGCATCCGAATTTGATGAAATTTTCAGTGATATGCTTGATGGATTATTCTCTTTTTATTCAAATTAACTTTTTGTTTGGGTGGACTTGACCTTTATTAAAGTCTTCCTCAGACATGTAGTATTATCTTTTAAGAGTCAAATTTGAATCTGTGCTTGTAGACTACGTGGGTGGTCAACACCAATAGACCCACCCCACTCATAAACTTCATGGAGAATGAAAGGGAGGTACTACAAGTATGTATGCTTTTCAAACTGCACAAAATTTTCATTAACCCCAGAAATTGGTGGAGCTACACATGTAAAGGGGAAGAGGGGGGGTGGGGGTTGGGGGGTCATAGCTCCATCAATTTCCCAGGGTTAAGCCTAGCCCACTTTGGTTTCACACTATTTTATAGCAAAGTGGGCTAGCAATGTAAATAGTATGGTACTATCTAGCCCTGCAAAAAAGCAGGGTTAGCCGGCTTTTTGCAGTGCTACACGTAGCACAATTGCAATACAGTGTGAAACGAAACCAGGCTAAAGAAAAGTGGGGGCCTGTGGGGCTAAGCATTTGCCAATTACAAAAGTCGAAATTGCACGTTAATCATGCTCTGTGTGGCAAAATCATCAATATTCACAGCTGTGCGATAGTCTGGATTTAAGGCGTTAACCCTGGCTAAGCAAAGATTGTCCAGGTTAAGAATAGTATGGATAATAATGGGTTAATAATGATAGTATAGGGTTATTAAATGATATGCAGTGTGAAAAGCATCTAAATTTATATTATAACCTTATTCTCTGCACTGTGTGTATATGTACAGAGCACTGTTCATTGATGCAAGGATAGATACGGCCGGTTTCTATGAACGAACCATCAGCCCCATTAATAAAAGCCATCCAAACATGACCTCTAATCAATATAGCACAGCTTGGTAGCATTTAATGAAAAGTGAATATATTGTCAGTGCTTTTCACTGATTCTCATACCCTCAGCCTATCAGAATTTCAGTAGCTTATAACAAAAGCTCAGGGACAATCACTGGCTATCTATACCTACATGTAGTCTGCAGGCACTGACCCTGATTGAAACTTTGATCAACAGGTGTGTCTCCACGCAAAGACTAGCACTAACAAAACTTGCTGTTATGAAATAAAATATTTTGGAGGGAAATAGTATGTGCATCAGAAACATACTGTACATGTATATCATGATTTGGGATTTAAAGAAGAAAAAAAAAATCTGCCAAAAAAGGAGCACTTGTTTTATTGTACAAGCAAATTCAACGTGGATTATTTTACACTTACATGTACATGTATCATTAAAAAATCAATACCTCTTATTAAACTGAAATATGTATAAATGGTCTTTCATTTGCTCATTGACGGTTGGCTACCTCTACATACATGTAATACTAAAAGTCGCAGTAAAAGCTGTTTGGGTATCAACGCTAATAGCTTTTAACAGCATAATTTGTGAGGTCTTGCATGTTGTTTTACTACGGTAGTGGCTAAAAGCCTACATGTATTTATAGATACACTGTACATGTATGTAACAATCCCATTTTAGATGAAAGATCTGGGCTACGTAAAAGGGTTTGCGATGAACTGCAAACATATGAAAGAACCGCACTGATTGATTCCCATTGACTATTTTGAACAGAGTGTGCATGCAACTATGATCTTGATTGGTCATTGGTATTTATCGATTGATCACAAACAATTGTGTTACGAAGATCAGGGGAGAAGTTCACCAACATTTTTGTCTGACAAGTAGTAAGATCTGAAATTGTTCCTTGATTCTGATTGGCTGAGATTTGATAGGCACTGTTACTAAATCAGGAGGGCTCTGGCTTACATGTGCATAGTTACTGTTTTTGCTAATTAATCATTGAAATTCAATAATTTTTTTAAATTTTTCATCAGATGTTGATATTTTCAGCATTTTGCTCAGTGATTTTCATTATATTTTTACACATTTTCAGCCTGGAGTACCCCTTTGATGTTAAAATACTGAATTTGCTGAAAGCTAACAGTCGGTTTGCATTATTTTTTTAAACAGTGATTTGTTGTTTCATCGCATTGCCAATTTAGAGTAGGTAATGATTAGGCTAATTGAGATGAAGTTTAAAGATGAAGCAAACTCTAGCTGAAATAGAGGAAATAAACAGTACAGTATTGATACACTGTGCTTCATCGTATGCTCACTATATCCTTGAAAAGCATCAGCTTCAATTGAATAGTGCTGGAAAGCATCCAAGCCTAATTGATGAAATCAGTAATAATTACGATAGGGACAGGTGATGGGTTGCTATGGTAACAAAAAGCATATATTCTGAAAGGCTGAAGATGAAGGATACTAAAGAGTGTTGGTCTATCTTCATGTGTCTACAATGTATACTTGTGTACAGTATGCCGATCTAATAGCAGCATCAGAAAGACACACAAACCGACCTACAGTGAAAGATTTCTTCCATAAGGGAGTATTGTACACAATCATCATGCATAAAAGTTCTACCCCAACAGTCGATTTTAGAGTACACAAAGAAAAAATCAAAATTAATCAAGGTCAAGTGTAATGCTGAAAATTCAAAGTGGAATGGGCTTTCAAAAAATTCAAATAGGTAAATTAACTTGACCTCAATTTAAACATAATAACAAAGAAAAAGGAAACAAGAATGCAAGTTGTTGAAATACTTTTTTTTTTAAAGTGAAATATTGAATCAGGCATGAAATGGCAGTGTGCATTTCCCATTTAATAACAAACCTGGAATTGACTGTCACACACTGGTGTTACATTACATGTACATGTCTTGCTCTTCTGAACAGGTTCATGGTTTGTGATTTTATGTAGCCTGGTTTTAGATCATGTACATTTCCCTGGCCAGATCATGGTATTCCTTGGTCAGATTTTGGATGATCAGAGACACCGTTCTCACTACCTTCCTAAAACTAGTTTACTGGAAACTAGTTTAATAGTGGAAACTACATGTACTTAAACGTGTAGTGAGAACGGTCAAAGCCATCTTGGAAGCGTTCTTCCGAACCGGTTAAGAAATCCACCTCGCGATGTAGTTTTCAAGATCGCTGTGCCTCGTTAAACTGGTTTAATAGCGTTAGTGAGGACACACACGTTCTTCGGGAAGCGATCTTTGCACATTTTGTGCGCGCTACTCCACGCGGCAGGTGCAGAATGCCAACACTGTGGTTTCGAAATTTGCGCGAAACCTGTCACCCCACTGACAGCGTTTCCATAGCAACAAGATCGCTTTACGAGAAGTGATTTTGAAAACCACTTTCGTGTGATCAAGTGGGAACTCTAGCAGAGCGATCTTCCAAACTGGTTTCCTGAAGCGATTTCCAGTAAAACTAGTTTTAGAAAGCGTGATGAGAAAGGCCTCAAAGAGGATTGATATGGAAGACAATGCAACATTTACAGCAGAACTGGCTGCACCCTTGGAATGTGCTGCATCACTGTGAGTGCGACATAGACCTCTAATAGTGTATCTTGATTCAAAACCGTTGAAGCGAGATCAATGAAATTCTTTTTATAGAAGTTTAGACCATGAAATGAGCTTTCTAATGCAGTTCTGCACATTCAGTTTAGACTTTTAGGCCTGTTTTCTGAAGTCAAATAGACCACGGTCTAAAATTATGGGGAGCCAAAATCCAAAAATTCTGTTTATTTTGTATATCTCATATGTTTACTATTTTGTTTCCTGTTGTTTTCATAATGAAGAAAAAACTTCAAAATAGTTAAGTCACGTCACATGTATGTGTAATATTCACAGTCAAATTTTATCAATTTAAGTGTCAAAGGAGTTAATACACTGAATGTACATGTAATAGGGATTTGTGCCCCAATTGGCACTCCATAGTTCAACCACAACTTTTAATCAGGGTATCAGAATATGGGCCTTAGACTAGAGGCCCTTATTTTTTCATTTATTTATTTATTTATTTAATTTAATTTAATAATCGATGTTTTCAATTCATTCATTCATTCATCTATTTATTTATTCATTCATTTATTCTTTTTTTTTTTTTGGGGGGGGGGAGCTCACCAACAAAGCTCAGCAATTTTGTTTGTGTATACAGACTAAATGGAATGTGAGCATACAGTATGCAGTGATGGCCCTGTCCCACATCATGTACAAAATTGGAAAATCAGGGATCGCCACCAATGGATATGGGCATTGAAAACAAAGGCAGGTGATTTAATATTTGTTAAAAGATTATAAGCAGCTGCTGACCAATAAAATGTCTTAAATGGAAAAATATATGCAGTTAGTTTAATGAAAAAAAAAGGTCCATGGACAAATTACTGCAATCGCTCAACATCACCTGAGCAGTAATGAGAAGAACACTCATATGATATGAGACATAACACATGCCCCATATCATAGAGCCTTTGTTATTAGAGCAATTACTATGCCAACAGGACTCGGCAGCCAATCACAATCAAGGTTACATGTACCACATGGCCATAATGGCAAAACATTTCTACATACTTTGCAACTGTTTATGAAACAGGGCCCGATGAGTTTTTCCATTCAATATTGCACCTTTTTTTTCAACCCGTTTCATAAAGCGTCAGAACTATAGTAACTTTGGCATTTTGGTATTAACTACCATGGTAAAAGAGCTCAGCAGCCAATCAAAACCAATGTTGTCATAATGACAAACTTACCATTGTTGTTAACTAAACTGTTTATATAATGCAAACGAAGCCCCAGGAGTGGATGCAACTTTGCACCTCTTTTTGGAGTAAAACACCTGTGGCATATTAGCAGGGATGTAGTTAAAGACATCGTTCTCAAACTTTCTAACACTGGTTACACTGGATACCGCTTCAGAAAAAGATCACCCGAAAGTGGTTTTCAAAACCGCTTTACACAAAGCGGTCTTGCTGCTAAGAGAACACTGTCAGTGGGGTGACATGTTTCGAGTAAAATTTGAAACCAAAGCATAGGCATTCCTCACAAGTGTGTGGAGTAGCGCACTCGAAATGTGTGAAGATCGCTTGTGTCCTCACACTAAAACCAGTTTAACAAAGAAAAGATATCTTCAAAACTACCTGTACATCGCGAAGTGGTTTTCTGAACTGGTTTGGAAGGTCGCTTCCAAGACCGCTTTGACCGTTCTCAGGACACGTTAAACTAGTTTCCACTTTTACTACTTTCCATTTAATTAGTTTTAGGACGGTACTAGTGAGAACGGTGTTCCCCGCCCCCCCCCCCCCACTCAGTGATATTAAGGGTATGCCTATGCTCGTTCCCTCCCTTTGAAAGCACCCCCCTATCGAAGGTCTACCAAAATTTCTGAACCCCCCTTTTGAGGGCTTTTCGCAGGATTTTTCTGCCTTGGAGACCCCCGAAATCAGGAACACTGCTCAATGTACCCCCTATCTCAGGTGAGCTCTCATTCCAACAAGGGGTCCGTACTTTACTTTCTTCAAAATGAAATAAACCTGAATGAGCTTTCAAAACTACAGGAATTTGATCCCGGGATTTGATGAATTTTTCTTTATTATGCAAGATATTTATAACCCCCTTTCAAATTTTTTCAGGAGTCCAAAGAGAGAGATAAAAAACACCCCCTTTTTAAAGAAATCTCCGGGTGAAAATACAAAAACACCCCCTTTTTTACAATTCTCGGGCTGGACTTGTCCCGCGAAAAAGTACCCCTTTACTGGACATTTTGGGAACACGCATGTGGTCCTTCCGACCCCCGAGTTGGGGGCCGGGCGGTGTCCTAGCCGGCCTCAAGGCCATATGTCATATATGCGTGTACAAAGTCCAACTACCAGGCTTGACTACATCCCTGTTGATAAGCCAGCATTTGTCTATTCATCTCTACACACAACAATATTTCTATGTTTTCACTTCATATGTAAACAGCGATCCATCCACAATGAAATGTATTTAATGATCGACCATGTACACGTACCTTTACATTTGGATCATCTGCCTCATCAAACGTTTTCAGAAATGATTCAAAGCATTGTTGCTCAGTCCATTCTCCATTCTTATACTTGGGATGCTCTTTAACATTGTATACACCCTTTAGATCGGCCACTGTTAGAACCCCGTCACCAGTCTTGTCCGCTTTCTTGAATGCTTTTTCAACAATATTTACCCGACTTTGATTCATGGGTGGCTGCAAATCAAAGAATCATAAAAGTTGACTTGAACACAAAGACCTTTAAAGTTAAAGCCTATCTTTACTTAAATTGGTAAATCCCCCCCTCCCCATGTGGAGCGTTGTGGCCCAGTGGATTAGTCTTAGGACTTTGAAAGAGGGTCGTGGGTTCGAATCCCAGCCATGGCGTAATTTCCTTCAGGAAGAAATTATCCACATTAGGCTGCACTCGACCCAGGTTGTAATGGGTACCTGGCAGGAATTTATTCCTTGAAATGCCACCGCGCTGTAAAAGGCTGCGGGGCTAAAGCCAGGGTAATAATATCCAATTAAAGCGCACAGGGACGCATTTGGCAGTGATATGCGCTATATGTTGGTATTTTTTAAAAAAAGTGAATAGTTGTGATGTAGTGATACAAACTAAAAATGTGTTTTGTTGTTGGATGAATTTTATAATTTAAACAAAAATATCTGCACAGTTTAGTCTTGATTATATCAAAGACATTCTCAAGTACATGTAATCTGCTGAAAATTTCAGAATATGAGCTTTGTCAATAGCTTTATAATATCAAATTATGTGAAATGAGTGATCAAATAGCTATTTTGAATAGAAATAGAAACATCATTAAGAGAGGGTGCGAGACTTAAATGGGTAAAAAATGCATTTAGTGACTACTGCACATTTGTAATATTGTAATGTTCTATAATGACTTTTGATCTTGGCCATGTGACCTGAAACTCACATAGGATGTTCAATGATACTTGATGACTCATATGTCTAAGTTTTATGAACTACATGTAGATTCATAGACTTTCAAGGTTATGATAGCAATTCAACAAATATTCCCAACATGGCCAAAGTTTGTTGACCCTACATGACCTTTGACCTTGGTCATGTGACCTGAAACTTGAACAGGATGTTAGTGATACTTGATTGCTCTTATGACCAAGTTTCATGGACTAGATCCACAAATTTTCAAAGTTATAGTGGCAATTCAACAATCACCCTCAATATGACAAAATTTTGTTGACCCTAGATGACCTTTGACCTCAGCCATGTGACCCAAAACTCAGGCAGGAGGTTTAGCGATACACCATTACCCTTATATCCAGGCTTCATGAACTAAATCCATAAACTTTTAAAGTTATGACGAATGAAATTTCAAAATCTTAACCTTGGTTAAGAGTTTGATGTTGATACCCCCATCATGGTCTAAAGTCCATTGACCCTACATGACCTTTGACCTTGGTTATGTGATCTGAAACTCAAATAGGACATTCAGTAATACTTGACTACCCATATGTTCAAGTTTCATGAACTAGGTCCATATTCATTCTAATTCATGACATTTTAAAAACTGAATCTTGGTTGATATTTCATGTTGATGTTGCCGCCGTCGGAAAAGCAGCACCTACTGGTATAATGGTCTCGCTCTGTTATGCAGGCGAGACAAAAACACCTTCTCTATGGATAGACTTGACAAAAGTGACAATAAAAATAAGTAGAAAAGTAACTGGAAAGTAAATGTACATATATACACCTGTACAAGTACAAACACATATGATTAACAAATTTTCGGCATTACTCCTATTTGTTTAAGATCAGTATGCTCGATCTGTAATGAAAATCATAAGATCAGTATGCTCGATGTGTATGAAAATCAGTCAGAAAAAATTGGAACCAGTGGGATTCGAACCTGCCATCTACTGCTTTCCGGGCAGCGACTCAACCACCAGGCTATTCTGGTTCACGGCTAAGCCACGATGAACTGGAATTCAAATACCCTCGATCCTCTTCTTTCTGACTCATTACTATTCAAATGCCGTCCACCGTAGACAATAGATAGTAAATTGAGAGGCTTTTTATAGGAGGAAATTATAATTTGTTTAACAAATTTTCATCATTACTCCTATTTGTTTAAGAAATTTCCTCCTATACAAAGCCTCTCAATTTACTATCTATTGTCTACGGTGGACGGCATTTGAATAGTAATGAGTCAGAAAGAAGAGGATCGAGGGTATTTGAATTCCAGTTCATTGTGGCTTAGCCGTGAACCAGAATAGCCTGGTGGTTGAGTCGCTGCCCGGAAAGCAGTAGATGGCAGGTTCGAATCCCACTGGTTCCAATTTTTTCTGACTTATGATTTATGATTTTCATACAGATCGAGCATACTGATCTTATGATTTTCATTACAGATCGAGCATACTGATCTTAAACAAATAGGAGTAATGCCGAAAATTTGTTAAACAAATTATAATTTCCTCCTATAAAAGCCTCTCAATTTACTATCTATTGTCCACGGCGGACGGCATTTGAATAGTAATGAGTCAGAAAGAAGAGGATCGAGGGTATTTGAATTCCAGTTCATCGTGGCTTAGCCGTGAACCAGAATAGCCTGGTGGTTGAGTCGCTGCCCGGAAAGCAGTAGATGGCAGGTTCGAATCCCACTGGTTCCAATTTTTTCTGACTTATGATTTATGATTTTCATACAGATCGAGCATACTGATCTTATGATTTTCATTACAGATCGAGCATACTGATCTTAAACAAATAGGAGTAATGCCGAAAATTTGTTAAACAAATTATAATTTCCTCCTATAAAAGCCTCTCAATTTACTAAACACATATGACATCACACATCTCGGTAGCATTGCCAATAGGGAGGATGTCCAGATCATAATATGCCTTTTAACAGAATGTTGGCACAAAAATACTCACTCTCAGATGTACGAGAAATTCATCGAAGCTAAGAGAGCCACTCCCATCCTTGTCAAACATTTGAAAGATTGCTTTGTACTCTTCATCTGACAACCCACACTGATAATCAGTAAAACCCTTCTTGAATTCCTCTAGGGAAATTGATCTGTTGCCATCATCATCCATGATTCGGAAAGTCCTGGAATAAGAAAGAAAAATGCATTGTATGCTTATAAAGGGGAATCCAATCTTGGTCCATGGATTCTACTAGGATCCTAGTCTGCAGGCACAGACCCTGATTGGAACTTTGATCAACAAGTGTGCCTCCACGCAAAGACTAGCACATACAAAACTTGCTGCTCCAGCGAAAGAGCCTTCAGTACACAAGGCATAAGTAGGCTGCACATTCAGACCCTTAATTCAAGTGAAGGGTTTGCCCATCAGACTTAGGATCCATGCTAGTTTGGTCATGAATTTCGTGCGGGAGACACAGAGAAAAATAAGTAAAACAAAATGGCAAAAGTTTTAACGAAACCTGAAAAGCAATAAGAAAATAACATGTTCTTAAATTGAGACCCCTATTAAAGACTGAAAATTTCAAATTGGCTGCTGTGTCTGGATGAATATATTGGTAGTGACCATTTTCACATGGCCATGTACATGTAATTAATTATCAGGGAAATGTGGTTTCCTCCTATTAAAGTACCAATTCCTATGGGGCAGTAATCAAAATATAAACACAGGTACATGTACATGTAGCATATTAACCCTTATTAAATGGGGGAGGGGTCAGTTTGACCGCCCCCCCTCGACAAATTTCATCACTACGCCGTCGCGCAAAGATTTTTTTACTTTCAAGTCTTGCGCATCTTTTGAGACCAAAATTGCGATGCCCGGGGACGCGGTTCTGAAATTACGTAAAATTTTTTGTAAGTGCATGTCAGACCCGAAATTACTAAAAAAACGTAATTCTGAGTACAAAGTCAATTAAATTGTGTTTTTCAACCAAAAATCATAGATGTATGATTATTTTTACTTTCTTGGTTCAAATGGATTTATTTTATGCTATTTATGATCGCAGAAGGGTCCCCGACAAAGTTCATTGGAAAAAAAAAAAAAACAACAAAGGTTTGAAAAAACAAAGAAATACATAAGAATTTACACAACAATGAAATAAAATACATAAAAAAATTAATTACATTTTGCAATTTTTTGTAGATATTTGATGGAAATGTAATAATTGATACTCCAACCAAAATTTAGCATTCTACTAGCTATATGAATTGAGTTAAAGGCAAAAACATACACAAAAACAAATTTTGGGACAAATTTCATATGCTTATTTGCATAAATAATTACAAATTTCATATAAAGAATTAAAAAAAAAATTTACCACACAGTCTTGTAGTTTACATCCGGCTCTACGCGCGTGCAAATTTTCACGGCGATCGCGGGCCGAGATCTGAGGGGGGGGGGCGGGGTCAAATGGAACCCCCCAATACATACTGGTCTGAAATAGCCCAGTTAAGATAGGGTTAAATCCTAATAAGCAAAATATAATTTGAAGTAAAAAAAGAAAAAGATTTGCCTTCATCACTACAAAATCACTGATTCTGCCAATTTGAAGTCTCTATACTATACATGTAGGTTGACCTACATGTACATGTATAGTGATTATCAATTTTTACATTTTAAAAATTCTTATTGTTTGTCCAATATTGCTCACACTTTCACCTATCCACTTGACTGATTTTTTCCCCTCTATAACAACTTTAAATTTGGGTTGGATTTATACCTAATAAAGTATTAGATCTATACTTCCAAAAGAAACTGATCAAAATTTTACAAGGCAAAAAAGGAACTACACAAATTCTACTCAGTCAAAATGAACAATATTTTTACACAGGCAGGCTAGCTTCAATATACTGCAGTGCTTCCACTCTTCCCAGATCCAGGAAATTCCGGAAAGTTTTGCTATTTTCCAAGATGATTCCTGGGTTGGTATTCTGGAACACTGTCATAACTTTTGTCATTTCTCTCCAAGATGTGACACAGCTATGATTGTCCCAAATCGGTATTCTGAACATTGTCTTTTCCCTGTCATATCTCTCAAAGTTCCCGCCCATCTTTTCGGAAGCAAACCAGTCAAAATCATCGTAAGTTCGCAGTGGAAGCCCTTCTAGCCAATAGGAAGGCCATGTGGCAGGTAGGGCGTATCACCAATACAGTTGTAGGCATCGCGCAACTAAGCGTATAGTGATGCGCTTAATTACGAAGAGAGACAGGGAGCTGTGAAGGATTTTGAAAGGGTAGTAGAAAAAGAAGGAAAACAGAGAAAAAAAAGGAGGAATTGGTGTGTAGGGCCTAACTAATTGTAGCATGAAAATATAATTATGAAAATTGTCATGGATGATGAGTGAAACTAATACCACAATCTAATCTAAATAATATCATATGCTTGACATTCAGTAGGCAGGGTATCAGGATATTTGGTACTAAAAGATATGACAAAATTTATGACTGCTACCCCCCTGTCATAACTTTTGTCATAAATTTTGCTTGTATATTAAAGGATTACACGCATTGAAAGCCGCATATTTTTGGTGCACGCTAAAGAGACAAGACAAAATTTATGACAATTTCTGTGACAAAAGTCATGACATCCACCAGAATACCGATTTTGTCATATCTCTGAGAAAAGATAAAATATGGTGAAAAGACAATGTTCACAATACCACCCAAGCAAGTTATCATTTCCGGAAATGATATTATTTTCTGAATATTATGTCAAAATCTATCACAAAATTGGATCTTTTTAATTAAACTTTATATGTCATAAACTTCTGCTCGCTCGCAACTCGTAATGTCTGATACGTCATATTTCGCCCCCTCAAAATGTTTGGATCATTACGGCACTGGACCCTTTCACATGTATGTGTTCAGAACTTCAGAAGAAAACATCTTATGGAAGACTGGAGAACATTTGTTATGTTCTGGGATATTTTGTAAACTACCAGGAACTTTCAGAGTAAATTCCAGGAAGTTTTGTTTCGATAACTGGAAGCACTGCTTCAATTGGGTTCAATATCGGCTCTAGAGGCTTGTCCTATAGCCAATGACACTACAGGGGGAAGACTGGACAGTTAATAGAGCGTGTAATGAAACACATGGGAAGAGCCTCCAACATCGTTGAGCATTATTAAAGTAGATAGTTGCATATCGCCATTTTGGGTTACAGGGTACAAAACATATATGAGAGAAATGGTGGCAAGGTATAAAGGAATAGACAAATTTTATAATACATAAGGTGGAAATGGCTAATTAAAAAGCGCTAAAATGCCTCTCCAAAATATGCCTCACATCGGTCTCTGAATTGACTTCAATTTGATGACGAGACGTGATTGGCTCTCCTACATCAAGCTCCACTTGCATGAAAACCTACTGCGAATGTCAGTGCCCGTGCTCAACACGCCCTCTTGTGCTGAATAAAAGAAATCTACCCTCTGAACAGTGGCGACCACAGAGCTGGCAGTAAATCAGCAAGCCCGTGTTAATGAGCAAATGGGCAAGATTTATCCAAGTCCTCTCGTGGCTGAATTCATGTCCCTGCAAAATCTCATGAATTGTGAGACATTCTTTCTTAAAGAATTTAACCACTTTCTCCTTGAGTAATATTGATTATTTTTGTACTGGTGGGAAAGAGTAATATGTTACCGGTACTCTTTTATATTAGTCATTTCATTTTTTATATTAGTCATTTCATTTGAATATAATATTTTGATATATAAGTTAATTTTTTACCTGAAAAGATGCATCAAACATAATTTTCTTCCTGTTTCAACATTTTGTATTTTAGGCACAAACACTATTAATATCATCAGAAAGCTCAAACTCTATACTTTCTTACAATGTCACTCTTGATATGTGGCATCTTTTAGATGGGTCAGCAGCCAGCTTTTTCCATCAAGATGCAAGACGAGATTTCTGACATTTCTGAGTAACATAAAATCCAGAGTTCTGATTGGCTGAATGTTTTGAAAATAACAGGCAATATCCATCAACCCCAATTTAGAGGAATAAAAGCAATATATAGCTATATGAACCTGCTACTGGTCAACTGGTATCATCTAATATCCCAGAACCACGAGACGATGGAACCTAATTTGGGGCTGAAAAAGGGGTCTAAAACTTGGAAAATTTAAGCAAAATCATCGCTTAACTCTACAAATAATGGTTTAAAGGTACTAATTTTAGGAAAAGCATGGCCTGCCCAAAACAACATATGAATAGACACTAAAACCAGATAAAAAGACCACCAAATATAATAGAAGTTGTGGCCAAAACTGTGATTTTAGGGGGTTTTGGTGGCCATTTTGGATTTTGGCCCGGCACACATTTTTCTCAGCCCTGAGACAAAAAATATTGTCATTTCATGTTGAGATAAGGTAAAAGGAATACTACAAAAAAACTGTTGGCACAGTAAAAAAAAAATCACCCATTTATAAGCCCACTCCTAATATAAAGTTATGTCAAGTACCGGTATCTGATATAGTTCAAATAGATCTAGGTCTTGATAATTGGGGTGAGTGATGGGGAGGAAAATAGTCAATTTTTTTTACCATGCCACGGTATACGCCCGAGAACGAGGTTATATTGGGGCCAAATCGTGGTTTCGGGAACCACTCGTCGATTTGTATACGCGCACTTGTGTACAAAGTGAATGGAGGTGGACATACGGAACCGTGCGTGTGACTGAATAAAGCGCTGCTGTATATGGTTCCCAATATCATGATAATGCCTTTATATATTGGCTATATAACCTCATTCGTAGGATGAGTGGGCACAGACTGGAACCTCAAAAAAACAAAATACAGCCTTGGTCTCACTCTCAATCAGCCATTTTGTTTTGAATTATGAGAGGACAGGCATCGCGACACCGTTTCGTTTTTTTGAGGTTCCAGTCTGTGCCTCTGCTCGAGGCTCGATCGAGTCGATGTCAGGATTTGTGTGTCACGATACTATAGACCTCATCCATATTTATATAATCATGTATAATTTCTGTTTCCACATTTCATTTAAGATTACTTTTGAGACCCCAATCTACCCCAGTGTCTCCCTCGTTTTGCACGGTGGACTCCAGTCCTGGGCTCCAGCACGCTTCGCGGGCCGGAGCTCCCTGGCCTGGGTTAACCCAAAGAAGAACTTGTTAACTTTTGTTGTGGGACAAAAATGTTGATTCTGGCGGATTGGGGGAGTCGAATGTCGATTCTTACCTTCCCAACGACTTGATTGTAGAAGCTCCTCTTTTCAACAAAGTATCCCTCATCTTTTGAACTGCATCATTTCCGTTAACAGCCATTTCTTTCAGTTTTTGGAGGTGATATAGAGAGAACTCGAACTCGAAGTAGCCTCAAGACCAAAACACAATATCAAATAAAAATCGAGTACACAGTACGTACACATGCGATGATAATGGGCGCGGCGCTTGTTGGAACGTCCCGTTCAACGAACGTAGAGGGCAGCAACACACAAGCGTCAGAGTTATCAATAGACAGAGTGGCGACACGCGCACTGAAAACATGATACGCGCGGTCAAAGGTCAGCCATGGGGGGCTGATTAGTTCCCCTTGCGCACATGCAATTATTTGGCTATCATCAATTTTTATTCCCGTTTTCATTATTCCTTTAATTTATTTTCGGCAAACTAGCCTAGGTCCGGAAGAAATAATGATCGAGTCTAAAAGTAATTTCTTCTCTTTGATTTAGAGCTTGATGATGGATCCCCTTTAACAGTTTGGTTTAATTGTCTGGCAATATTCATTAAAGCTCAATTCCGTTTTCTTTTATTAAAAATTAATTTGAAGAATTATACAAGTTTGATTCACTCAATTTATAAATAAAAATGGACAACAATATGGGAATACAAAAAATTAACAAGGTGATACCGAAGACATTATGGAGTGGAAAACTTGTAGGAGGGGGCAGGGCAGTTTTCTACTTCTGAAACACTACACTGAAATTTGTAATCACAACGCCGGTATCGTACGTTGATAATAAACAAGAAGCAAAATATAAGTGATCACACAAAATATATAGTATTTTGACGATATATGTTTTTTTTTCTTTAAAGTTAGAATTTAATATAGTCCCCTGAAAAATGTGGGCTATGTAATTATTTGCACTGATTTAGGGGTCGGGCCCATACAGGTGGCAACTCCTAGCTACAATATTTTCACTGACTGTCAATCAATTAGAAAAAAGAACCATTGTACTCATATCGAATTTCATATCTTAAAATGAACAGGAATAATTTCAACAGTATGAATATTAGAATTTAATCAAGATGTCAAAGGCTTTGTAATCGGATCGGCCGGCAAACTTGTCCCTTTTTTATGTCACTTAAAAATTAACCATTTATCTTTCTGTTTTGTATAGCGAAAAGGGGAGTCTTAGTGATGAATTATTTCTTGATTTATTGTTGTTTTCTTTAGTATTATCATTATTATGACTATCATCATTGTCACTGTTAATAATTATCATTGAAATCATTATTTTTATTATGATCATCATTGCCATCGTTATAATTACTATTATTATCAGGGCGGCGAACATCATACTTTCTTTCTCTTTTCTTTTTTAACTAAAAAAGTTGAGGCGGTTTTTGCCACACCCCCCTCCTGGCGATGCCCTTGATAAGCACTATCATCTTTTTAATAGGGGGATCTAAGCGTTATATAAACTTTTTATCTAACTAAAAAAGGGGGTATAATGAGAGTGCCAATACCCATACATTCGTACAAATTCCTTTCGATTTTCTCTTCTTTGTTTGAACTATTAAAAAAAAATGTAGAGGGTGATCGCCTTTCAACCCGTTGCGCCTGACCATCATTATCATAATATCTTCTACATATCTGAAGAAAGGTGATTTATAGTTGTTTCCATTTTAACTTTCACCAGCGGCCGCAATGTCATTATGATGTAGGCTTATTCTGAAATAATCATCTATTTAAATGCTATTTAAATGCTGATTATTTTCCTCTTATTTTCGGAACTTTTCGATCTTCTCAGTAAAAACAATTTCACTTGATTTTAAATTTGCGGATTGACAATAATTGTCACATTAAAAAAACATTTACCTCCATTTCCTCTCATTGGTTTAATTTGACAATTCTCCTGGCAAATGGTGGAAATTGTCAATAATTTTTTAGTTGTAAATGTACATGTTTATCAGTACTACCCCTCCCTTTATCACTCTCTTTGCCTCTCTCATCTCTGGGTCTCCCCCTCTCTCTCCCTCTCTTTCATTCTCCGATGTATACATTCCTATCTCTTGTGCAGTGTAATAAAAAATAAGAAAAACAGAGTCTAAACTTTTATAAAGACGCTGGTAATGCATGTTTAAGATGGAGAGCCTATAGCTAAAGCAAGATCAAGGACAAACATTGAAAATGAGGGAGAAAACAACCAGACTGCTTAATCTCATTGGCGGAGCAAAAAAAGGGGAGAAGAAAAAAAGGAAAAGGGAAAAGAGAGGAAGGAGGGGGGGGGGGAGGAGGGAGGTGAATGAATAAAATAATGTGAGGGGAAGAGTTAGAAAATACCCCAAAAAGTATCTTTCATATCACAATATATTGCATGTTTAATGTCTTGTTCAATATGCTGATACGGAGCTTAAAATATCAAGTTTTTAAATTAATATAATATAAAACATATTTCAGCTCGAACATCGAGCTTTCATTATTTTTTTTTATTTAAAAATTGATTTCTGGGAAATCAATGAAAAATTGAAGTCATCTCTTTGATACTTACTCCAATAATGTATTTTAAAACAACAAGAGCTTAAATCATGAGTTTAATTGATTTACATAAACTTGCATAATTGGAAGAAAAAAATTTACAAACGATTTAAGACGTTTTAACACAATTTTTTTATAAAAACCGTTTTTTTATTACAACCCTTGATGAATTGTTGATAAAATATTAACTCATGCATCCTATTCATAATTACAAAAGTGCTTTAAATGTCAAGTTTTCAAGCCTTGACATCAACAAATTTCGCACTCTCATAAAACGATAAAATTTTCGAGAATTCTTGATAATTCAATAATTTTTGTATAATGGATTATTGACACATTTCATTTGGCGTTTAGGAAGGGGAATAGAAAGATGACCATTATCATATGATGACAAAATGTCCTTAGAATGCCCCAGTCGTAGGTTAAAATAATTCAAGAAATATAAGCTCTCGCTTCACTTTCGCATCATCTGTTACATGCATTCCATATCCACTTTACAATTTTCATTTTCAGTGCTTGTAATAGAGCTTCAATGAACATTTTTCAGTTTAGAATATCAACATTTTTAATTTAGGAAGATACCTAATTATCCATCTTCATGGTTTACAAAACATGAATAGAGAGTCCCTTTTTTTATATAGGTCTACATGTAAGTCTCAATTTTTTCCGCTCGCATTGTTTAATTATTCTGTTTATGACTACAAAATTAGAATTTCCTTTTTTAGGTCGGGATGTCAAAAATTTTCAGCACGCGCTTCTCGCTTGCATTATTTGATTGATCTAATATGTATCGTCGTCATGGCTAACTGCAAACAGTCCTTAACAGGTCCCTTTTCGATCAGGCCAGAACGAATATTAAAAAATTACTATTTATTCATGAATTATTTAGCTACATACGCATTTTGTTCAAGATCACAAATTACCAATATGTTCATTTTCAGGAAAATCTATATGAAATTTTTGAAAATTTTAGATCGAGCTTTGTGCTCGCAATAGTTTAAATAGGGCCTTTATATATTCATGTTGTTTTGTAAGAATGAAGTGACTGTTAGGTCTAACCCTTCAAAGAAACAAACAAAAATAAACTTTGAGCAGTCGATTGGGGAAAATGTTGGTGAAAAAACCTGCCCCACCCCTTCCCCCTCTTGGCAAAAGCTGGATCCTCTCCTGATAACCTGATACTTTTTTAAAAGAGAAAACAATAAGATATCATAAGTGATTTCCATGTAAGAAATATATTTCTCTATGCACGATAAGATGGATTCAAACAATACTTTGTTTGTAATCTTGCGTTATGTCACTCAATCCTTCACATCCAATAAAGCTCATAAAAACTTTTAATTTGTGCATGCATATCCTATATATACATTGAGAATGACAATAAGAATGAAATAAATCTCAATCGGAAAATCATATCTTCAATTTTTTTTATTTTCCCATTACATTATCACATGCATTAGATTAAAAAAACAGGCTGTTGAATCAATTTTGATTAAACTAGATTTTTGAATAATGAATTGCAAATTTGAATAACAGACACTTCTTCTTCTTGTTCTTCCTCTGCTTTTATCAGGGATCAGCATCAAAATGCAGTATGTCGTAATCCATCCATCAAGTACATTGCATTTGAAGGTTAAATTACATAATCAATTCATTGAGGACAGGAAAGAGATACGTTTCATATGAATTTTATATAGAAATAGCATGGAAATGCATTTTGATATAAGATGAAAAAGATGGGTATACATGGAAATATAAATGTACATCCTAACACAAGGATGAGGGAATTTTATTGAAAATGTAACACAATAGTCCCAATGACATGATGCATTTGTAAACAAAAAAAAGGGAATACCCTAACAATACATTTATGAAAATTAAAAACTAATCATACATAAAAATTATATCAATATATGTTGTTCATTCTTTCCAAATTGCACAATTATAAGGGGGAATGAAAATATATTTTACTTTCAATCTTGCATTATTTCCTGATTGTGTTAACTTTCATTCCCTGATAAATTGTTTGAAAACATTATCAGCTGAGATGTTTATTAGATTATGACTTACCAGAAATCACCTTTGAAATGAGTAAACTCTGTTCAGCTACTTGTTTCCAAAATTGATGCTTAAAACTTGTAGTCACTGAGGTCATTACCTTAATTGCATGATCTTTGAAAACACATGCAATTATGATAACAAAGTTAGTGATCAAGTACAATTACTAGCAGATAATCCATAATGAAGATATGAGGTGCTAAAATGTGGCTACACATTAGACCTGTGCCATTTCCATCATCAGTCCAAGCAAGCATTGTTGTCACAGTCATATTAAGGTCAAAGCACATGATAACAAATTTTGAATAATAGGAGTGAATAAAATTACAGTACTGTCAGGAGGCCCTGAACTTGTAGCTAGATGAACAATCCCCATAAACCAAACACAGCTGGGTTACATGCAGCAATATGCAGTCGCTGATAAATATATTTGTACATGTAGATCTAGCACCATTACAGCTATTGAGGACATAGACCAAAGCACTTTGTGTCATCATTCCTTCTGTTTGTATTAACTAGAATCTAGATTGATTCACCTGCTGTCTTGAGAGGTAGATCTAAGCTCTTTTATTGGATTTTAGCCTCTAAATATCGATTAGTTAGAATCAATCTTGGCCTAGAATAGGTCTACATCTACTGTAGATATTCACCAACAAATAGACCCTAGTCCAGATCGAGTAAATAGACTTGAGTACTGTCTGCAGTTCAGGTGTTAGATTACAATTTTAATCTAACAACTGCACTGCATGCAGTGCTCAAGTCTTATTACCAACCTGACTACTTAGGCCTAACGTTAGATCTATGTTTTCTATAAAAAAATCTAAAATTGTTAACACATTTGCCTTATAAAATATAACAAAAACAGAGTCTACAGTATAATATAGGGATACTTTCCTCACTGATGAGATATTTCCATCTAGGGCCTATATATTAGTAGATTTAAGATTAAGACCAACAACTTAGAACTAGACCTAGGCTAGACTGAAGTCCAAAGTTAAAAAGTGCCTCCACCCATGGCATTGGTAGCGCCATCCCTGCAATTAACCACCTACGGCCTATAGGGTGGGCTAAGGTTTCCGCCGCCGAAAGCTCCGGCGGCGCAGCTCCTTATCTTTGGCTATTGTCTTATGAAGGGTAGTCCCATATGCTAAATTTTATGAACTGTTTTTGGTAGAAATTAAATGGATTTCCCCCAAAATAACATCAAATAAGTTGTTAAAAGATCATTCAACCTTGACAGTCATAGTAAAACACTATTTTCAACACGTTGAGGTAATTTGTGCAAAACATGATTACACAAAACTTGGAAAAATGCAATTTTTGTCTCTTACCAAACACTTTTTTCGACAGTATTTTGGAAGCCGATTTATGCAAAATAACACCAGATGTATCTACAAAAAGGCAACTTTATATGTTAAAATACTCACATTGGTGTCTAAAAAATATATCCACGAGTGGAAATTGTCGAGGTATTTAATCACTAAATGTGAGAAAACGTGTAGTTTATTGATATTTCCGGGGGTATGCACCCAGCAGATGATCACTAGCGCAGAAAATATGCCAGAGGGAACTAATTGGAGCTCCATGAAATATCGGACCAATCAGAGCACACTTCCGGTTTCGCCACTCTGTCTATTGATAACTCTGACAAGCGTGTTGCTCTAAGGAAGGTCAACTCCGCTCGAATTTTGTGACCACTCTAAAAAATAAGGGGGACTTTTCGGAAATTTGTCGAGTTGATTTTTTTTCATTTGTTAATTTCAAATATTTTTTAATGAACAATTATTAGATCGGTTATTCTGGGTAGAAATATTAAAAATATTAATTTTAATTTTAAAGAAATTATTTAGCTTAAATAATCATGATTTTGACATTTTTCTCATTTTGGAATATTAAGTCTATGACGAGGATCCCTCTTATCTCTTATTTTCCTCTGCTGAATTTCGCTGCACCACTAATAAATGCATAGACAACCACCGTAATAATCGAGGTCATTTTTCTGGCCTGGGTGCGCCGAGTCTGGGCCGGTCGCGTAGCTAACTAGTGACGTTGATGATGCGCTGGGGCTTCAGTCGACTCGTCATAGATCTTCTAGCAACATAGACAATGACATCTAATTTGCCTGGTCTGATTTGAAGTGCAATTGCTTCAGGGCTGATGTTTATCAACGATGATTGTTCAAGGTCAGATTTCAAATTTTAAATTGCATTTGACTTTTAAGTCTATAAATCTTAATACAAGAAGGTGCATCCCCGAAATCCGGGTCTAATTAAATCCGGGTCTAATTTCAACTTCGAGTCCGAGACTATGGACGGCGAAAAAAAAACCCATGCATCGGATGCATTGCATTGGCTGCGCTGCAGCTGAGCTGCACAGCCATGCAGGCGCTGCGTCGCGTCGAAGGTCGATAATCATTGAGCAACCAAACTTCCAAAGCCAAATTAAAGCTTGAATAAACGGCCACCTATTCACATTTTCCCTGGTTTTGTTCAATAATTTCTAAGAAAATCAGCCAATTGAGGGAAATTAATTACAATGTTACATCGTTTGCAGAGTGCCATCATCGACATTCGTTTTGCGTTAGAAACCTTAGACTAGTTATAACTTATAGATCTAGGCCTAGACTAGAAATGGGGGCTAGATAGATAGATTAGACCATCTTAATTTCTGATTTTGGGTAGAAAGTAGACTTGATAGACAGCATCCATATCTTAATTTGACCATTGATTCTGTGCAATCAATGTTTAAAGACTTTTACATAATTTGTTTGCCATATTGCAATTGGTAAATTTTCCTGGGCCTGCATGGCCTGGGACTGGGCTTGGCTGGCAGAACGCGTTTTTTTTTTTGAGAAATTTCGAAAGTGAAAGAGCAAAGTGACTGAGCTCGTCGTGATTTTATTTTTATGCATTTTCTGACTGAATTTTAAAGATTTCATGCCTAACGCTAAGGCCTAACGGTAACTTGTCAACCATATAATCTTCTAGTTCTAGATCTAGACTTTACCCTGTATGTAGGCATTTAACGGACTAAAAAATCATAACCTCCTAGCGGCTAGCCCATGCAGGCTGGCCTTAATTGAACCAAACTTAGCTTGCATGGACCAACCCTCAAATGGTCTAGATTTAGGCGTCCTATACTATAAAGACAATGTGGAATTCGTCTGTTTTGAGTTGATTATTATTTTAGTATTTTTTATTGTTCCATAGACTCATACCAACTCATACCAACAAGACGTGCTAGATCTATATATATTCTAGATCTACTTAGATATCCAGTGTGGAACAACATCTTCAACAAACAGATCGAGACTGGTCAAAGCATTTGTCTAGTACAGTCTAGTTAGACAAATAAAGTTTTCTAGATCTTTAGACTTGGGTCTATCGATCAACTAGACAGGAATAACCGTCGTTTCTGGGGATTTATTCAACAATTTCTGACATTTTACTATAATCTCCATCGGTGAGTGAGCCAGCGCAGTTCAGCAGAGCAACCAAAATACAGAGACTGAAGCTTTTGGTCTATCGATCAACATGATCAAGATCTAGGTTAGATGTAGACTTCACTTATTACTGATTGGAATGTATTTCTAAATTTATAAGTTTTGGGGAAAATGGTGAAAAGAAATGATAACATACTACTGATAGATACGTGAATTATTTTTTTTAATACCCATTGGCATTGCTGCCTGCTCTAATAAATAAATAAATAAATGAGTCACGGCCTATATGGACTGCAGATAAATGCTGATCGACGCCTAGCAGAACAAGTACCAGTGCTAGACTAGGGGGTTGAAATCTAAGCAGACGACGGAGCATAATGTAGCTTAAGCATAGAATGATGATGGGTTCAGCGAAGAGCCCAGAGAAAATAAGGGGGACATATTCAATCCCGAAATGCTTTGCGAGTGGTCACAAAATCGTCTCGGCGCAAATCACCTAATTCAGCCGTCTGGTGAAATCGCTGATAACAACAATCACCGATTTGGTAATGATTTTAGTTTCCTGAAACTTGCATTTGTAAAGTTTTAAATATCAAAGTATGTTTTCATATTTATGTATATCCCTCAACATATTTTTTAATGTTATTTTTGATATCGTTGTAGTCATATTCTTTCATATTCGTTTCTTGATCACTACTAATTTGTTGTTGTATTGGATCGGCATTTGATTTCGTTGTCATGAACAATAAAATATGCGCGCAGCTCAGTTGCATGCGCGTATCGAGTTGACCTTCCTTAGAGGGATCTACATCGAGGAAGACCTGACTGCCCAAAGAGCCAAGCTTTTCCACGCAATTCGAAGAGCAGAAAGCACCAAGAAAATCTGGACGATCGATGGCCGCATTCATTGCGTTGTTGCAAAGAATGGGAAGGAGGATAAATACATAGTGGAGACAGGTGATGATCTCTTCCGCCTTGGATGGACTGAAGATCAGTAGAAATTCTCACTGTCAAAATAGGAATTAGCAGGTACCATTCTATCTGATGATTTGGATTTGGGTTTGAATAATAACTTCAAGATATTAGGGCTAAATGTATGTGGTCTAAAGAAAAAACTTGATCTTGGTATACTAGAGTGCTATATAAAAGATTTTGATTTTATATGTTTATCTGAAACTAGATCTCAATACATTGACCTGCCACTGATTGACTATACGATGATTTGTAAAGAGAATAATGACAAATCTTCCCCACGTCTTGGTGGACACCATGGCTTATGTATCATTTTCAAACAATGTTTGAGAAATTATGTTGAACAACTAGATGTAAATGTTTTCAAAAGTGATTCTGTCCTTTGGCTCAAAGTGAATAAAGGTGCTTATGGCTTTGCTTTTATAATTGGTGCGGTATATATGCCACATGAAAATTCTAAATACTACGATGATGATTTATTTGAAGATATTATATATGATTTAATGAAAATTAATGGTACCCTGGGGTTGCCAGTTTGTTTGATAGGAGATTTCAATGCAAGATCAGGATCACTAATAGATTATATTGAAGATGAGGACTCTACCTTTTCTGTTAACCACTTGACTGCTACTGGGCTTATTACACAGTGATAGCCTCTATGCTACAGCACTTTTGGGGTATTACAGCATTTTCACATTTTGTATGTTTTTTTTTAGTTCTATCATAACAATTTAGTTATTGATTGCTTGGGACGTGGTGTTTGATTGTGTTCATCCTCATCATCACTATCTGTCAAATTATCTCCATCACCATCGTCTCTGGCAGGAGGAGGAAAACAACTACGTCTCCGTTTTCTATGACGATGAGCGGGTGAAGGTGTATGTCTGCTTGGACTCTCACCAACGTCTATGAGTGGGACCACAGTATCACTGTTGTTACCGTCATTTTCACTTTCACCGTCAAAATCACTCCCAAAATCCATCAAATCATCTCCCTCATCTTCTGAAATATCCATTGAATTATCACTGACATCACTTTCACTCTTGTCGTCAAAAGTATCATCCAAATTATTCCCTGAAATTGTGCTGTCTGAACGCCGAAGTGAATGTCTGGGGGCCGCCATCTTGACTTTTTCTTGAAGAAAGTAACCCGCAAAAAACTTTCTTTCTTCAGTTGCAAATCGGTCAAATTATGGGGGAAAAAATGAAAGAGCGCCAGCTATAGTTCAAACCCTGTATATCATTATCATAGTGCTACAGGCATAAGGAGGCAACGCAATTGGCAGTGCTATTGTTCTGAAAGAGCAATGGTCTAAGCACGTATATATACGTGGCACGCACAGAGCGGCGAGATTGAAAGCACGTATATATACGTGGCACGCAGTCAAGTGGTTAATGTCATTTTGTCGGCAGATAATGCAGACATGCCCTCAACTTGTTCTTATCCACCAAGATCTAACGAAGACAAGTTTGTAAATGCTAACGGTCGCAAACTGATTAATCTATGTCAAGCTACTGACATGCACATTGTAAATGGCCGCTTTGGGCAAGATTTTGGTAAGGGTGCATTAACCTGCGCCGACGCAAGCACAGTTGACTATTGTATTGTCTCTGCAAATTTCATTGATCATATTGAAGACTTTACTGTTGATAACTTTGAAAAATGTCTGTCAGATAAACACAGTCCAATATTTGTTTCCATGAAATATGTTAAGAAAAAAATATTTCCAGAAGAGAAGAGTCATTACACCAATAACGATAATGATTCTCACTTGAAAAAGAAATATTATAAATGGAATTCAGAATTAACTCACACATTTGCAAACTCCTTAGATGAAGATGAAATAAACAAAATATTAGAAATGATAGAGGTTACTAGAAATATGCCCCAAACTAGTATTCAATCTGTCAATGATATAGTAAATCAAATAAAACAAGTATATTTTAAGGCTGCAACTCTATGTGGTATGTCACGGCAGAAAAAAACTGGCACGACTGTTACCACTGCATCTCCGAAAATGAAGCCTTGGTTTGATAAAGAATGTAAGAACTTGAGAAAGAATTTCTTAACATTAAGAAATAGAATTAAAAAATGTAGAAATGAAAATATGAAAATGGAAATGGAATTAGTTTTGAATACCTTACGCAAACAATACAGAACAGTTTTGAAGAAGAAAAAGTCAAAATATGTTTCTGACCTTCAGGACAATTTGAGGAAAGTAAAAACTAATAACATTGGCGACCTTTGGAAATATCTTAGCAAGGCGAATTCCAAGCCCAAGAATCGTGCAAATGTATCAATTGATTCTTTCAAAGATTTTTTTGAATTACTGAATAAAGGAGACGATGTTAAAAACAGACGCACTATAGATGAGGAATCAACACCTAATGAAGCAAATTGTTTCAGCCTTGAACTAAATTATCCAATTTTGGAAGAGGAGATAGAAAATCAATTAAAGAAGCTTAAAAATAACAAATCATCCGGTGATGATTTAGTATTAAATGAAATGATAAAGTATAGCAGCAAACCTATGATGAAACTGCTCACAAAGCTGTTTAACTTAATACTGGATTGTGGCAAAGTTCCCACAGACTGGACAATAGGTATCCTTTGCCCAATATACAAAAAGAAGGGTTCAGTGAATGAACCAGATAACTATCGTCCAATTACATTGTTAAGTTGCTTAGGTAAACTGTTCACATCTATTTTGAATAACCGAATTTCTTTATATTTTGATATTTGCAACCTGATGGGTGAAGAACAGGCAGGATTTCGTGAGGATTATTGTACTCTAGATCATATATTTACTCTTTACAGTCTGATAGATATTTATCTATCTCAAAAGAAAAGAATTTATTCCGCATTCATTGATTATAAGAAAGCATTCGATTCTGTAAAAAGACATTTATTGTGGTCTAAAATACTTAAGTATAACATCAATGGCAAAATTCTCAAGGTGATCCAAAATATGTATGAAAACGCAAAATCTTATGTTATGAGCAATGGACAACGGTCTGAGTTCTTTGAATGTAATATAGGAGTAAGACAGGGAGATAATCTATCTCCATTATTATTTGCAATCTTTATCAATGATTTTGACAATACATTGAGAAAAAATTGCAATGGTGTTAATTTACTTACGAATGGCCTGAAAGAAAAACTCCTCGAGAGAAATATATGTGTATATCTTAAGTTATTTACCCTATTATACGCTGATGACACCATTGTATTAGCAGAATCTGAAAATGATCTCCAAGAAGCATTAAATGCTGTCTACAAATACTGTGAAGATTGGTCGTTGAATGTAAATATACAAAAAACAAAAATTGTCGTATTCTCTCGTGGTAAGATCCGCAATTTACCCATCATTACTTTCAATAATCAACAGCTAGAGGTTGTTGATGAGTATACATATCTTGGAACAGTTTTGAATTATAATAACCGCTTTTCGAAAGCTCGGAAAAAACAAATAAGTCAAGCACAAAAAGCATTGTTCAGTTTACGTTCCAAATCAATAAAGTTGAGTTTACCAGTTGATATTGAATTAGAATTGTTTGAAAAATTGGTACTTCCGATTTTGTTATATGGAAGTGAGTTGTGGGGTCTTGAAAGTAATCTTCAAGATGTTGAAATGTTTCAAAGTCGTTATTATAAACGTCTTCTTCATGTGAGTAAATTTACTGCAAATTGCATGACATATGGAGAGGTCGGTAAACACAGTATCAAGAAACTAATTGAGTGCAGAATGTTAAACTTTTGGATTAAAATAATCGAGAGCAAAACATCAAAATTGTCCCATACTGTTTACGATATTCTGAAAATAATGTTTGATCTGAATATATATCGAAACCCGTGGCTAGTAAAAATAAAAAATACATTGGATAAATTAGGCTTATCTTACCTTTGGTTTGATAATCAGCCAATAAATCCACGGTGGTTCAAAGCAACAATTAAAACACGATTGGACGATATATACTCTCAAAATTGGCATGCTGAAATGTTTTCTAATTCACTGTGCTTAAACTATCGCATTTTCAAAGAAAATTGCAGTTGTGAATTATCTCTTCTAAAATTGCCTTTCAAATACAGAATTACTTTAACAAGATTCCGGTGTGGAAACCACCGTCTGCCAATAACATCTGGTAGATTTGCAAATATCGAGCGATCACAGAGAATATGCACTATATGTAATACATCAAAGCTGGGTGATGAATTTCATTATTTGTTCGAGTGCCCTGCATTTCTTACAGCAAGAAAGAAATATATTGATGGTTCCTATACAAGCCGTCCAAATGCATTGAAAATGTTTAAGCTTTTCAATTCTTCCAAAATGTCAACATTAATAAATTTATCAAAATTTTGTAGCATTATAATGGATAAGTTTAATAAATAAACAAATAAAATATTTATGTTAACATTTTCTATTTGAAAACACGTTCATGTATATATGTAAATAAACAATAATTAGGTAAAGGATAAATTAAATTTTAATTCTCTCTAATTTCTTAAAATAAATTTTTATCAATTTTTATGCCAAAGTCCAATATAATTATATATATAACCACGTTAAATACACATATCGGTGCCTTTGCATTGCAGTTCCAACTTTTTCAATTCTATAACACGCATTCATTCGTATTTATTTATTATCATTGTTAGTACTGTTTCTTTTAAAAATTATTGTTATTACAATCATTTGTCTTTTTGTTCTTTTCTTTTTTCTCTCTCTCTTCCCCTTTTGTTTTTCCTTCTTTTCCTATTTTGTCTCTCCTCCTTCTCTCACCAATTGATTTAGAGACACATCATTCCTTTTACTTTTACGTCTCTAAAGTAATTTCATGTAGTATTTATTCAATTACTCTGTAACATGTGATTGTATATATTTGTATATACTTTGTAAATATAATTGAAATGATTTTGAATATGTTATGTTCTGTATGATAATATCCCCAATACCCGAATTAGGGTGACATGGGTAAATAAATCATTGTCATTGTCATTGTCATTGTCATTGTCATTGTCATTGTCATTGTCATTGTCAACACGCTTGTCAGAGTTATCAATAGACAGAGTGGCGAAACCGGAAGTGTGCTCTGATTGGTCCGATATTTCATGGAGCTCCAATTAGTTCCCTCTGGCATATTTTCTGCGCTTGTGATCTTCTGCTGGGTGCATGCCCCCGAAATATCAATAAACTACACGTTTTCTCACATTTAGTGATTAAATACCTCGACACTTTCCACTCGTGGATATATTTTCTAGACGCCAATGTGAGTATTTTAACATATAAAGTTGCCTTTTTGTAGATACATCTGGTGTTATTTTGCATAAATCGGCTTCCAAAATAATGTCGAAAAAAGTGTTTGGTAAGAGAGAAAAATTGCATTTTTTCAAGTTTTGTGTAATCATGTTTTGCACAAATTACCTCAACGTGTTGAAAATAGTGTTTTACTATGACCGTCAAGGTTGAATGATCTTTTAACAACTTATTTCATGTTATTTGGGGAGAAATCCATTTAATTTCTACCAAAAACAGTTCATAAAATTTAGCATATGGGACTAGCCTTCATGAGACCCTAGCCAAAGATAAGGAGCTGCGCCGCCGGAGCTTTCGGCGGCGGAAACCTTAGCCCACCCTATAGGCCGTAGGCGGTTAATTGCCTTAAGTTAAGACTAAGTGCCTCCACCAATGGGTGCATGGAGGCACTTTTTAACTTTGGACTAGGCTTGGCCTAGTTCTAAGTTACTAGTCTTAATCTTAAATTTACTAATATATAGATAGAAATATCCCATCAGAGAGGAAAGTATCCCTATATTATAGTGTAGGCAAATGTGTTAACAATTTTAGAATTAGATTTTTTTTAAATAAAAACATAGATCTAACGTTAGGCCTAAGTAGTCAGGTTAGTAATAAAACTTGAGCACTGCATGCAGTGCAGTTGTTAGATTAAAATTGTAATCTAACAACTGAACTGCAGACAGTACTCAAGTCTATTTACTCGATCTGGACTAGGGTCTAATGTTGGTGAATATCTACAGTAGATGTAGATCTAGACTAGTCTAGGCCAAGATTGATTCTAACTAATCGATATTTAGCGGTTAAAATCCAATAAAAGAGCTTAGATCTACCTCTCAAGACAGCAGGTGAATCAATCTAGATTCTAGTTAATACAAACAGAAGGAATGATGACACAAAGTGCTTTGGTCTATGTCCTCAATAGCAGTGATGGTGCTGGATCTACATGTATAAATATATTTATCAGCGACTGCATATTTATTGCTGCATGTAACCCAGCTGTGTTTGGTTTATGGGGATTGTTCATCTAGCTACAAGTTCAGGGCCTCCTGACAGTACTGTAATTTTATTCACTCCTAGTGTATGTCAGTGTAGTATTCAAAATGTGTTAACATGTGCTTTGACCTTAATATGACTATGACAACAATGCTTGCGTGGATTGATGATGGAAATGGCACAGGTCTAATGTGTAGCCACATTTTAGCACCTCATATCTTCATTATGGATTATCTGCTGGTAACTGTACTTGATCACTAATTTTGTTATCATAATTGCATGTGTTTTCAAAGATCATGCAATTAAGGTAATGACCTCAGTGACTACAAGTTTTAAGCATCTTTGGAAACAACTAGCTGAACAGAGTTTACTCATTTCAAAGGTGGTTTCTGGTAAGTCATAATCTAATAAACATCTCAGCTGATAATGTTTTAAAAATAATTTATCAGGGAATGAAAGTTAACACAATCAGGAAATAATGCAAGATTGAAAGTAAAATATATTTTCATTCCCCCTTAGAATGAACAACATATATTGATATGATTTTTATATATGATTGTTCTTTATTTTCATAAATGTATTGTTAGGGTATTTCCTCTTTTTTGTTACAAATGCATCATGTCATTGGGACTATTGTATTATATTTTCAATAAAATTCTCTTATTATCCTTGTGTTAGGATGTGCATTTATATTTCCATGTAACCCATCTTGTTTTATCTTATATCAAAATGCATTTCCATATATGCTATTTTTATATAAAATTCATATGAAACGTATCTCTTTCCTGTCCTCAATGAATTGATTATGTAATTTCACCTTCAAATGCAATGTACTTGATGGATGGATGGATTACAACATACTGCATTTTGATGCTGATCTCCGATAAAAGAAGAGGAAGAACAACAAGAAGAAGTGTCTGTTATTCAAATTTGAAATTCATTATTAAAAAATCTAGTTTAATTAAAATTGATTCAACAGCCTGTTTATTTTTAATCTAATGCAGTGATAATGTAATGGGAAAATTAAAAAAAAATGTTCACCATTATTCTTTTTACCAAGATATGATTTTCCGATTGAGATTTATTTCATTCTTATTGTCATTCTCGATGTATATATAGGATAGGCATGCGCAATTTAAAAGTTTTTATGAGCTTTATTGGATGTGAAGGATTGAGCGACATAACGCAAGATTAAAAGCAAAGTATTGTTTGAATCCATCTTATCGTGCATAGAGAAATATATTTCTTACATGGAAATCACTTATGATATCTTATTATTGTTTTCTCTTTTAAAAAAGTATCAGGTGATCAGGAGAGGATCCAGCTTTTGCCAAGAGGGGGAAGGGGGTGGGGCAGAATTTTTTCACCAACATTTTCCCCAATCGACTGCTCAAAGTTTATTTTCGTTTGTTTCTTTGAAGGGTTAGACCTAACAGTCACTTCTTTCTTACAAAACAACATCAATATATAAAGGCCCTATTTAAACTATTGCGAGCACGAAGCTCAATCTAAAATTTTCAAAAAAATTTCATATAGATTTTCCTGAAAAATGAACATTTTTGGTAATTTGTGATCCTGAACAAAATGCTAATGTAGCTAAAAATTTCATGAATAAATAGTAATTTTTTAATATTCGTTCTGGCCTGATAGTAAAAGGGACCTGTTAAGGATTGTTTGCAGTTAGCCATGACGACGATACATATGAGATCAATCAAGTAATGCAAGCGAGAAGCGCGTGCTGAAAATTTTTGACATTCCGACCTAAAAAAGGAAATTCTAATTTTGTAGTCATGAAGAGAATAATTAAACAATGCGAGCGGAAAAAAATTGAGACTTTCATGTAGACCTACAAACGGGACACTATTCATGTTTTGTAAACCATGAAGATGGGTAATTAGGTATCTTCCTACATTAAATATTTTGATATTCTGATCTGAAAAATGTAAAGTGGATATGGAATGCATGTAACAGATGATGCGAAAGTGAAGCGAGAGCTGATATTTCTTGAATTATTTTAACCTAGGACTGGGACATTCTAAGGACATTTTGTCATCATATGAAAATGGTCATCTTTCTATTCCTCTTCCTAAACCATGTAAACGCCAAATGAAATTATAAAAAAAATCATTGAATTATCAAGAATTCTCGAAAATTTTATCATTTTATTAAGTATTAAGCCCAATGAGATTATGTAATTTGTTGATGTCAAGGCTTGAAAACTTGACATTTAAAGCACTTTTGTAATTATGAATAGCCATGCATGAGTTAATATTTTATTAAAAATTCATCAAGGGTTGTAATAAAAAAACGTTGAATTAAATCGTTTGTAATTTTTTTTCGACCAATTATGCAATTTTATGTAAATCAATTAACCTATACAGTATGATTTAAAGGTGAATCCATCCTTGGCCATAAAATGGTGTGTTGGGAAGGAGAAAAATAAATTAAACAGAATGGTGAAAGTTTGAAAGAAATCGGACAAGCAATAAGAAAGTTATTGCTGTTTTAAAATTGAGATCACTAATACTATGTAGATTTCAAATTGGCAACTGGGTAAGTAAATTATGACATGGGGCAAGGACAACTATCCCATAGGCCATGTACTTTATTATCAGGGATTTGTGGCTTTCTCCTAAGTACCCATTCCCCTGGGGCAGTAATTTTTGTATAACCCAGGTAGTATATTGTTTTATGTCCTCATGAAAGAAAAATATAATTTGAAATAAAACTTTTGGGAAAAATGACATTTTAGCCATAATATGTATTGGAGTACATGGAAGAGTAGTCCTTGCCTTACATCACTATGACATCCCATATGTGGCCAATTTGAAGTCTCCATGGGTATAGTGATTACCAATATTTACAACTTTTAAAATTTTTTAACTTTCTTGTTGTTTGTCCAATATTGTTCAAACTTTCAGCCATCAACTTGTCTGATTTTTCTTTTCCTTATAAAAACAAGTTTTTATTTGGGTTGGATTCCCCTTTAAGCTCTTGTTGTTTTAAATACATTTTTGGAGTAAGTATCAAAGAGATGACTTCAATTTTTCATTGATTTCCCAGAAATCAATGTATAAATCAAAGAAAATAATGAAAGCTCGATGTCTGAGCTGAAATAGGTTTTGTATTACATTAATTTTAGAAACTTGATATTTTAAGCTCCTTATCAGCATAATGAACAAGATATGTATCACAGACATCAAACATGCAATATATTGTGATATGAAAGATACTTTTTGGGGGTATTTTCCACCTCATCCCCTCACATTATTTTATTTACTCGCCTCCCTCCTTCCTCCCTTTTCCTTTTGTTTTCTTCTCCCCCCTTTTTTTTGCTCCGCCAATGAGATCCGCCTCTATGGGTTAAGCAGTCTGGTTGTTTTCTCCCTCATTTTCAATATTTGTCCTTGATCTTGCTATAGCTATAGGCTCTCCATCTTAAACATGCATTACAAGCGTCTTTATAAAAGTTTAGACTCTGTTTTTCTTCTTTTTTATTGCACTGCACAAGAGAAAGGAAGGTATACATCGGAGAATGAAAGAGAGAGGGAGAGAGAGAGACCCAGAGATGAGAGAGGCAAAGAGAGTGATAAAGGGAGGGGTAGTACTGATAAACATGTAAATTTACAACTAAAAGATTATTGACAATTTCCACCATTTGCCAGGAGAATTGTCAGATTAAACCAATGAGAGGAAATGGAGGTAAATATTTTTTTAATGTGACAATTATTGTCAATCCGCAAATTTAAAATCAAGTGAAAGTGTTTTTACTAAGAAGATCGAAAAGTTCCGAAAATAAGAGGAAAATAATCAGCATTTAAATAGATGATCATTTCAAAATAAGCCTACATCATTTCACTTAGAATAATGACATTGCGGCCGCTGATGAAAGTTAAGATGGAAACAACTATAAATCACATTTCTTTAGATATGTACAAGATATTATGATAATGATGATCAGGCCCAACGGGTTGAAAGGCGATCACCCTCTACCATGTCTACATTTTTTTTAAATAGTTCAAACAAAGAAGAGAAAATCGAAGGGAATTTGTACGATTGTATGGGTATTGGCACTTTCATTATACCCCCTCATTTTTCGTTTCATAAAAAGTGTATATAACGCTTAGATCGGCATCGCCAGGAAGGGGGGGGGGGTGGCAAAAACCGCCTCAATTTTTTAGTTAAAAAAGAAAAGAGAAAGAAAGTATGATGTTCGCCGCCCTAATAATAGTAATTATAACGATGGCAATTGGCAATGATGATCATAATAAAAATAATGATTTCAATGATAATTATTAATAGTGACAATGATGATAGTCATAATAATGATAATACTAAAGAAAACAACAATAAATTAAGAAATAATTCATCACTAAGACTCCCCTTTTCGTTATACAAAACAGAAACATAAATGGTTAATTTTTAAGTGACATAAAAAGGACAAGTTTGCCGGCCGATCCGATTACAAAGCCTTTGACATCTTGATTAAATTCTAATATTCAAACTGTTGAAATGATTCGAGTTCATTTTAAGACATGAAATTCGATATGAGTACAATGCTCCTATTTCTAATTGATTGACAGTGAAAATATTGTAGCTAGGAGTTGCCACCTGTATGGGCCCGACCCCTAAATCAGCGCAAATAATTATAAAGCCCACATTTTTCAGGGGACTATATTAAATTCTAACTTTAAATAAAAAACATATATCGTCAAAATATATGCTTTTCCTATATATTTTGTGTGATCACTTATATTTTGCTTCTTGTTTATTATCCCGGTACGATACCAGCGTTGTGATTACAAATTTCAGTGTAGTGTTTCAGAAGTAGAAAACTGCCCTGCCCCCCTCCCTCAAGTTTTCCACTCCATTATATCTTCGGCATCACCTTGTTAATTTGTTGTATTCCCATATTGTTGCCTATTTTTTGTTGGATCAAACTTGTATAATTCTTCAAATTAATTTTCGAAAAAAAAACGGAATTGAGCTTTAATAAATATTTCCAGACAATTAAACCAAAATGTTAAAGGGATCCATCATCAAGCTCTAAATCAAAGAGGAGAAATTACTTTTAGACTCGATTATTATTTCTTCCGGACCTAGGCTAGTTTGCCTAAAATCAATTAAAGGAATAATAAAAACGGGAATAAAAAATAGTGATGATAGCCAAATAATTGCATGTGCGCAGGGGGAACTAATCAGCCCCCCATGGCTGACCTTTGACCGCGCGTATCATGTTTTCAGTGCGCGTGTCGCCACTCTGTCTATTGATAACTCTGACTTGTGTGTTGCTGCCCTCTACGTTCGTTGGTCCCGTTAAAGACAGCACGTTAGCCATGTTCTGATTGGTCAATTAAGGAAGTCCGATAGTGTGTGCGTGTTACGTGCAGTCTATGTAGTGGGCTAGCTACGTAGCCGTAGCTGTTCTTCTTCTTTCTATATCGTTCGTTACGACTTATGAGTAATGTAGATTCGTGCAAATTGATTTCAGATGATTTATGGGTTAAAACACATGTCGATCTATTTAATGTTGTTCACGATATCGTGAACAGCAGAGAATCTATGAACCCGAAACAGAATAGAGCTAGCATGTGTGCGCGCGTACGAAGTTAGATGCGAGACCAGTCGTTTTTCGAAAATGGAACAGTGCAATTACCACCATTAGAGTACCAAATTCAATCATAAATTCAAGGGAAGCGAGCGCGAGTTCTGCAGCATACCAGTGGAGTTGAAATTTGAAAACATCAACTCGTAGATTATATTGCCCCACTATAAAAGCATCTAATAGTCTAAATTAATATGATTTAATGAATTTACAATTTACAAAAAAAAATACTTGGCGGAAGATTCAATGCACTAAGAGTTAGAAAAAATAAATATTTTAATTTTAGGGTAAGGTAGATAGGACTATTTAATTTTGTAAATATAAGGCAAAATGTTATAGCAGGCCCTAAATATTGTAATAGAATTTCAAATACAAAAACAAAAATACATTTAATAATTTCATGAAGCCATTGCATGCAAAACAAGATTTTCTTTTCAGTAAGCACATTTAGACATCTACAGAAGTTTGCATAACCTGTTAATTTATGTATATGTCACGAAAATGGCAACACGGCTGTCTCTAAATGTCATATAGACTATATGTCACGAAAATGGCAACACGGCTGTCTCTAAATGTCATATAAACTATATGTCAAGAAAATGGCAACACGGCTGTCTCTAATTGTCATATAGACTATATGTCAAGAAAATGGCAACACGGCTGTCTCTAATTGTCAAATCGACTATATGTCATGAAAATGGCAACACGGCTGTCTCTAGACTATATGTCACGAAAATGGCAACACGGCTGTCTCTAAATGTCATATAGACTATATGTCAAGAAAATGGCAACACGGGTGTCTCTAAATGTCATATAAACTATATGTCAAGAAAATGGCAACACGGCTGTCTCTATTATCATATAGACTATATGTCAAGAAAATGGCAACACGGCTGTCTCTAATTGTCAAATCGACTATATGTCATGAAAATGGCAACACGGCTGTCTCTAGACTATATGTCACGAAAATGGCAACACGGCTGTCTCTAAATGTCATATAGACTATATGTCAAGAAAATGGCAACACGGCTGTCTCTAATTGTCATATCGACTAGTATATGTCATGAAAATGGCAACACGGCTGTCTCTAATTGTCATATAGACTATATGTCAAGAAAATGGCAACACGGCTGTCTCTAAATGTCATATAAACTATATGTCAAGAAAATGGCAACACGGCTGTCTCTAATTGTCATATAGACTATATGTCAAGAAAATGGCAATACGGCTGTCTTTAATTGTTATATGAACTATATGTCATGAAAATGGCAACACGGCTGTCTCTAATTGTTATATAGACTTTATGTCAAGAAAATGGCAACACGGCTGTCTCTAATTGTCAAATCGACTATATGTCATGAAAATGGCAACACGGCTGTCTCTAGACTATATGTCACGAAAATGGCAACACGGCTGTCTCTAAATGTCATATAGACTATATGTCAAGAAAATGGCAACACGGGTGTCTCTAAATGTCATATAAACTATATGTCAAGAAAATGGCAACACGGCTGTCTCTATTATCATATAGACTATATGTCAAGAAAATGGCAACACGGCTGTCTCTAATTGTCAAATCGACTATATGTCATGAAAATGGCAACACGGCTGTCTCTAGACTATATGTCACGAAAATGGCAACACGGCTGTCTCTAAATGTCATATAGACTATATGTCAAGAAAATGGCAACACGGGTGTCTCTAAATGTCATATAAACTATATGTCAAGAAAATGGCAACACGGCTGTCTCTATTATCATATAGACCAAGGAGATATTAGTATATGTCATGAAAATGGCAACACGGCTGTCTCTAATTGTCATATCGACTAGTATGTGTCATGAAAATGGCAACACGGCTGTCTCTATTATCATATCGACTAGTATATGTCATGAAAATGGCAACACGGCTGTCTCTAATTGTCATATAAACTATATGTCAAGAAAATGGCAACACGGCTGTCTCTAATTGTCATATAGACTATATGTCAAGAAAATGGCAATACGGCTGTCTTTAATTGTTATATGAACTATATGTCATGAAAATGGCAACACGGCTGTCTCTAATTGTTATATAGACTTTATGTCAAGAAAATGGCAACACGGCTGTCTCTAATTGTCAAATCGACTATATGTCATGAAAATGGCAACACGGCTGTCTCTAGACTATATGTCACGAAAATGGCAACACGGCTGTCTCTAAATGTCATATAGACTATATGTCAAGAAAATGGCAACACGGGTGTCTCTAAATGTCATATAAACTATATGTCAAGAAAATGGCAACACGGCTGTCTCTATTATCATATAGACTATATGTCAAGAAAATGGCAACACGGCTGTCTCTAATTGTCAAATCGACTATATGTCATGAAAATGGCAACACGGCTGTCTCTAGACTATATGTCACGAAAATGGCAACACGGCTGTCTCTAAATGTCATATAGACTATATGTCAAGAAAATGGCAACACGGGTGTCTCTAAATGTCATATAAACTATATGTCAAGAAAATGGCAACACGGCTGTCTCTATTATCATATAGACCAAGGAGATATCACTATATGTCATGAAAATGGCAACACGGCTGTCTCTAATTGTCATATCGACTAGTATGTGTCATGAAAATGGCAACACGGCTGTCTCTATTATCATATCGACTAGTATGTCATGAAAATGGCAACACGGCTGTCTCTAATTGTCATATCGACTATATGTCAAGAAAATGGCAACACGGCTGTCTCTAATTGTCAAATCGACTATATGTCATGAAAATGATGCCAAGATATTTGTAAGACTTAACCACTTGTAGGGGTTGATCATTTCCTAATAGAATAGAACATTTTAAAATGTTATTAAAACGTTTTTTTTTTTGCTTTTTGGGAAACGTTATAACGATGTTTCAAAAACACTATTTTCTTTTAGCATACAACATTTTTGTCAAAACATTATTAAAATATTAATCGTATGATTTTGTTTTATTAATGTTATAAAAACGTTATTACAAAACATTATTTGGAATACATAAATGAGACCTTTTCGAAATGTTATTAAAACATTATGTGCTATGGGAAAAATGGACCGTTTTATATTGATAGACTTAAATATGCTACTTATAAGGTAAATATATAGTGCATAAATTGAAGATTATATTATAATATATGACTCCTCACTATGAAAATGGCAACAGGTCTGCATGTAAGGCAGCCGCGGTCAGCGTTAATTGACAGCCGATTTTGATGTTTTTTTTGAAGGCCGTGAAATATAAAGTTATAGAGGCCCGTCGTCGGACATCACGATGGAGAAAAACTTCAACTTTAATTTCAGAGAGTATTTATGTGTATATTCCTCATACTTAATTTCCTTGATGATGTTGATGCCTACTGATAGAATGTCTTCACACAGCTCTTAATTAAGTGTGTCAGGGTGTGCATTTAGAGTTACGTCACAGTATAATAGGAGGGGCCGGGTTTCGGCACACTAAAAGCCGCGGGGGCGTGATTAGGGCGGCGGCTATTATGAGGCGAGTAATCCGGGAACACTAGGTCAATTGTCAGACTTGGACACTCTGTACCTTCTATACAGAAATACAATAGCGAAGATATCATAGTCTCTGAATAGCGATTACTATAATTTCGTCATGAACTAGGCAACACGGCTGTTTCTAAAAGTGCATATATAGACTATGTCATGAAAATGATAAAACGACTGTCGCTAAATGTCAAGAAAAGGGAAACACGGCTGCGTCTCTACATATAGAGGTGCATATCTCCATTTTCTCATCACGCAGGATGTTTTCAATAGCAAAACTTTGCTGTTGGGGGTATTGGCACTAAGAAATGTGTCAATATTTTGGCGTGTTGTTAAATTCGCGGCCGATCGGCGATTCGCGAAATCCGCGAAAATAAAACCCCCGCGAAAATTACAGCTTATACAGTAATTTATATGTCATGAAAATGACAAAACGACTGCATGTGTTACCATTTTCTTAACATATTATAGTCTATATGACAATTAGAGACAGCCGTGTTGCCATTTTCTTGACATATAGTCTATACGACAATTAGAGACAGCCGTATTGCCATTTTCTTGACATACAGTCTATATGACAATTAGAGACAGCCGTGTTGCCATTTTCTTGACATATAGTCTATATGACAATTAGAGACAGCCGTGTTGCCATTTTCATGACATATAGTCTATATAACAATTAGAGACAGCCGTGTTGCCATTTTCTTGACATATAGTCTATATAACAATTAGAGACAGCCGTGTTGCCGTTTTCTTGACGTAGTCATATGACAATTAGAGACAGCCGTGTTGCCATTTTCATGACATACTAGTCGATATGACAATTAGAGACAGCCGTGTTGCCATTTTCTTGACATATAGTCTATATGATAATAGAGACAGCCGTGTTGCCATTTTCTTGACATATAGTTTATATGACATTTAGAGACAGCCGTGTTGCCATTTTCTTGACATATAGTCTATATGACATTTAGAGACAGCCGTGTTGCCATTTTCGTGACATATACATAAATTAACAGGTTAGGCAAACTTTTGTAGATGTCTAAATGTGCTTACTGAAAAGAAAATCTTGTTTTGCATGCAATGGCTTCATGAAATTATTACATGTATTTTTGTTTTTGTATTTGAAATTAGGGCCTGCTATAACATTTTTGCCTTGTATATTGAAAATGATCATGATGAAAATATATTTAAGAAATTAAATAATCCTATCTACCTTACCCTGAAATTAAAATATTTATTTTTTCTAACTCTTAGTGCATTGAATCTTCCGCCAAGTAATTTTTTTTTGTAAATTGTAAATTCATGAAATCATATTAAATTAGACTAATAGATGCTTTTATAATGGGCAATATAATCTACGAGTTGATGTTGTTGATGTTTTCAAATTTCAACTCCACTGGTATGCTGCACATAGGCGGATCCAGGGGGCCAGAGGGGCCCGCCCCCCCCCCCCTATTGGCGGAGCAAAAAGAGGAGAAAGAGAGCAAAAAAAAGAAAGAGAACGGAAAAGAGAGGAAAAATAAGGGGAAACATAAGAGGACGAAGACAATTGAATGAAATGAGATGAGGGGGGGGGGACTTGGAAAATAAAAATCTTTCGTTTCCTTATAATACAATTTTCGCTCGCGCTTCGCGCTCGCATTGCGTTTTAGGTGATTTACATTATCTTGCTAAATATGGAGCTTAAAATATCAAATTTTGAACTCAATATACAAATATATTTCAGCTCGGAAAACGAACTTTCGTTATTTTGTTTGATTTACAAATTGATTCTTTAAAAGTGCTCTCTAAAAATTTCTATTATATGGTCTGAATATAAACAATTTCTGCTCGCGCTGCGCGCTCGCCAAATTTGATTTGTCAAGTACCAAGTACCTATTATTTTCGTGTATTCCAAGTTTTCAAAATGTCCCTTTTCATGTCTGATTGTCAAAACGTACCAGCTAGCGCTGCACGCTCGCATTTTGATTGGCGAGTTATATATGTATCTCTTAATATTGATTATACAACAAACCTCTTAAAATCCCGTTTCCATGACATTTTACCAACAATTTTGGCTTTCGATTTGCACTCGCGCTAATGGTTAAAACATATTAACTGATGCATCCTGTTTATATTTACAAAAGTGCTTGGAATGTCCAGTTTTCAGGCCATAATGTCATCAGATTTATGAATAAGATATTAATTTGATAATTAATTTGTCCCTTTTGTTTCATCTCCCTCTTAGCAAGAGGAATAGGGAGATAGTCATTTTCATATGCATGTCCTAATGATGTCCATGTCCTTTGTTAAAATTTAAAATAATAATAATGAAAAATATCAGTTCTTTATTAAGTGCGATCCATATATCCACCTCAAATTTTTCCTACAAAGTGCTTGAAATATAGAGCTGATATTGACTTTTTTTCTGATCGGAATATCATGATAAGAGTGTATTCAGAATGCCTAGATTCTATGTCTAAATATGAAACACGCACGCGCATGTTTATTCAGATACTCAACTTGTTCTTTATTAAAATCATTATCCAGTTTCAGATCACAATGTCAAAAATTTTCTGCTCGCGCTTTGTGCTCGCATTGTTAATGCAGGAAGATTCCTATATTACTCACTTTTTCATGATTTACAAAACAGGAATAGAGTGAATCATTTTTTTTCCGCTAGCGCTTCGCACTTGCATCAATTGTTTCGTTATATACCTATCATGTTCACGATTAAAACAAATTGATTAAATTTTTACATTTTTTATGTAGAAATGTCAAAATCTTTCAGCTCGCGCCTTGCATTATTTGACTGTTGAAATATGTAACGTCTTCATGGCTAAGTCCAAGCAGTCCTTAACAGGTATGTTTTCTGCTCGCGCTCTGCGCTCGCATTATTAATGTAAGGGAGACCCCCACTTACTCATCCTTTTCATGATTTACAAACTTGAGTAAAGTGTCTCGTTCAGTAGGTCTAAATCTCGAAATTTTCTGCTCGCGCTGCTTTCGCATCAATGTTTAGTTATATACCTATTCTGTTTAAGTTACAAAAAGTGCTGAGAATTTCCATTCCTTTGGTAAAAATGTAAAAAAAAATCAGCTCGCGCTTCGCAATCGCATTATTTGATTTTTCAAATATATGTAACGTATTCATGCCTTGCTAACTGTAAGCAGTACCTTTTCCATCAGTTCATTTCTGATCGCGCTTTACGTTCGTAGTAATTACTCATTTGCATACACATCTTTTTCGGGATATTAAACATTGCCCAGAATGTTCAAAAGTTTAGGAAAAAATACATAAGATTTCCAAAATAATTTAGCACGCGCTTCGCGCTCGCATTATATAAATGAGGATTATGATATTATATATTTACATTTATTCATAAGAATAGAAGTGACTATCATAGGACTATACCATTCAAAGAAACCTAAAATAATCTTCGAGGCGGCCGATCGGAAAAAAATATGGCTGGAAAAAAAATTCTGGCCCCCCCCCCCCCCCCTTATTGGCGAAGGCTGGATCCGCCCATGGCTGCAGAACTCGCGCTCGCTTCCCTTGAATTTATTGAATTTGGTACTCTAATGGTGGTAATTGCACAGTTCCATTTTCGAAAAACGACTGGTCTCGCATCTAAATTCGTACGCGCGCACACATGCCTGAGCTTACCTCTAACGAGTATTGCAAGCTCTGTATTCTGTTCGGGTTCATAGATTCTCTGTTGTTCACGATATCGTGAACATTAAATAGATCTACATGTTTTTTTAACCCATAAATCATCTGAAATTAATTCGCAAGAATCTACATTACTCATAAGTCGTAACGAACGATATAGGAAGAAGAAGAACAGCTACGGCTACGTAGCTAGCCCACTACATAGACTGCACGTAACACGCACACTCTATCGGACTTCCTTAATTGACCAATCAGAGAATGGCTAACGTGCTGTCTTTAACGGGACGTCTTGTTGTATGTTAACAGCAGGCGGCCGGCCAGGCTCTGCATCGATGCCGCTGATGGCGCTCTGACCTTCGCGTAGTCCAGTAGAAATTTACCTGGAAAAGTTGTTAAGCACTATACCTAAGGCTATAATAATTTAGGGTAGAAAAATTATAATAATGATGACATAAAATGAAAAGTTTGATCATGATGAGTTTATAGTGATGATTGTAGTATGCCATCAATCAGTTTGTTTCCCTCGCAATTTGTGTATATTGTTATTAAATATACACATTCCTTTTCAGGATTATTAAACAGATGGGTGGAGGTTCAAGATGAAAAAGAGTGAAATGTTTATGTATATGATATTTTTTAACACATGACATAAAAGGACCCCAACGAAAAACAACTTTTGTTGATAGGGTGTTCCATCCCACCAGTGGTGAATAAATTAATTTTGATAAATCAATTAATTCAAAAGGGTGGAAAAATAAACGGGAGTAAAAGGGTGGCAAGATAAACCGTCTAAGGAATGACGGTAAGCCCGATGGCGCACGAGAAGCCATGCACACAGTTTGTAATTTGTGCTAGTCTTAACTGGTCCGAATCTGCATTTTATCATCATGCTTAAAGAAGAAAAAAAAGATATTGCCAGTCGGGTTAGATTTAAGAGAGAAGTTGTATACACAGAGGCGTCGATCATGGGGGGGGGTGGGGGGCAGGGGGCGATCGCCCCACCAATGAAAATATTGGGGGGGGCAAACATATCGTCCCCCCAATAATTCCGCATGTGCAACTAAAAAATAAAATAAGATTGTAATGCTACACTGAAATCAGCAAGCGAGATTGAGATACCAGCTCGATTTTGATTTAAAATCGTGATCAAGATGTTTGCTTTTCAGATTGGAATAGAAAAATTTTCAGCTCGCGCTTCGCGCTCGCATCATTTCTGTACCAAATACCCATACTTTTCATGATTAAATAGGTGAATAGAATGTCCCGTTTTTTGTTCTAAACCTCAAAAGAACTCCCGCTTCGATTTGCAATTATTTTATGTTGGATAAATAATTTGTTCTTTATTAAAAGCGTCCATTAAACTTGTCTTTTTTTGAGATCGAAATATCAAAATTTTCAGCTCGCGCTTTGCGCTCAAATCTGTTGTTCTTCTATATACCCATCTTAATCATTGGTACAAAAAATGCTTAGAATATCACACTTTCAGGTCAGAATATAAAGAAATTTCAGCTCGCTCTCTAGTGAGATACATGTATCTATCCTCTTCGTGAGTTACTACAAACAAACCTAAACAGGTACAGGCCTATGTGTGTGTGTGTGGGGGAGGGGGGGTGTAGAGGTGTGTGTGGGTGAGTTTGTTCGTTTTGTGTGATCGAGCGCCTTTGGAACGTTGAGTCATGATTTTGCCCCCCATCTGAAAAATGGATCGACGCCCCTGTGTATACATCATGCTCAATAAACAGACACATGGTCCAGACAATTTTGGTCATTTTTTCTTTCGTATGAGTTTAGAATAGAGAAGCCATGCACACAGTTTCTAATTTGTGCTAGTCTTAACTGGTCCGAATCTGCATTTTATCATCATGCTTAAAGAAGAAAAAAAAAGATATTGCCAGTCGGGTTAGATTTAAGAGAGAAGTTGTATACACAGAGGCGTCGATCATGGGGGGGGGGGGGGGGGGGGCAGGGGGCGATCGCCCCACCAATGAAAATATTGGGGGGGGGGGCAAACGTATCGTCCCCCCAATAATTCCGCATGTGCAACTAAAAAATGAAATAAGATTGTAATGCTACACTGAAATCAGCAAGCGAGATTGAGATACCAGCTCGATTTTGATTTAAAATCGTGATCAAGATGTTTGCTTTTCAGATTGGAATAGAAAAATTTTCAGCTCGCGCTTCGCGCTCGCATCATTTCTGTACCAAATACCCATACTTTTCATGATTAAATAGGTGAATAGAATGTCCCGTTTTTGTTCTAAACCTCAAAAGAACTCCCGCTTCGATTTGCAATTATTTTATGTTGGATAAATAATTTGTTCTTTATTAAAAGCGTCCATTAAACTTGTCTTTTTTGAGATCGAAATATCAAAATTTTCAGCTCGCGCTTTGCGCTCAAATCTGTTGTTCTTCTATATACCCATCTTAATCATTGGTACAAAAAATGCTTAGAATATCACACTTTCAGGTCAGAATATAAAGAAATTTCAGCTCGCTCATAGTGAGATACATGTATCTATCCTCCTCGTGAGTTACTACAAACAAACCTAAACAGGTACAGGCCTATGTGTGTGTGTGGGGGGGGGTGTAGAGGTGTGTGTGGGTGAGTTTGTTCGTTTTGTGTGATCGAGCGCCTTTGGAACGTTGAGTCATGATTTTGCCCCCCATCTGAAAAATGGATCGACGCCCCTGTGTATACATCATGCTCAATAAACAGACACATGGTCCAGACAATTTTGGTCATTTTTTTCTTTCGTATGAGTTTAGAATAGGCTTACTTGTAACACAAATTGAATTTTCAAAAAATTATATAAGTACAGTACACTACAACAATGAAGGAATTTCCAAGAACAACATGCATATCAACCACTTCCAAATTTCCTAGCTTGTGATTTAGTGAGGGTAATATTGAGATCCCCATCCACAAGAACATTTGTGTCAATCATCCCCCCCCCCCACCAAGAATACCGATCGACACCCATGGTTGTGAACATCGGAAGGTACCAAGCTTCTCCCATGAGATCAGCGCAGGATCCTCGCCAACCCCAGGTGATAGGGCAGCAGGTAGCTCCAGAGCTGGATCTGGCAAGTCGAAAAGACTTCCCGGAGATCAGTAAGTAAATGCATATCCTAGTAGCCTCAAGTATATATATTCTAATGTCGATACGTTCCTAAATAAAAGGCATGAGTTACAAGTTCTTATTTCTAGTTATCATCCCCATGTTATTGGTTTGACAGAAGTTAAACCAAAGAATTTTCGTTTCAGTCTATCTTTAGCTGAAATTAATGCAGCTAGATGGTTATGAAGTTTTCCACAACCTACAAGAAGACGGTAAATGTTTGTATATATCGTGTTCTTTGAAACCCGAGTTATTTACAGGTTTGTCTGTGTATGGATTTCAGCAGGCTGTGTTTGCTCAGATTCCTTTCTCTGGAAGCACCAAACTTCTAGTCGGTTTAGTTTATCGCAGCCCAAATAGTAATGATCTTGAGAATGAACAACTCTGTTCTACTTTACGTGGGATTGGTTCAGGTGGTTTTAAAGATGTTTTGATTTTTGGTGATTTTAATTATCCCGAGATTGATTGGAAGTCTGAAACATGTATTCCTGGTGTAGAACACCCAGCCTTTAAATTTCTTGAAAGCACGAGGGATGCTTTCCTTGTACAGCATCAACAAGAACCAACTAGACACAGACAAGGCCAGCGCTCTAACATCTTAGACTTGGTTTTTATTTGCAGTGAGGATGACATTTCTGAAATTAATACGACTGCAGGCATAGGGAAAAGTGATCATTGCACTCTCATTTTTGATATGAAGATTAAGGGATTTATCTCTTCCATTCGAGACAGCAAGTACCTGTTTAACAAGGCGGACTTTGCAACTATGAGTGATAAGCTACATTATGTACATTGGTGTACATCAGTTCCTTATTTGCATACCGACCGAGGTATGCACATAACTATTTTTTTGAAAATAAGCGGAACTTTGATATATCATAACTTTCTTATTGTACATCCGATTTTGCTGAAATTTTCAGCATTGTGCTTGTCTGATTTTTCTCTATTGATTCAAATCAACATTTTTCTGAGGTGGACTTGACCTTTAACGATTCGTAAGTATCAATGAACATTGAACTGGAGTGATTATGTCACTTTATAAAGTGGGTTACTTTGTATGTTATTCCAAAGACTTTTATTTTATATGTTATTTGTACTCTGAAACAAAGCCAATGAATCATTGTTCTACAAGAACCTGAATACAGTTTTGATAAATTCTTTGAATTGTATACTTATTGTTCATGTAATTATTCCATTTTATGTCCTCTTGAGTTACTTGGGTGTGACAATTGGTTGCGAGAATTGATTTTATGTCCTCTTGGGTTGACTTGGGTGTGACACTTGTTAGTATGAGTATCATGAACAGGAAGCATATTTATATTATATGCCTACATAGGACTTCAGAAGTTACAGGAAACATATCTCATAAAATAAATAAAGCTCAAAGCTCGTTTAACGGAAACCTTTTGACTAGGAAATTTATTTTGAGCACCTTTATTCAAACCATGAATACAATGTGTAATCTCACTAAACAAATAATGCATGGAGTGCAGTTTGATATCGATATTAGGCCCTATATTGAATTGAAAACGGGATATTTTTTTGTGATAAGGGCAGGCTATACAAATAATGTTAATTTTTATTATTTATTTCAAGCACCGCTTGATGAAGAGAATAAGTATAATATGAGCTTTTTTTTAAAATTTACATGAAATAACCGATAATTTTTAGAAATTTTATTGTTAGCATGAATATAATCATGTTGGCCTAAATCTCATTAAACATCAATACAAGAGCGAAGCACGAGCTGAAATATAGGTTGATATAGAGATAATTGTAATTGTATAATTGTAATATACTCACCTTAGAACGAACTCTTTAAACGCGTGATCGTGAATGTGGTACGCATGCATGGCACGTCAAGCAAAATAAGTAAAACAGATAATCACCTAAAATTATGCACCAGATCAAGAGTTGCTAACATGAAAAGAGCTCCAAACAAGTGGGAATTAGGGGGCACGTCTCCCTCCGAATCTCTCCCCGCTCGGTCTCATCGCACCCAGGTGAACGGCCCCCATTGGCAGAGGCGTCGATCCGGGGGGGGGGGGGCGATCGCCCCACCAATGAAAATATTTGGGGGCAAACATATTATTTTGCCCCCCAATAATTCCGGACATGCATAAAAAAAACAAGATTGTATTGCTCAGCAAGCGAGATTGAGATACACAACTTGTTCTTTATTGAAAATCGTTCTAAAATGTCCGCTTTTCAGATTAGAATATAAAAAAATTTCCGCTCGCGCTTCGCGCTCGCATCATTTCTGTAGCAAAAAACCCATATTTTTCATCATTAGATACGTGAATGTAAATTTCCCGTTTTCAGATAAGCCTCAAAAGAACTGCTTCGATTTGCAAATCTTTTCTTGGATATATATCTTGTTCTTTATTAAAAATGTCCATTAAACTGTCATTTTTTTCAGATCGAAATATCGAAATTTTCAGCTCGCGCTTCGCGCTCGCATCTATTCTTCTTTTAGATAAAAATCTTAATTATTTGTACCAAAAATGCTTAGAATATCAAGTTTTCAGGTCAGAATATTAAGAAATTTTAGCTCACTCTCGGCACTCGTACTATCTGAGTAGTGAGATATGTATTCTCCTCATGAGTTACTACAAACAGTCCTAAACAGGCACACTTTTCCTCTCAGTATACTATAAAAAAAATCAGCTCGCGCTTCGCGCTCGCATTAATTTGTTGGTGAGATATGTGTCTGTGTCTCATGAGTCATATATATATATATATATATATAGATATATGTATGTGTGTGTATGTATGTATGTGTGTGTGTATATAAATACACACACCCATACATATTTATATATGTGTGTATGGGGTGGGTGTTTTATACGATCGAGCGCCTTTTGAACGTTAATGATTTTGCCCCCCCAATCTGAAAAATGGATCGACGCCCCTGCCCATTGGTACCCCACTAATTGTTGTCACCAGGGAAGCCTTTCATCAACATTCCTGTTATCCAAGTTGTCAGATCTTACAACTTTCCTTGATTCTGATTGGCCGAGAGGCACTGTAACTGTCGGGTACGGAAGATTCCCAGCCTCCCCTAATGTTTACTTTGAAGGGGAATCCAACCCAAATAAAAACTTGTTTCTAGAGGAAAAAGAAATTTCAGACAAGTTGATATAGGTGAAAGTTTTAAAAAGTTGTAAATATTGGTAATCACTATATACACATGGAGACATCAAATTGGCTGCATTTGTGATGTCTTTGTGATGTAAGGCAAGGACTACTCTTCCATGTAGGCCTGCTCCAATGTATGAAATGGCTAAAATGTCATTTTATTCAAAAGTTTTACTTAAAATTATATTTTGTTTCATGAGGACATAAAACAATACACTACCTGGGTTATATTGAGATTACTGCCCCAGGGGAGTAGGAAAAAACCCCACAAATCCCAGATAAAGCATGGCCTATGGGAAAGTTGTCATTGCCCCTTGTCTACCCAGTTGTCAATTTGAAATCTATGTACATAGTCTTAGGGATCTCAACTTAAAAAAAAACAGCCATCGCTTTCTTATTGCTCGTCCGATTTCTTTCGAACTTTCACCATTCTGTTTTATTTGTTTTTCTCCTTTCCAACACACAAATGAGCAAAGTCAAAGCAATCGAAAATTAATGGGTTCGATAAGGCGAGTTTATTGCTGACGACAAAACGACACTATAATTCAACAATAAGAACGACGTTTCTGTACACTACGATGAGTATCGCTTTTTCCGTTTATGAAATTTGCATCGTATACATGTTCACATAACCATCACTCTAAGCCTATACAATGTAATTACACATTTTTATCATTTAATATGATTTGATCTTGATTCAACTGCTTGTTGTTTATTTTCTTGGCATATTGATTCGACAAATAAAATGTATACATATTGGGCCATAATATATATTTTATTTTCAACAGTACAAGTACAGAGAGCATTTCTCAGACTTGCAGTATTTCTTAGACTAGCAGATATACCATATTTGAAGGGGTCGCGGAACCGGAGGAGGGGGGGGGGTGAGTGGCTTAAGCCCCTTTCACTATTTTTTGTGAATGTGTACCAAGACATAAAAATTACCAACATATCTTTATTTTTTAGCATGGTCACCCCCTCTTGAAAATCTATCCGCGGCCAATGCATGAAACCAGAAAATGATATACGGATCATAACGTATCGAATTATATAATGTAAATATCGTACAATAATGAAATTGAAATAAAAGGAAACTAATATTCCCGTAACGGTTCAGCATTATGACGCCCATGTCATAAGATTTGAAATAGTCATGAAAACGTTCTTGAAAAGGCGATATGAATAAAGTTTGCAACAAATGGGTTCCAGCTATGGGTAGGTTATTCCAAAGGTTCATTAATCCAAACATTCATTACTTCAAAGGTTTATATGCAAAATTATATAAGGTTCGAGATACCGACTGCTTAATTGTTAATCCGGAAAAAAAGGTTCTTCACGCAGAATGGTCGTCAGTCCGATATTTGCCTAATTATAATTATAAACCTTGATTCGTTTTTGGACCATCGATCCTTAGGAATGACAAACCTTATTTTATTTTCGGACGATCGATATAAATCTTATTGCATTGTCGGATTAGCAAACCTTCGTAATAACAAAACTTTTTTTTTCTTTTCGAATTAATAAACTCCGGTATAAGCTCAGAAAATAATGAAAAATACTGATTAATAACTATTTTTTGTTTCAATTTTGTGACAAAACGAGCAGCATTTTGCGTGTAATAACGAACATTCGGACAGCTGTACATTCGGGGTAAAGACCCCGGACTACCCCGAATCTGATCCGGCGTCATCCGGGTATTGCTGTGTTGGCAAAGCAAACCGGGATGGTTCGTACGTGTTGGTCCGTGTAGCTGTAGCAGTGTTGGTCCGTGTTGACGCACGGATGATCCGTGTGGACGATCTGCTCTGCCGGCATGCATTGTCTGTGTAGATGCGGTATGTACACAGTCATTAACGCTCGTCGATGCTAATCCGGGGCAAAATTATCCCGGACCTCCCCGGATCATTGCCGTGTTGATCCTTGAGGATCCGTACCGTGTCTACATGTGATCGGGGCTTCACGAGGGTAAATGATATAGAGTGTTCCCTCAAGGACAAATAATAAAAACTTGTACTTCAAACCGCGATTAATCATTGTTTTATGGACTAATGCACAGTTTTTCCCATGATCAACTTTCATGCCAACCACTGTAACTTCATCAGAGAACGCTTTACCAGAAGACCTTCTTCAGGAATTTTCTTTTTTTCTTTATTTAATGACTCTCCAGGTACTAGGAAGCTTTTGCATCGCGACGCCAGACCGAATTCAAGAACACAACAAATGTATGGAAAATGCCCGTCAAATGACAATGAACAGTTGTGAGGACTTTGTCGAAAATTGGTGAACAGTAACAGCAGTTTCGGAGCTGAAAAAAAAATTGCAAACAAGAATTTTGTTGTTTGTACAGCGTCCAGGACGAAACTGCTGTTTTAATTCCCCCAATTTGCGATAAAGACTTCTTGGTTAATGCCTTGTGTCATACATTAATGTTTTTTCTACGTTCGTGAATACGTTCTGCACCACGGTGCAAAAACTTCTTGATGCATAGGATCAATGTTGAAGCAACTAGGAGAAAAAGTTCGATATATAGCCCTGGGGGGGGGGGGGGGTGTCGTGGGTCAGTCTGACGCCATTTTGACGAAGAACCTAGGTAGCAATATCCAAACACGTATAATTAGCTATGATAATTGACCGATTTTCAAGCAGGCTCATTTCTGCTCTGTTTCACGTGCCTGCATGGGAAGACCCCACCCAGGAAAACGCGTTAGACAATGGGCAAGGTTTCTTTGCCAGAGGCCTCCGCAGAGGCCACACCCAGTATAATTAATAATTCTGTGGAAAATCTTAAACTTCTTGGGATGGTTTTTACGATGGTTCACGTCGCTAGGGTGTTCTGTGCAAAAATATAGAGTCGGTCTTGAGAGCAGAATGCAATCTCCCCAGATAAGAACTGCTGTAGATGGTCAGGGAAATTGTAGTTAGTCTCCTGCTTCGGTAATTTGTGCTCCGAAATGAGTGTTTCAATGTGTGTCAGTTCACGTGTGTAACGATCAATCGTGACGTAATTTTCTCTATTGCTGACCCAGGCCACGATCAGTGTTTGATCAAGACACACTGCGGGATAGGCGCACATGTCCCCATCCTTCTTGAGGGATTTCTTTGGTTGACCGATTTCTTCAGTCATGTCAAGGGTCAGGATGAAGTCGGCCCTTCCTTTGACCACCAGCAGCTTGTCCACTTTGAGATGGAAAAGCTGGATTGGGAGATGATCGGTGCATTCCAGTTCACGCAGAGCCTTTCCACCTTCAGGTGCGAATTCCTGGATCTTCATTGCTTTGGTGTACCCGATGAATATGTGATCGTAACCATTCACAGCCACAGTGCCATCCCCTCCTTTCTCTTTGTTCAGTGTCCTGAAAGGCTTCACGTCCATTTTCTCAAGTTTCAACTCCAAGAGCATGTATATGGACAGGTGGTTCTTTTTGTCCAGTATGGCAAAACGACTTTCGGTCATGACAGCCATGTCCTGGATTGTGACACCATGGAGGTTTGTCATCTGCTGGTGGCCATCACTGTTACAAATGGCCACCCCTGCTTTTCGGAAACCTACAGCAATCCGACCATCTTGCATGGTCGCCATGGTTTTCATCCCATCCTTTATCAGGGGTACGTCGTGCATGAGAATCCATGGATCATCGCTTTCAACAAGGTCCAATTCTGTTATGCCCCTAATAGATTTTCTTTTAAATCGTGGTACCGCCGTGTCTTTCTGCACCTTACATTCCTCGGACTCGCCTATCTTACAGTTCTCAAGCATTTCCTCAAATTGTTTGCAGCACATTTCGTGAGCCGTTAGTTCACCTCCAGATAACCGGACACCTTTGGCTTTCTGTACAGAATCTAGCACTGTATCTACAATACTGATCTGAGCATCATTGTCAGTCTTTCTACCCTCCAGCATTTCATTGATCGCTTGTTCTCTCTGCTGATAAAACTTGATACGGGATTTCCTTTCCTGTTCTAAAATTTGCATCTTTTCCCTAAAGTCCTCATCGACCATCACAATAGACTTTTGTGTTATTTCCGCTGTTGATGTTTTTCGCTCTTCGATGAACTTCCCAAAAGATATCATCCAGTCTTTCGTTTTGTTTGCTTTGGTCACCAACTTGGTGATCTCTTCATCCTGGGTGACCTCCTGATCACGGGCATTGATCGTGTTGTGTTCCACATGGTGATTGATGATGCAGAAGTAACAGACGTAGGTCCTGCAGTCACAGCAAAAGAAATCCTTGGCATCAGGATTGTGCCTGATGCTCGCAGTAATCAGCTTCCGCCTGCTAGAAGAGCTATCTTCAGATCTCCGCCGAGATGAAGAGCTACGATGTCTTTCTGTCTGACATCCCACTTCAACGCCGCTGCTGATTGGCCTGGTGCTCTCTTTCAACTGCTCGGCCTGTTCTGTTTGACACCCTCGCTCAAAGTTGGTACCCTGTACATCCTGCACAGTTATTGGATCAATAATGGCAATGGGTTTTACAGTATCATCCATCCTTCTGCGATGTCCATAAAAAGCATCCTCCATGAGGTAAAGGTCGGGTAAAAGATGGAAAACTCGTCGTCTGTTCTGCAAGTGCTGTTCCTTGAGGCAGGATACCCACTTTGTCAAAATTCATCAGATCCTCAAAGCTGAATGTATACTCCTGAATAAAAAAAAGACAAAAAGAATAGGAATAAATGCTTATTTGATAATACAACAAGAGGAAATATCTGAATCAATTTTGGAATGTAAGAATATGTAGATCACCAATTGAAGATTATCTACAAAGTTTTCTTCGAACGTCAACTGGCCAAAAGTTATTGGATGAATCGGAATGCAACCACTTTTAATTCAATTCAATACCTGTATTTGTTAATTTAACTCACTGGCAGAACCAGGGGGGGGGGGGGCGGGGGCACAGCCGCCACGTGCCCCCCCCCCCCTTTGAGAAGCAAAATTAACATTTGTAATGCAAAAATGCCATTAAAACAGAGGTGTGCCCCCTCTTTTGAAATTGAACACCTTTTTTAGCTTGTCAAAATTTTCCTCCGACGAATTTGCTCCCCCCTTTTGGAAAATCCTGGATCCGCCCCTGATTTTTAACTGTCAGATTGACAGGTTGAAAATACCCGTGTGTATACACAAATATTTCGAATCTATCAGATACCTAATGATCAAAGCTTGTGCATGCTAGATTCATAAAACAATATGGTAAGGATGCCATCATAGCAACAAGTCTCAGCAGCCAATCTAAATCCCGATTTTCAGCAAAAAAGTAAGCATATTATATTGTGAAAAAAAAAACAATTTTTTTTTAAAGTCTTTATGAGACGTGCCCAAGATCGATGATGTCGATCAAACCCGACACCGCTAAATCATGATCAGGATGACGGATTTACCGAGTGAGACCGATCAAACTTAGCCCTTGTTTACGAAAATATACTTAAATTCGAAATCTAAAATGTGAATAGATACTTCTTATTTTTGGATTGAAATGTGTTTTTTCCTTTTTGACAAAATATCATTAAGAATCTTTTGCTTTTGACATGTTTGATCATAAGGTGCATTTTCCTGTAGGTAATTTTAGGTATTTTGTGTATAATATCTATTAATGAATATTCCGTTTCACATTTATGTCGCCCACGAAACAACTTAATATGTCTTCTCACATTTGGCATGTTAGGAGCCTAATTTTCGACAAGCTCTGCTTTTTATTAAGGCTCCTCGCTTTCACAACATTCTGTAGTGTACCTTATGTTGAATACTAATGTTCAATAGTTAAATTAATCGTGATACACTGGTCCGGATTCTGAAGTCTGGTTAACGTTTTTTTAACTCTCTTTTGGAATCAGGGCGCAATAAACCGGCACATTTTAGTTTAATCAGTAATGGGTTTCTGTTATTCATATTCTGATTTTTCTTTTTCTTAATTTTTCTTTCCCTCTCCTCATACTTTTGTCTTCTAGCTCTTTCAATTCTTAATGTGCAGTTTTCTTGTTTGTTTTGTCTGATTTACTCTTGGATTGTTTTCTGTAGTGTGTTTGTGGGTTTTTATTTTGTTTCCCTGTCCTGTCCTGTTTTGTCATGTCTTGTCCTCTGTATTAACATTTTTTTTATACCATGGGTATGATTATGTTTTAATGATTGTATTAATTTTATATAGTGCATGAACATACGAAGCTTGACCCCATTAGTATTTTTCAATTATTCTATTAAACATTGTTAATTTCTATTTGTATTTGATAAATTTTCATGATCAGTTATTTATTTCAGGGAACTCACATAAGCAAGCGATGCTTTCTAGTGAGTTCCCTTTTTCATTTCTGTTATTCATATTCTGATTTGTTCCTACTTACTTTGTAAATTTGTTTGAAATGAAGAATAAATTCAACCAATCAATCAAACATAGACCACGGTAAATTCTGTACGGAAATTATGGGGGGCCAAAATTGAAAATAAAATCTGTTTTATTGTATATTTCTTGTTTTTACTATTTTGTATCTTTTTTGCTTTCATAATGAAGAAAAACATTTAAGTCATCATTTCCAGACAATTAAGAACAATTTGAGTGTCATAATGAGTAAAAAAAACAATAGATGTGTACTATTAGGGATTTGTGCCCCGATTGGCTCTCCATAGTTAAATAAACTTTAAACTAGGGATTGATTTAAACTCGAGTTCAGAATACGGGCCACTATGTTTAAGAATATAATTTGTTATGTATACATATATGTTGTTTTTAAAGTGGAACAATAAATTCAATTCAGTTGAAATTCAAGATAGTCCTATTGAAATTCGAGTAAATTTGTTTGAGGGCGCCCTTGGTCGGTGCACAGCAAAACAAAGATTTCAAATTAAACGAAGTGACCAATTAAGATCATTGTTACATGCAGACTATGTAGGAACCTAGATAGGACCTGATCCGATGACAGCTCTACAATCAGAAATCAAATGAACTCTTCAAAGTTTGGAAAAGGTCGACGAAGTCATCATACTAATACTTTGTTATCAAGGAGAAGCGCTAAACGAAAATAAATTTCTAATTTCCATCATTTTCTTAAACATTGATCAGTATTATATAAACAATTGTGGCTCATTTTGGAAAGTTTTGACAGCAAACTTGAGGAAATCCGGTAAAAAGACAATTACGGAAGCTAAGGAAATGATAGGTTTCCTCGGTCTACAAAACGGGGAATTTGAGGGACATTGATTAAGCTGGGAAATACAATATCACGCACATAAAGAATTGTGATCCCATAAAGAATTGTGATCCCTTCAGTAATTCAAAACTGAGTGATGATAAATTTGAAATTCCTCCCAGTATACCCTCCCTTCCCGCCAATAAAGGGTGACTCAGCGATTGGCACTCTATAAAGTACATTTGTTATTATCCAAACTTTGAATAAACATGGTGTTTTTTACCCTTGCTATTCACCATATTTGTATGGCCTCACAAGAATGGAATATTCAACGGTCTAGACAGAAATAACAATGGTTTTCACCCAATACCTAACGAAAAACGAAAAAAAAATACCACTGTGAAAAATGTGCAATTAGGCACTACATCCCGAACTCTCACGATAATGATAAAATGAACTGAAGGGAATTCCCAACATACATTCTTTAGAAGTCTGTAAATCCATGATCAGTAATTAAACAAAATCAAGATGACACACTCTTAGAAAAAAATTCTTAGATGTTTTTATGCTTGTCCCGTATATGAACGTTTAAAGGTTCCTGAAAATGTTATAAACAGCCAGTTAGGAACTTTTGGGGTTCCTTATAAACACATTCTTGAGCACGTAAAGAACTTTTTTGGAACCCTATTGCTCGAATGTTCCAAATAGGACAAAACAAGGTTTCAATTCGTGTCTTTCTGTAAGACTGTATGAAAAATATTTCATCATTATTGACATTGATGTCAAACTCATTGGAAATGATTCTACTTCATTTCAAAGATTTACTTTTTCGCAGCTTTTTTTGAAAGTGGAGGGGCATTTTGGGTGTAAATAAAAGCTGACCCCATTAGAAATAGGATATCATTATGTGACATAAATACGATCATACATGAACCATCTGAACATACCATGCTACAAGATGAATAAAAAAAGTGAAACTGTCGTTCAATCTCTGTCATCTGCAAGGTAACAAGAGCCGACTTTTCATTTGCGAGTGAGGGAAGTGAACAAGGAAGGGTAGTAGACATATACGAGTTGCTCATAGTTGACCATCCACACTCTTAAAATGCTGGTCAACATACTGTCCACACAATAATTGGTTAAAAAAATTATCCAACTCAGGGTAGTTTTCAACCAATACTGTGTAGTTTTCAAACAAAGCACACATTATTGGTTTAAAACTACCCAGAATTTGATAGTTTTAACAAATTGTTGTGTAGATAGTATGTTGCCCAACATTTTTAATAGTGCATTAAAGAGTAAGTTCACCCTGATAAAAAGTTGGTTTAAATAAAAGCAGAAAAAAATATTTGTGAAGGTCTGATGAAAATTCAGCAAAGGATAAGAAAGTTAATTAGGCCTATGAGTGCTTAAAGTTCTTAATTTGCGACGTCATGAGTGAGCAACTCCCCATATATCTCATAAACTCTAAAAAAAGATTGAGTAAAAATGTACCCAATACTGGGTACAAAGGGAAGAAGCATCTTTGCTGCGTAATTTTTCCCCTCATATTGGGTAAAATGTAAGTTTAATGGGTAAATTTCAACGCAACATTGCTAAAAATTTACAAGGTACACTGTTAAAAATACCCTGATTTTACAGAAAAAAAGAAAGAATATTTTGCAAAGATCAATCACAGAATCATTCTGTTAATTCATAAAACGGGAATTTTTACGCAATTTAACAGATCAGGTCTGTTTAAAAAGGGGAAAAGAGTGTTTTATTAAAGGAAATTTGTAAGGTTCCATACACCAAATACCAATTTCCTGTAAGATTACGCAATTTGGTAAGATTACAGGTGTTCTCGAGACTCTGCTGCAGGAACTTCTTTTATTTTAAGGACAAATTTTCTAACAGTGTATTTGGTATCATTTTACCTTGCAAGAATACATGAGTTTTTGTTCCCGTTTTACCCAGTATTGCATGGGTAAACTGTTTTTAGAGTGTGTATATATACATATACATTTGTTCAAGTTCAAGTTTATTTTCCATTTCCATTATCATCATTACAAGCAAATACAAATCAAACATACATTATAAATATAGACAAAAACAAATGAAATGTGATAACAATGATTACAAATCAATTACAAGTTACAAAATATTTGTAAAATAGTTTTAACAGAATCTGATATGGAAATGAGGGGATCCACTAAAAAGCATTGCTTGTAGAGCTTGGATCCCCTAAGAAAGTATATCAAACATTTGAGAAATGGGACTCATTCGCAGGTGTAAATACAATAAGTTAAAATAGAATATTGGAAATAATAACAAGATGGTGAGTGATAGCGAGAAATGATAAAAAGATGACAGAGATACGGGACGATACTAAAAACTAAAAAAAGAAAAGCGGAACATAGTGAATAAAAATATTTATTTTTTCTTGTAGAACGGGGTATGAAATAAAAGAAAATGACATTTTCCCCATCAATATCACAAGGCGTATGGGGGGGGGACCTGCTCATCTATGGCGTCAACAAATATAAACTTTAAATATTCATAACTTTGTTATTCTGTGACAGATTTTCATCAAACCTTCTCCATTATAATTTTCTATTTTGTGTTAAAACCAGCTTATCTTCAGGGGCAAACGTTCCCTTGATGACGTCAAAATGTCGTCAGATCAGACCAGGGTCCCGTCTAACAAAGAGTTAAGATTGATCCAATCAGTGTCAAGTGTATGGAAATCCATCCATACCATAATATTTTCTACAATAAATTTGCACAATCTCCTTAGTAAACAAGGAGAATCCCACTGAATCTTCAAGAGAATGGTGAATGTATGAATATACATCATATCTAGAAAATATTTTGAACAAACATACATTTAAGATGTTGATGTTGCTGGCCGTCCATAGTTGTGATTGATCGGATCAATCATAACCCTTTGTAAGACGGGACCCAGCATCATTTAGTACGTCTTTAGTTCATTATATCCCATTGAGTACAAATAAGCAACCAAAAACATAATCAAAATGCAAGTACAAAAGGGAAAAGAGATAATAAAGTATAAAAAAATATGATCGCGAAAGAGGTATGCATTTCATCTAAATTTGTTGACCCTGGTTATTTCAAAAGATTTGATTTGTACGCATTTCTCGTAACAGTAAGAAGGAACAGAATGTAAAGTAAACACAGGAAACCCTAAAAATACATATCTTATGAATTTGCGATAGTTTTTTTTCAAATTATAAATGGATACCCTATTATTTGGTTTCCTCTAACTAAAACTAAAGTTTGTTATCAAGCATTATTTCTCATCAAGCCTTAAATGAAAAGATTCGAAACAACACCTTGAAAATCTGACACGCTTACTTGTAAAACGAAAGCATAATATTTTGACGACCCGTCACCATGAAAAGTTCTTTCCCAGAACATATCAAACTAGATGCAATCATGTGAAACTAATGTTCCTATTCATGTCTAGCTGTTGTTGAAATTATTACCCTATACACAAAGTCACAATCGAGTGTTATTGAATATACTGAAAAGGTGCAGTGGCAATGAATCGCAAATGGAATTTCCTTGATGTGATTCTAGCTGAGATCTGCCATCGTGATATGTTTTTTTTTTTTTGGGGGGGGGCGCCCCCAAAGACCCAAGACAACGAAAAGAAATGAGGATACAAAGAAGAGGAAAGGGAAGAATAGATAGATGATTAAAATATATAATTATTGTAAATATCAGCTACAGTTTCTACAGTATTCATTTTCACTTCATTCAATGTACACAGTTATTTCGTCGCCTTGAATACAATTTATGTCATACTACAATATAGAAATATTTTCCCGTCTTTTGAATAGTACCCCCTGCTCTCTTATTCAAATTTAAGTCTAAATAAGTTTCATTTTCTATCATATGTATGTCTCTTTGTATGCTATTAGGTTTCATGTATGTTTTGTTCTTGTATTACACCCTGCCATTGGCACAAGTTTATTGTTATCGTTATGAGCCATGGACCTGGGTTGAATGTGAAACTTCTTTTGACTGAAAAAGGATGGAAGAATCATAATTCCTCTTTATAAAATTTGAATAGATCATTAGCTTTCTTGTTACAAAGGGACTGTATAATTCATAATTTAGCGAATCAATGGTTGCCTGTACGATGCAATAAATTATACTCCAGGGTCCCGTAGGACCGTAAGACAAAGGTTAAAGATTAATCGCACGCTTGATTTTCAAAATTATTTGTATACATTATAGTAATTGCTTAGTATTGTTTAACGGGCCAAAGGACCCGTTTCATAAAGAGTTGCGCGTGTGTATTTGAGTTTTGTCAGACGTGTATCGTCAATCAGATATGATTATTTACGTCCGGACCGACCTTTAACGTCACCATCCGAAAGACGTGACCAGGGCTCGAACCCCTGCATCAATTTTTAACTTCCCCCGCATAGCTTGGATTACAGGCGCACCCCACAACCCCCAGTTGCGACAGAATCGAATCAATCCCATTTTGAAATTGATCTTAATGTGTGTAGTTAATAAGAGATATGAAGTTATGATCAATCACAATTCGAGTTTGATTTCAATGCCAAGGTCTCCGTAAAACAAATATTTGCAACCAATCGCTAAACGACATTGACCTATCAAGATCATTGATATATTCAAAGAAACCTATCAGAATTGCTCTTTCATGTATTATTTATACAATCCATCGAAAACCTTGGCCCATTGTATGGTTGAAAACATGACCAATCAATGTAAGCATATGGTATGGTAAATGTGGTATGATTGTAACTCGATTTTTATACTTCCGCAACAATTTTCGAAGTGGTAATATGTGGTATATTTCACCAATTCATCATAGAGAAATTATTTAACGTATATGCTCTCAACAAGAAAGAGTTATTAGCATATTATTTTCATCCATTTTCAACGCATAAAATTAATGAAAAGTGTTTGTCATAATGGCACACATTCTGAATAATTTTAATTATAAGAAACATTTTTACGCCACTTTAGGCCTATAACCAACAAACATTAAACAATATTTTGCTTTATATAGAACGTTTGACTCAAATCATGTTTTTTTCGAATTCTGCAACAATTTTCGAAGTGGTTATATGTGGTATATTTCACAAATTCATAGAGAAATTATTCAGTTTAATCATATATGCTCTCAGCAAAGAGTTATATATTTAGAATATATTTTTACCCATTCCTGACAAACACTCTCAATAATGATTTTAATTGTAGCATTTACAACCAACAAATATTGAACTATTGTGTTTATTCACACAGAACTTTGCAATCCATTCCATGCATCTATCATATACCGGATACACCGTGTGCGTTACAACCCAGGTAGCACTATATTTAGGCAATAGATCTGCCATTCTATCACAGCAAAAACTGTGGTGTTAACCGGTGTACATAGAGGACCACAGCCGTAATTCTACACCGGTGTTAAATTGACAGTTAGTTTAACACCTTTGGCTGTAATTACATTTACACTCATTGCTGCTATGTTCAATCTCTAGGGTGTAATCATAACACCTCAGAGTGTGGTCCTCTACACTCTAACAAGTGGAATGCCTCTGGCCGTCTCACCTGCATCACGCGGTTCAATATAGCATCAGTGCTGACTTTGAAAACTACTCTAACTCGCACAAGATGTTCAGTGATACATGGTTACTTTTATGTCCACTTTTTATGAACTAGACCAATAAACTTACAGAGATATGATGGTTATTCAACAAAAAACCCAACATGGCCAAAGTTCATTGACCTTACATGACCTTTGACCTTGATCATGTGACTTGAAACTCGCACAGGATGTTCAGTGATACTTGATTACTCTTATGTCCAAGATCATGAATCAGATCCATAAACTTTCAAAGTTATGATGGTAATTCAACAGATACACCCAATTCGGCCAAAGTTCATTGACCTTTGACCTTGGTCATGTGACATGAAATGCGCACAGATGTTCAGTGATACTTGATTACTCTAATGTCCAAGTTTAACGAACTAGACCAATAAACTTTCAAAGTTATGATGGTAATTCAACAGATACCCCCGATTCGGTCAAAGTTCATTGACCCTAATGACCTTTGACCTTAATCATGAGAGCTGAAACTTGCACAAAATGTTCAGTGATGCTTGATCACTATTATGTTCATGTTTCATGAATCAGATCCATAAACTGTCAAAGTTATGATGGGAATTCAACAGATACCCCCAATTCGGCCAAAGTTCATTGACCCTAAATGACCTTTGACCTTGGTCATGTGACATAAAACTCACGCAGGATGTTCAGTGATACTTGATTAACCTTATGTCCAAGTTTCATGAACTAGGTCCATATATTTTCTAAGTTATGATGACATTTCAAAAACTTAACCTCAGGTTAAGATTTCGATGCTGATTCCTCCAACATGGTCTAAGTTCATTGACCCTAAATGACCTTTGACCTTCGTCATGTGACATGAAACTCTAATAGGATGTTCAGTAATACTTGATTAACCTTATGGCCAAGTTTCATGAACTAGGTCCACATACTTTTTAAGTTATGATGTCATTTCAAAAACTTAACCTCAGGTTAAGATTTGATGTTGACGCCGCCGCCGCCGCCGCCGCCGTCGGAAAAGCGGCGCCTATAGTCTCACACTGCTATGCAGGTGAGACAAAAACACTGAGTAAAATTTTACCCAATATTGGGTAGAAAGGGAACATGCATGTTTGCCGGGTACTTTTTACCCCCACATTGGGCTATTTCAACGCAACATTGCGTAAAATTTACAACATATTGGGTATCTCTCTACCCAACCAACATGCATGTTCCCATTTTACCCAATATTGGGTAACCTTTTTTTTAGAGTGTATTAACACCAACTGGTGTCAGTTTTTAACACCACCGATTTTACAATGGGATAGTCATATTCATAATTCTTCTGATTGCAATCATCTGATAATATTGGCCACAGTCATTTTGTCTAATGATTTATTATAGAGTAAGATATATGAATAACAAAACACAGGTAGGCCTACCCAATAATACTACATGTACATGTATTTGTGTAATTGTGTTAGCATGTGAGTGAACATCGTCATCATTATTATCCCGGTGTTCAGTACACAGGCATTGTTTATTCACGAGATCATTGTATCATCATGGTCAATATAAAGGTACAGTACATTTGTTTACATTTATCATGGTCCAGTTTACTGCCGGTCCTACCACAAGGTATATAGAGTCATAATAATAGTCACTATATAGCACTTAATACATTATGACTAACGTCTCCATGCGCTTCCAAAGGACTTGGATATTAGCTCAAGCAGCTTTTACGCGCTCGGCATTTCGAGGAATAAATTCCTGCCAGGTGACAATTCATGTGAGTGAACATCGTCATCATTATTATCCCGGTGTTCAGTACACAGGCATTGTTTATTCACGAGATCATTGTATCATCATGGTCAATATAAAGGTACAGTACATTTGTTTACATTTATCATGGTCCAGTTTACTGCCGGTCCTACCACAAGGTATATAGTGTCATAATAATAGTCAGTATACATGGTAAAGCGCATAATACATTATGAATAACGTCTCCATGCGCTTCCAAAGGACTTGGATATTATTAACCTGGCTGTAGCTCAAGCAGCTTTTACGCGCTCGGCATTTCGAAGAATAATTTCCTGCCAGGTTCCATTCACCTCATGGGTTGACTGCAGCACAATGTGGATAAATTTCTTGCTGAAGGAAACTACGCCATGACTGGGATTTGAACCCACGACCCTCTGTTTCAAAGTCCGGAGATTAATCCACTGGGCCACAGCGCTCCACAGTTACTTCAAGATAATTAATGATAAAATATTACACATGTATTGGTATCCTGCCAGACGCATGAGGCCAGAACGAATAGGCCTAAACTAGCTCTTGAGTGAGTTAAACAATCATGATCAATGTATAAAAACTTAAAACTCAATATAAAACACAAATAAAAAAAGATTCGCACTTACCGAGATCGAGACTAAAAGAGAAGTTGGCCTGTGGCTCTCTAGAAATGATGACGAAATGTGCAGACGAAGACAAACTAGCCAAATTGTATACTTTTCTGCAAAATGTTAGAAACTTTGTTAGAAATTCTGAGAGGAATCGTAATCTATGTACATAAAAGCATGGATTCCCAATCGTGGCTATTATTGTTAACAGCGGATGCCAAAATGAACAGTTTTCGAGGACTTCCTTGCCTTTTGCTCACTTCGCTTCCTAGTGGAGGCCGTATAGGCTACTACAGAGCGTCCCAGAAAACAAGACATTGTGATTTTTCAGCTTAAACAAATGATTTTATAATACAGTCTGCCTATACCTCCATCTATACCGGAGACGTGCACTGCCAAAGATCTACATTCTTTCAACTCCAAAGCGATATCTTGTACCCACTGGACAGAACTTGTACAATACGTGACCCAACAAAAACATTTTTATCAGTATAAAAAAATCTTCTCTTTGTATACCTAGTAGTGGATACGAGACGAATATATCAAATAGTTTTTTTTTTAATTTCAGTGTCAAACAAGTGATTCATGTGATTAGTTAGGTTACATCGACCTTAATTCTGTCGGGCCTTGTGTCAGCTAAAGTGCAGCCCAATACAAAAGTCTGGTTCCTTTAAATCTTTCTGTCATCGAATTTCCGAATGAATTCTTTGTTATGATTATCACAGAATAGATATTTTTCTGTAATAATAACTTGTAAATAACAATAAATCATTTAAAAAAGAAAATAATCTTCCCTGAAATAGGGTTCCTTTTTCCTGGGACGCACTGTACTTATTAGACCATATTTTGGTGTTATTCGAGAATAGAGTGTGAATACGTACTCCCAATGTCAAAGCGAACTGTTTGTTTACCAGCCGAGCAAAAAATAAATACAATTGCGGTTTTCCAATTCACTGTCTTGGTAGATCGATCGAGGGAAACACACAATAAAACCTGACTTAGGTGTATCAGCCCCCGCACCCTTTTTCATCTCGACCCATTCCCCATAATGTGTGTGTGTATTTCGGGTATTTCCACTCCTGTTCAATTAATGATTTTATATTTTTTATAGAAAATATTTAATAAAGTGTTATGTCTTTGAATTAAGCAACATCACAGGCATTTGCATTTTCTCAATCAGATCACTCAACCGCGATGTATAGAATTGCCTTTAACGACTGCATTAAGAAATCGTTTGTGAAAAGAGTGTGATAAATGGGAGGAATTACAATAACAAAAATGTGGTATTTTCGTCGCTCTAATCGTTAAGTTGAAATGGTAAATACTTGTTTGATTCAGAGAGTTGAATTTATATTTGTTGCCTTTAAAGTGATGTTCGCAATAAATAACAAGTAAAGATTGTGAAATACGTTGGAAAACCGAGTGCTCTGATTACAACGAATTTAAAGTTAGTCCAGCGCCAAATTCGAATAACAAGGTCACAAGGTGTGCATTACTGGTGGGTAGAGGTGAGAAATAGAAAACTATGGAATAAAAAAAAGGGAAAGGACAAGAAGATAAGTTATGATGTCATTTTATTTTTTACTCCTGTCCAAATCTATCACAAATTTAGATTTTTATCAGTTCAAAGTTCAACAGTATTTATCGGAACTTATAAGACATTTGTCACGCACGCCATGTGATGCCCTCCTCAAATGTGTTTGGCTCTTATGCCACTAGTGTGAAAAGGTGATTCACACTATTATCATGCTCAAATTTGACACAGTGCATGTGAAGATATTTTCACACTGAGGACACACACCTCAACTGTGAAAGTGTTCACATATAGCGGGCAATATGTATTGGTGTGATCAAATTTAACACTGTCTGAAGTAAATTTCACACTGAGGACACACACCTCAACTGTGAAATTGCTCACATAGTGGACCGTGACAGGTGTGATGGTGTGATCAAATTCAACACTGTGTGAAATAAATTTCACACTGAGGACACACACCTCAACTGTGAAAGTGCTCACATAGTGCACCGTGACAGTGTGATGGTGTGATCAAATTCAACACTGTCTGAAGATAACTTCACACTGAGGACACACACTTCAACAATGTGAGTGTTCACATAGTGGGCAATGTAATGATGTGATCAAATTTAGCCATGTATGAAGATGATATCACACTGAGGACACACACCTTAACAGTGTGAGTGTTCACATAGTGGACAATGTAATGATGTGATCAAATTTAACACTGTGTGAAGATAATTTCAAACTGAGGACACACACCTCAACTGTGAAAGTGTTCACATAGTTGGCAATGTAATGATGTGGTCAAATTTAACACTGTGTGAAGATAATTTCAAACTGACGACACACACCTCAATAATGTGAGTGTTCACACAGTGGTCAATGTAATCGTGTGATCAAAACTGATACTGTTTGAAGATAACTTCACAACGAGGACACACACTTCAATAGTGTGAGTGTTCATATAGTGGGCAATGTAATGGTGTAATCAAATTGAACACTGTATGAAGTTAATTTTACACTGAGGACACACACTTCAACAATTTGAGTGTGCACAATACAGTGCGTATCAAAAAAAGTTTACACTTTGAAAAAGCCCTGGGAATTTAAAAATATACAACGTGTGGGTAATTTTTGCACATATAATCTTGGGTTTTGGTCTCATCTATCCAATGAAAGTAAAACTTTTGTCAGAATGTTACTCTTTAGTGAGCACTGTCCATTTCTGTAAAGCTCGCAGAAATCTGTTTGCGCAGAAATGCTCGTTTTCATGCTGTGTCAAGGGGAAAGGGCGAAATCAAACTTACCCTACGAAAGATTTATCATACATTTCCCTTGCACTTTTAGTCAATTGAAATAAAACGGATATATTCCAGCATTTTGTAACAATTTTGCCACCCATAGTGAAATTTCAACTCTTATTAAGCACAACCTTTACCCTATTTGTGCCAGCTGGATCTGAGGACATAACTGAATCTGAAGAAAAGTTTATATCAGACATCTCCAGCATTTTTTCACTAAGTTTTTATCATTGAAAGTGGGTTTACATTTCATTTTTCATTTAATACTTGTTTCTCCAAACTTATCTCAAGTTTAGCAATGATAAACATAATGAAAATCAAGCTTAAGCCATTCCATGTAAATGACACCTCAGTGTAAAGCAAATATCGTCACGATGGGCTCGGTGTGTGGGGGAGTGGGGTGGGGTGAAATGCATTCTTCGAAGTGTTTTGGGCAAGGAAATAAGTCTAACAAGGTAGAAGATATCTTCAAATTAATTTTACTAGCTAAATTCCATGTGTTCTTCATGATTACGGTCTACTTTTATTCGCATAACTATTTCAATGTTCTGCGCAAATCATTTTTCACTAACTTTTCAAAATTAAGTGGTGCTCACTCAAGTGGAAATATTTTTCGACAGTTATATCGTTATTTGCTTTAATGGACCTGTACCAATGTTAAAATGTGGCAAAATCTTCAAGATATTACTAATGCATAATTTTACAGGATTTTTTCAAAGTGTAAACTTTTTTTTGATACGCACTGTATAATGGTGTGATCAAATTTAGCACTGTGTGAAGATAATTTCAAACTGAGGACACACACCTCAATAATGTGAGTGTTCCCATAGTGGGCAATGTAATGATGTAATCAAATTTAGCCATGTTTGAAGATGATATCACACTGAGGACCCATACCTCAATAGTTTGAGTGTTCACATAGAGGACAATCTAATGATGTGATCAAATTTAACACTGTGTGAAGATAATTTCAAACTGAGGACACACACCTCAACTGTGAAAAATTGCCAACATATGATGTGATCAAATTTAGCCATGTATGAAGAAGATATCACACTGAGGACACACACCTTAACAGTTTGAGTGTTCACATAGTGGACAATGTAATGGTGTGATCAAATTTAGCACTGTGTGAAGATAATTTCAAACTGAGGACACGCACCTCATCAATTATTGTTCATGTATGGCCATTATTTCACTATTTAAAAGTGGAGTACAAATTCTTTATAATTATAATTAACTCTTTATAGTTATAATTATAATAATTATGTTGTAAAGACAAAGTAAAAAGGCTTGTATCTATCTCATAAAATGCCAACTCTCCTCTAGTCAATGTTTCTGTCTGCAGAGACTCAAGAGCGCCACCTAAAAAGATGATATGGCACGCAACGCACTGTTAGAGGGCAGCAATAAAATTATGTCTTCGTATACTGGTAGGTACCAGAATACATTAAGTGAAAAGAGTGCTCCTGAACGGAATTCGGAATATATCTTCTTCTTTTTTTCCATTTTCTAGAAGTTTGAAGGGATAAATTTCCAATCAAGTAGAAAAAAAGATGGACAATACCATTAAGGCAAGTAACGACAATGGCGTAAAGAGGGGGCGGGGCTTGGGGCGCTTGTCCCTTACATTTTCCATGATAAAAAAGAAAATGAAAGAAAAAGAATGAGAGAAGGGTGAAATATGATATTATTTCTGAATATTATGCCAAACTCAATTACAAAATTTGATTTATGTAATAAAAGTGTCAAAATTTTTGCTCGCTCGCTTTACTCGTAACGTTTCATATATTTTGCCCAACATGCCCGATTCGCCACTGAGTGACTGTAGTTCAATAACTATATGAAAATGTACAGCCTGAAGGCAGGGTAGTGTAAAAAGGATTATACAGTATATAAAAAATAATGATTATGAATAACGTTTTCAAACAGGTCACAGCCAATGTACTTGTATAGGTTGGTGGTGGTGATATTTTTTGGCTGAAGCTGTATATAAGAAAGCATGAATGTTTGTAAAATGGAATTACAGTAAGTAAGTAGATCCTCAAAAAGTAACTTCATTTATCTACTCTAAGTAATATTCATGACTAGAATGGTTTTGAATTTTTAATGAGCTTGATGTGACCAAAAACATCTCTTTTACTTCGATCATTGCTGATCTCAAATAAAATTTCATGATTTTGGTATTATTGCAAAGAAGGAGAATCATGCTTTTAGGTTATGTGTTTGAATTTATTAAAAATATGTAATGCAAGTGAAACTTGCGATCTAATACGTGCTTACAAAATAAGCATTTTCACTAGAAAAGTTTTTACTTTAAAACTTCATTTTTTAATCCCGAATGATTTTATATCATGATAAAGCTTCATATTAGGTAAGCTTTAAAATAGGTTTCAAAATAAAATTGGCTTTATCGGGTTCACTTATCAAAATATTCAATGCAAAATAGGAGACCAATATGAAAGAAAAACATGTACTTTTTCCAATGGTGCAATTATATTTTACTTGATGATAAAGTAGGTAAATTCTTAGAGAAAGAAAATCTTATGATTCCCGAGAATTAGCGGGGAGGAGGATTCAGCCTGGAAAGAATCTGGTCTATTTGCTCTTTCACAGGGGCGTCGATCCATTTTTCAGATTGGGGGGGCAAAATCATGAATCAATTTTCCAAAGGCGCTCGATCACACAAACACACACATATGCCTATATATATGTGTATATACACACACACACCTATATATATATATATATATATATATATATATATATATATATATATATATATATATATACATATCTCACCAGCAGATTAATGCGAGCGCGAAGCGCGAGCTGAAAATTTTGATATTTCGATCTGAAGAAAAAAATGAGTTTAATGGACGTTTTTAATAAAGAACAAGATATATATATCCAACAAAAGATTATTGCGAATCGAAGTGGGAGTTCTTTTGAGGTTTAGAACTGAAAACGGGACCATATTCACTTATTTAATCATGGAAAGTATGGGTTTTTGTTACAAAAATGATGCGAGCGCGAAGCGCGAGCTGAAATTTTTCGATATTCCAATCTGAAAAGTGGACATTTTGAGCACGATTTTAGACGAAGAACGAGTTGTGTACCTCAATCTCGCTTGCTGATTTCTGTGTAACATTACGATCTTATTTTATTTTTAGCACATGCGGAATTATTGGGGGGGGCAAAATGATATGTTTGCCCCCCCAATATTTTCATTGGTGGGGCGATCGCCCCCCTGCCCCCCCATAATCGACGCCTCTGCTCTTTCAAATAGGGATCAGATAAGCTGCTTGCTTAAGTTTGGGCAATTTGTCTTAATAGCATTTTGTTTGTCTAAGAAATCTTCCCTAACGATATTCGATAAACTTTAAGACGTTTGTCTCAAGTCAGACAATATGGCTGAGCCAAAGTCTCAAATTCTATGACGTCATGAGAAAATTGCAACATCACGCAACTTTTGTCGCAATCGTAAAAGCTGCTCCGCGGTAAAAAAAAAGTCTCTGCGTTTATGAGCTAAAGTTAAAATCACATCATAACAATTATTAACAAATATCAAGATTGAGGCTGAGTAAAAAAGGAAGGCAAATTCACTGAAGGAGAGAACATTACAATAATAGCAGAAATAAAAGAGAAGGGAGAGATCTTGGGACCCAAGCTAAATTATCACATTTCAGGGTATAGAAATGCCGTAGGCCGAAATTGCCTGGAAACTAAAAATTTTGTCTTAGACGGAAAATAAGACAAAATGCTAAGATTTTTTTTTACTTAAGCATCTCGTTCATGGTATACGGGCACTGATTCCGACTGGGAGTGACAGGGTTAAGTAGATGGGGGTCTGCTGCCCTGCGCGCTTGGCTGATTCCTCAAGTCCCATAAAGCGCAATACTAATACTTTTGTGGAGAAAGAGGAATTTCGATAAGAATATTAGCACCTGTTAGCTTGTCCAAATTACTAGTAGTATCGATGCTCTATCATAAATCAGTAACAAAATTGACAAATTAATGCAGGGGTCATTATCATAATCACGCATGACAGAGTAAAACCATTTAGAAGAAGGGATACAAGACTCATTTAGTGGACGGTATCCAAACTTCAAAAATCAAATTCACATGTCTCAAAACTTTAATGTCTGCGCTTTTATTTGATACCCCAATCAAAGGAAATAATTCCGGAGTAAATAAGTTCCGCCTTTTTTTAAAAAAACAATGCTCTATTTTCAAAATCATGATAACTTACACTAAGGCCAGCGGTCAGACTCATTAAATACATCGTTTTATTCAATATCAACCATGATGCATAACTCTGTTGTTAAACATGCTATTGCTACGGCAGGCAATTCGTAAAATGACTTTTTAATGAAAGTATGGTCACACTGTGACCATATTGTGAAAATGTTACCACTGTGCGGCATGTGTTCCATACATTCTGATCACAATGTGGTGAAATATTTGGTATAATTATATCAATTAAATATGCATCAAAAAAGTAAATGGGCATTGTTGTTTTCATGGAAATATATACTTTCTAACAGTGTTGTAGTCAAGGTTCAAACCCCAACGCCAAGGCCTGAAAACCTAAAGGCCAAGGCATTTCAAACTTACAATGCACGAAATAATAAGCTAACAATGCCCAGGGGACAGAAATGACATACGGGGCAAAATCTATAAAAGATGCGAGCGAGCGAACTGACCTTTGTACCTGTAATACAAAATCAAATTTTATGATAGATTTAAACATTAAAATACGATAATACATTAGATACCTTTATACATTTAATACATTATTTTTTCTAGGCGATTTACATTGCAGTAATTATTATTACCCCGGTAATCCGATCATGGCATGTCTTCTCTCAACGTATGCTCTTTCTTTATTTTCCTAAAAAGGTATTATCACATCCAATTGTTATATTAATAATTAGCCATTACTGATTTATATACAGCAATAAATATGTGTAGATACTATGGCCCGTCTTCTGAAGTCAGGTTTAACTTAGACCATGGTCTAACTTTGTGCTGAAATTATGGGAAGCCAAAAATGTCAAAATTTTTATTAAGTTGTATGTTTTTTTTTATATTTACTGTGTTCTTTTCTTATTCGTCGATGGTGAAGACAATCACCTATTTATACTTCCTAGACAATTATGAATGATTTCGAGAGCCAAATTAGCTGAAATATGATATCTCTACTGTTGGCAATTTATGTAATAATTGGCCATCCATACTTAAAACACCACTTTAAACCTGAGTTTAAGTTAAACCCGACTTCAGAATACGGGCCGTTAAGTATATGATTCGCGTCCACGAATGTATCAAGGCGTTGCAACACAACCCAGTAACAATGACCCATATTCTGAAGTCAGGTTTAAAATTAAACCCTAGTTTAGAGTTGTGGTCTATCTATGGATAGCCAATAGGGGCACGAATCCCTAAGAATACACATTCCATTTCTTAACTCATATGATAATAATAATAAAAAAGAACAGCTTTTGTATAGCGCATTACACCTTACAAAGGTCTCAGTGCGCTTAAGGAGAAAAAGAAAGATGAGGGAAAGCTGCTGGTAATGCTTTGTTAATATTCTTTTCGGTTAAATAAATATGTTTTCAATGTAGTTTTAAATTGCCCAATTGTGTCAACTTGCCTTAAATTGTGTGGGATGCTATTCCAGAGTTCCGGTGCAGCATGCGCTAACCCCCGTTCGCCATAAAACTTTGTCTTAAAAATCGGCACGTTATATAAATCCTTATGAAGTGATCTAAGATTTCGAACAGGTTCATATTTTACAAGTAACTCTGACAGATAAGATGGAGCCATTTGTCGAAAACACTGAAAAGAGAGTAGTAAGATCTTGAACTTAATACGTTTTCTGACAGGCAACCAATGCAAGGATCTTAACACAGATGATACAGATTCATATCTTTTTGTTCTGGTAAAAATCCTAGCAGCCGAGTTTTGAATGACCTGAAGTTTCTGGAGTTGAGTGTCTGGTACTCCATACAATAGGCTATTGCAATAGTCTAAGTGGCACATGACAAAATCATGCACCAAGCCTTTCAGAGGTATCCCTATCAACATAAGGTCGAATTTTCCCAATCTGATGCAATGCATATGACGCAGATCGACATTTAGATTTATGTAATTTTGCATAGTAAAGTGATCATCAAATAGGACACCAAGATATCTTGCTGTCTTAACAGGAACAACCTCTACACCCTCAATTTCAACAGGGCGCAACGGTACATGGGGTCGAAATCGAGATTTTATATGCATAACCTCTGTTTTGCTACTATTCAACTTAAGGCCATTCAATCTTGACCACTCTTTAAATTCCTTGATACAACTCTGCACTCTAGGAATCAGATCTTCTATATCCGATGATTTACATGTCATATACATCTGAATATTGTCTGCATAAAACATTTTAGAAAATCCATAAGAATCAATAATATTTTCTAAAGGTGATGTATACTCGTATGGTGAAAAATAAGGGTCCGATAACAGACCCTTGAGGCACACCTTGTGTCGGTGTATAAGATGATGATTGTTCACCATTAATAAATACAGAATGAGTACGAGATGTTAGATATGTGCGAAACCAGTCCAATGCAAGGCCTTGGATTCCAAACCAATGTGACATTCTATGCAACGTGATGTCATGGCCAATCGTGTCGAATGCCGACGAATAGTCCAAAAGGACTAGAAATACTTCATGACCTCTTTCGAAGGACATCAGTATATCATTGGAAACACGTAAAAGTGATGTCTCACAGCTATGGAAATGTCTGTAAGCTAATTGAGTTCTTGCAAGAAGACGGTGTTCAGACAGGTAACTCCGCAGTTGAATAGCTGCTGCTCTTTCTACTGTCTTTGCCAGAAACTTAAGATTTGCAATTGGTCGATAGTACTTTAAATCATCATAGTCCAGCTTAGGATCTTTGATGAGAGGATATGTAAGACATCTTTAAGCCATCGGGAAAACAACCAGTTTGAAAAGATTCATTAATGATATACGTTATTATAGGTACAAGCTCATCACAGCATTTCTTCAGTAAGTAGGGTGGAATGGCATCAAGACTACACGTTGATGTTGAAGAATTCTTGATTATATCTGCCACCTGCTTTTCAGAAACTGGTCTAAAGCTGAGGAAAGAACACTCAAGCTGTCTTTGTTGTGAAAAACCAAATGCAAAGTCATCATCATCTTCTTCTGAACCAACTCTCAGAGACTCTGAAATGCCCTCCAGTTTATCAACAAAAGACTGCATAAAACGTTCAGGAAGAGAAGTTTCTGAGTCATTACCCGGCTAAGCCTTTGAAGAATGTGGACAAGAGATTTAATCAATTTTCTGGAACAATTCACGAGAACTGCAATCAGACAGCTGGTCTCTGTGATACATTAACTTAGCAGTTTCCAGAGCCTTCTTATATTCAGCACATTTAGTCTTGAAAATCTGTCGATGAATTACTTGGCCAGAATTCGATGATTAGAAAGTGTGACGTTCCAGCCTTCGAAGTTCCTGCTTCGCACGACGGAGCTCATCATTATACCATGGGGAGTTTGGTCGACATCTTACTGTGTGAGATAGAAGAGGAGCATGTTTGTCCAAGAGAGTACTGAGAACAGATTCATACTGAGATCATCAACACTATTCCCAGGATCAAGACACGATTCAGACTGTCTTATGTCTTCACGAAAAGACTCAACATCGATTTGACGCAATTTACGCATCTTCACTTCCATATATGACAGTTCAGGTTGGCTAATCCTCAAGGTACACTTGACTGCCATATGGTCCGATGGAAGATAAGCCGTTGTACTGATGTCACCTATAAAATCATCAGTCTCACGAGATAGTATCAAATCAAGTGTGTGTCCTTCATGATGGGTGGGCAAATTCACATGCTGCTTAAGGTTAAGAGAACTAGCCAAGTCCAGAAATCTCATAGCAGTGGTGTCTGACATATCATCAACATGAAGTCACCCACAATAAGAATACGATGTGGTACGGAGGCATTTCCAGAAAGGAAGCAAATTCAGTCAAGAAGTTGTATTGTGTTTGTTCTACGGTACAAGTGCGCTGAGGACGATAAACAACCACTAATCTTAGTGGCAAATGGTCACAAGACGTTATCAACAGATCAATGAGTTCCAAGGAAGGGAATTTGAAGATAGGATACTCATGTACTCTAAAGCCTTTCCTCATACAAACACCCACACCGCCACCTTGTCGATCTTTCCTAGGGATGTGGAACCATTTGTAGTTTGGAAGTGTAGAGGATAAGTCAGCTAGAGAAGAGTTGTCTCTGTCATCTCCTGACAGCCAGGTCTCTGTTACTGCTAATATATCAATGTGATCATGAATAACAAACTCACATAACATCGGAACCTTTGGCTTAATGGACCTTGCATTCCACAATGCAAACAAAGAATGTTCACGTTTAATGACATCTTGTGGACAAGACTGGAAATGTTTGACTCCCTACTGGTGCGAGGTTTCGTACAAATGCCAAGTTCATTTATTGTCTTCCAAGTGAGGGGATCTACTCTAAAATTAATATTATTCACTATAAGAAGAGTATCCCTGTCATACTTGATCCTGTTCGTGCAATGAGCAATATCATTTTACTGATAGTGACCATTATAAAACACTTGGGTGTTGACATTAATTGGAGGTCCTGGATTAGGTTGTACGTCACCTCCCAACAAAATCTGGAAAGTGCATTCAGCATTCCTGTAGTAGAATATCCGTTGACCACTATATTTCCCTCTTGTAGAAGATTGAATGCATCTTCCATTAAATCTGCTGAAAAAGTGTTCATTGTGCCCATGCCCAGTACTCAAAACAAACACAAGGATTATCAAGACTGGAACTTTAATGACAGCCATTGTCCTATTGTTGATCACATCCACTGTCAAAGCTGATGCCCATAAGCTGACTACACTCACACCACACTGAGCAGAGCTAGCTGGTTGTAGAAATGGCTTCCAGTATGCATCCAAAACATGAATCTGAGTCCAAAATTTCTTGCAATAAATGTAGAAACAATCAACCCCAATTAGTGTTGAAATTTGTCTAGCAGGTGCAGTAAATTAATATCAATACTCTGATAACAAAATTAATTAAAAGCAAAAGCAATTAGAGCTTAAACCAGCATTGAGGGAGAGGTTCCAAGCAGCTGTTTATTTGTTCAATTTTTTATACATATATGTGTACAAAACAAATATGTTCTTAAACATGGTGGCCCGTATTCTGAACTCGTGTTTAAATCAATCCCTGGTTTAAAGTTGTTATTTAACTATGGAGAGCCAATCGAGGCACAAATCCCTAATAGTACGTATCATTTTTTTAAAAGTCATTATGTCACTTAAATTGTTCATAATTGTCTGGGAATGATAACTGAAGTACTTTTCTTCATGTCGAAACCAAAAGGAAACAAAAAAGTAAGCGTAAGAAATATACAACATAAATATATATTTTTTAAATTTTGGTTCCCGTAATTTTTATCACAGAGTCAGACCGTGGTCTACGGCTAAGGTCACAACTCCAAAATTTAGCAAGTTCCATGACCGGGCGGCAAGGTTTTAGCCAATTTCGCCCGGGCACCGACCGGCGGCCGTCCGGGCACCACTGATTTTTGGGACATCGATCGGTCACCGCTCAAGATTTAGCGCGTAGTTGAAATTCTGGCGGCGCCTGCTCACCTTTCACTCGCTGCCCGAAAAACGGCCGGCGCCCGGTTGGTCGCCGTCTGGGCACCGACGTAATTATTGAGCGGTCGCCGTAGAACGATTTAGGTCGAAAATTGAACTCGTTGGATCCAACAGCTGTCGAGCGGTCATCGGCCGGTCAGAGATCGGTCGATGATCTCGCGGCGAATATAAGGTCGGATGGGTTTAAGATGAATTCAAGATTGGCTCGGACGCCAGACAGATAAGTTCCCCAATGTGACCCAGATTTAGCCTTTGGTAATGGGTAATCGACCGGGCACTGCTCGGCCACCGCTAAGTATTTTTACAGCCCTCTCGTCTTCTACAAAAATCGTTCGGCGATGCCTAAATTACAGCGGCGCCCGAGCGCGCGTTTCCGTTTTACACCCTGGCGAAGGCATTTTCCGGAAAAGTAGCCAAAAAGCGACTAGTGAAGAGTCTACACACGTTGCTGGTTGCATGCAGCGTGCGACACAGGCGAGTCCACCACACTGATCTCTATAAAAAATCACCACCGCATGCAATGATACTGATCAGAGCACAGAGTTCCTCGGCACTTCATGTACAGAGAGAGCGGCAGTCAGGAGTGAAATCCGAACATGCTTTTGCAGTCGCGTTGTTTATGATAGTTTTTTTTTCTAAAAATAAATTATTAACTAAATGAATAGAATGACAGACAAAATCAAAATAAACAGATAATTATAATGGAAAGACAAATTGAAGTTTGATGGATTGATACACTTAGAAGCTGCCGAAAGATAGAAATAGAAGACTGATAAATAGATAGAGACAAGATAGACATATATAGATAGATAGAGAGGGAGAGAGGTGGATAGATAGATAGAAAGAGGGAGAGATGGATGGATAGATAAATAGAGAGAGGGGGAGAGACAGAGAGGGGGAGAGAGAGAAAGACAGAGAGGGGGAGAGAGAGAAAGAGAGAAGGATAGATAGATAGAGATGTAGATAGAAATATGGACGGACAAAGAGAAAGAGAGAAAAAAGACAGACAGATGCTAGAGAAGGAGAGAGAGATAGAGAATTTGAGAGACAGATAGATAGATGTTAGATAGATAGAAAGATAAAGAATGAGAGAGAGAGACAGAGAAGATAGACAACAGATAGATACTCTAGTTAAAAAATAGATAAATAGATAGAGAAAGACAGACAGATGGATAGATAGATTGATAGAGAGATAGATAGAGAATTTGAGAGATAGATAGATGTCAGATAGATCAAGAATGAGAGAGAAGAGCGACAAATTAACAGATAGATACTGTAGTTACATAGGTAGGTAGAGAGAGAGAAATAGAGAAAGACAGACAGATGGATGGATTGATAGAGAGAGATAGAGAATTTGAGATAGATAGATGTTAGATAAAGAATGAGAGAGACAGAGAAGATTATTAGATAGACAGATACTGCAGTTACATAGATAGATAGAGATAGAATTTGAGAGATAGATATATAGACAGATAGAGAGAGAGACAGACATCAGCAAATCGGCAAGGCAAATGAACCTGGAAAGCTCAGCTTGCAAGTACGGTATGTTCTGCGGATAACTTCGGTGAGGACTTTGGATCGCGCGCCCAGCTGATAATGTAAACAAACGTAGACGTAGACTCTTCACTAGTCGCTTTTTGGCTACTTTTCCGGAAAATGCCTTCGCCAGGGTGTAAAACGGAAACGCGCCGCCCGAGCAGGCTATACTAATCGGTCGGTCGCCGATCTGAGTTAAGCCTACGTTAGACCTCAGAATGCGGGCCACTGCGATTAATCTCGTGCATTCACACTTTGTTACAGAGTGTCAACACTATATACTCACACGGGAAGCGAGTCAACCACGCAAGGTGAAAAATCTCCAACTTTATCACAGTGGAAAGACTGTACGAAGTGTGATCAACAACCATATACAATGTGTTATTTTCCACAATGTGTTCAAATGGAAGGCCAGCAATAAATGTAATTGGTGCAACTGAATATGGATTATGGGTTAATATGGGTTATACAACCATCTTTTGTCTTAAGTTTAGTCTTTTGTCTTTTATTATTTCTTCACTTATTTCTTCATGATTTATTTATTACATAATCGATAAAAACAATGGAGGGAAGTTCGGTTCAGTTAAAAAACTGCTTCTAACTTACAACGGAGCCCTCCACTAATAAGATAACATAAACATGATAAAACAACATAAACATGGTAAATGAATAGATAACAGAAAATAAATATGATGAAATAACATAACAGATCTAAATGTAGAAACATAACTTCTTTTGCATGTTTAGAGTATTAGTTTGTATGTAATGCTTTTTGACATGTTTGTCTTGCAAAGAGTTTGTTTAATTTTGTATGTATTCTTCGTGTTTCATTACATGTATATATTGTTATGTATCATCATTTTTTTATGACGGAAATCAAACAAAGTCATTCTGCTGCAGCTTTTCCACCCTCTTTATTTGTAAGGATGCATGATATTGGCACGCTTTGTACCACTGAGTTAAACATGTACCAAGTCTAATTCTTGAAATTGACAAAATATTTTTAAATGTCATCGTTACATAAAAAAGTTCATGTCATAAATAATCCGAAACTTAATTGATATCGTAGAGATGATTTTTTTATGTGAAATATAATTCCATTTTCAAAGAAAAAAACATATACACATACCCCTCACCCCACGCGCGCACACACACACACACACACACACACATATATATATATATATATATATATATATATAAAGGAAGAGGGCCCTTTGCACAACGTGTATTGCAGCGCATCATGTTCTATGTACAGACGTAAATAACTCAATCATTGATGCAAGACGTAGCTTCAAGTATCTCTTTTATTTCGGCTAGCTTTCGGCCAGAATTAGGGCCTTCATCAAGCCTATAATGCATTGAAACAAAGTGGAACAAAACCATACAAATAAAATCGTAATACCAACAAAGTAAATAATGGGTAATCAAGGGTACAGAACAGAATGATTACACTAAAATAAAAAAAAATAACAACAGAGGGGGTTGAGTACAGAACAGGAGGATTACAATAAGATAACAAAAGAGGGGGTAATGGCTTAAACGAGATGGTGGAATACAATAGAAATGATTGGGAAACTTAAGTGTGTGGAGGGCAAGGTATTTACCGGCATTGAGATTAACTATATATATATATATATATATATATATATATATATATATATATATATATATATATATATATATATATATATATATATATATATATATATATATATGATGAATGAGTGAATGTAATATGATAATGGCAGACTTGAAGGAGAGGAGACTGATACTTATTTAAATTACAAAAATAGTTGTATAATGGGGTGGGTATGACATTTGCATTGCCTTTCCTAGTCTACACAGTCATCTTTTGTTGAGTATGTCTACCAAAAAAAGAAATGGACTGTTTTTAAATCTTGTTGTTCTTATTGGAAACTGTTGATAGTTGTTTGTACGACGAAGAGATATGTTTGTATGTTTTTTTAGGTAGCCATGTCTTACACAATGGATGAGTTGAAAGTGATTTTGCAAAGTTTTTACTTAGTGTCAGTCTTCTCTCCTCAAGTGTTGGTAAATTACATACCTGACATGCATTTCAGTATGTAGTGTAATTATGTCTTTAGATAATTTTACATACTCTCCGTTGTACTCTTTCAATAGTATTATTTTGTTTTGCTGTGAGACTGCTGTGGAAAACTGGAGCACAATATTCTAAAATTGGTCGTATGTAACCTATATATATTGTCACTAAATCCTTCAAAGGTAAATGGAACTTTTTCAGTTTCCTTAACATATATAATTTTCTATTGCACCTCTTAACCAAGTCATCGACATGTAAATTCCATTTCAAATCAGATTGTATAATAACTCCAAGAATTTTGATACTTCCTTTGATATATATATAGATATATTATGTGTGTGTGTGTGTGTGTATATATATACATACATGTATATATATGCGTGTGTGGGGGGTGTGTGTCTGTGTGTGTACCATCGGCTGGTACAGAGTTCGCTTCAATGGTGTGCAGGGGCGGATCCAGCCTTCGCCAATAGGGGGGGGGGGGCCGGAATTTTTTTCAGCCATATTTTCCCCGATCAGCCGCTCGAATATGATTTTTGCCGGGATTCTTTGTTTCTTTGAAGGGGTAGTCCTAATGGTCACTTTTTAGCTTTATTCTTATGAAACATAAATGTATAATACAATAACCCTTATTTATATAATGCGAGCGCGAAGCGCGGGCTAATTTTTTTGGAAATCTTATGTACTTTTTCCTAAAATTTTCAATATTCTGGGAAATATTTCTTTTCCTGAAAAAAGATGTGTATGCAAGTTAATAATTACTACGAACGTAAACAGTGAGCAGAAATGAAGTGATGGAAAAGGTACTGTTAAATACTTGCTTGCAATTAGCCAAAAAGACGTTACATATTTTTAAATATCAAATAATGCGAGCGCGAAGCGCGAGCCGAATTTTTTTGACATTTTTACCTAAGGAATGGAAATTCTTAGCATTTTTGTAACTTAACAGAATAAGTATATAATTAAATATGCGAGCACGAAGCGTGAGCAAAAAATTTCGAGATTTGGACCCACTGAACAAGACACTCTATTCAATTAGTTTTGTAAATCATGAAAAGGATGAATAAGTGGGGATCTTCCTGACATTAATAATGCGAGCGGAGAGCGCGAGTAGAAAATATTTGTATCCGTTTTGAACTGCTCGAAATTGTATCTGTTGTGAACTGCTTGCATTTAGCAATGAAGACGTTACATATTTCAACATTCAAATATTGCTAGCGCGAAGCGCGAGTTGAAAAATTTTTAACTTTTTTACCTGAATAATGGAAATTCTAAGCACTTTTGTAATCTTTGAAGGATTCTAAGAATATAAACTAAACTTTTTTATGCGAGCGCGACTGAAACGCGAACGGAAAACTTCTGGACACTCTTTTCATGTTTTGTAAATCATGAAAAGTTATAAATTTTCATAAATAATGCGAGCGCAAAGGGCGAGCAGACAATTTTTGATATTGTGATCTGAAACTAGATAATGATTTAAACAGAGAACAATCTGCGTATTTAAATAAACGTGTGTTTTAGATTTCGACCTAGAATTCGGCGGGATATTCTAAGTACCTTTCTTATCATGAAAATTAATAAAGCGAGCGCAAAGCGCGAGCTAAAAATATATGATATTCCGATCTATAAAGGGTCAATTTAAGTTCTGTATTGCAAACACTTTGTGGGAAAATTGTGAATTGTGATGGATCACAGTTAAAAAAGAGCTGATGTATTTTATTATTATTACTTTGAGTTTTTACATAGGACCGGGACATTCTATAAGGGCATTATGTCATCATATGAAAATGATGACTATCTTCCTATTTCTCTTCCTTAGCATGAGAGCGCGAAATCTGTTAATATTATGGCCTGAAAATTGGACATTTAGAGCACTTTTGTAATTATGCACAAGATGCATGGTAATGCGAGCGGAAATCGCGAGCCGAAATTTTTGATAAACTGTCATCAAAGTAGTTTGATTTAGAATTAATATTTGGATATACATAACTCACTAATCAAAATGCTAGCGTGCAGCGCTAGCTGATACGTTTTGACAATCTGACCTGAATAGGGATATTTTGAGAACTTTAATGGAATACAGGAAAAACCTAACAAATCAAATTTTGCGAGCGCGCAGCGCAAGCAGAAAATGATAATATTCAGACCATAACACAGACATTTTTACAGAGCACTTTTTAAAAGTCAATTTGTAAATCAAACAAAATAATGAAAGTTCAATTTCCCAGCTGAAATATGTTTTATATATTGACTTCAAAGTTTGATATTTCAAGCTCCATATTGAGCAAGATATGCAAATCCCCTAAAAGGATTGGATATAATTTTATACATTACACACTTTCATAGAAATAATCTTTATGAAACATTAATCGATAAAAATTTAGTCGCGTCAGGAAAAACATAAATTTGACTAAAACAATCTATTTCCCAACCTTAACCAAATACTCGTAATCCAATTTTGAATAGTTTCGAATTCCTTCACATTTTAGTCAACAACAAGTAATGCATTTTTCTTCAGTCATATGGATCCATGATCATAATAACATAATGCAAACAATGTACACCGGTTGGGGTACACCAGGGGTACCGCCATGGTGGGGGTCAGGCATAAATGTACCATCTTTAATTTCAGAGTCACGAAACCAAAACAAAAATAGAAGAAGAGAAAGTAAATTGGGGGAGAATAAGAAAAGGAAATAGAGAATGGAGACGGGGCAAACTTCTGAATGATACCACCAATTCTCTCACTTTTCCTTTAGGTCACCCCCCTGTTACCGCCCCCCTTTTTACAATAAGCCCGCTCCGAGACCCCCGTTTTTTGTCTCGCCTGCGGCACACCCCCATCATTTTTTGGTCGAGTGCCCCCCCCCCCCCCGAGAGAGCCACAAAGTTGCTCAAACACATGCCCAAGGCCACGGCCATACTGACGAAACCGATTCCAGGGCCCTGCCTTACAAAGAGTTCTAATTATTGATCCAATCAACCACAACTAAAGGCATGGTCACACCGCCCGAGCGTTGTTGGAGCGGCCGTGGTGCGGTAGGGAGAGGGGGTCGAATTTCGCTCACAAAATGGGGAAAAAATCAAAAACAAAAATCGAAAACAAGATAAAAACAATCGAAATCGAAAATGGTGAACGAGAGCGAGTGGTGATGATTTTTTTCTCTCCGCTCCAACAACGCTCGGGCGGTGTGACCATGCCTTTAGTAAAGCCTAAAAGTCAACATGTAAAATACACGTTTATTCAAATCATTTCTCGATATGAGTTATATTCATAGCTGTTGGTTTACAAGGGACATTGTGCAAATTTCCTGTAGTGAAAGTTTTGACATTAGTGTATTTCCATAAACGTTGATTGAATCAATCGTAACTCTTTTTAAGACGGGGTCCAGACCCACCATGATTATGGAACATAGTACATACATTGAATATAATTTTATACATTACACACTTTCAGAGAAACAATCTTTATGAAACATTAATCGATACAAATTTAGTCGCGTCAGGAAAAACATAAATTCGACTTTAATAATCTATTTCCCAACCTTACCCAAAATACTCGTAATCCAATTTTGAATAGTTTCGAATTCCTTCACATTTTAGTCAACAACAAGTAATGCATTTTTCTTCAGTCATATGGATCCATGATCACAATAATTGTAGTCCCCACTAGTCTCTTTGACAGTGCTTATCATTCTTTAAATCAATTGTTTGTCTGTTTTTTTTTTTACTACAACATTTACTACAGTGCAAACTTAAACAAACTTTTATATGTTTGTTTTATGACTGTCTTAGCAGTATTTTGTTTTTCTAAGATGTGAGAAACCTAATCGTTTCTGGTTAATGGATCTGGCTTCATGTTTGCCTTTTCCCCTTCTTTCTTTTAATTTTTCTTGATATTTATCTCTCAAGCATACCAATTCATGTCCTTTCAAAACAGTATTTTTTTACCGATAGAAACCACTGTAAATAATCAAATGTTCGATACAGCTGAATTTAGGCTTTGTTTGTTAATTATGTCTTGTCTCGATTCCCCCTTTGTAAATTCTAAGTATTGCTGCTGAAATTGTTTTATTGTATTTTTTTTTGGTGGTCGGGCTTTGCTCTTCTGCCTATTCATCATTGACCAAGATGGGTCTTATTCATTTTGTACTTGTATATTATGTTCCAATTGCTGATACACGAGCACCACTTTCAAACATGAACACACCTTCACGCACACACATAATCACCTGCACCACTTGCACACTTGCAGTTGACCTATCTCCAAACCTCCGGTACTTTACATTTTCACGCCCCCCTGGCTGAGTCACATACCTTTACCCCAGACATTATTATTGAGAATTCACAAGATAGCAAATATTACACTCCGCAAGAATTTAAAAACAAATTTAATAATACTTCAGACAATATTTCACTTTTTCATGCAAACATACGAAGTATAAATAAGAACTTTGAATATTTAGTTAACCTGTTACACTCATTAAACAACTTTCCCTTTTCCGTAATTGGCTTAACCGAAACATGGTTACATGAAAATTCCCCAGATATTTTTAATCTACCTAATTATAATTTAATAAGGACAGACCGTAAAGAAAGAAGAGGTGGTGGTGTTGCCTTTTATATTTCACATAATCTTAAATTCACAGTTCGTTCTGATGCAAAATTATCTCATGCAGAGTCTTTGTTCATAGAGATCGAAAATACTAGTTCCAAAAACATTATAATAGGATTAGTTTATAGACCCCCTAATTCAAATACAGACCTCTTTCATGATGAATTAGAACAATTTCTTTATAAAATAGGGGATGAAAACAAACATATTTTTCTACTCGTTGATTTTAATATTAACTTCTTGCCCTCAACCGATAATAATAATGCAACTAATTTCATGAAATTGATGTACTCATTTGGCTTCCTTTCTATCATTAATAAACCCACCAGAATAAATTTAAATTCATCAACTCAGATTGATAACATTTTTTCGAACGTCCATAATAGCAAAGCTATCGGAGGGATCCTCTGTTCTGAAGTTTCGGACCACCTTCCTATATTTTTAACTTGTAAATGTAAACTATCTTAAGACAAAAATAAAGAATAGAACATAACATTTTAATAAACGGAACATGTTTCGAGGTGTCGCACCTCATCCTCAGCCTGAAAATTATTAGCAGAGTCATTGGTATTTATACAGTTGAGATGTCAAGTAAAAATTTTAAGAATGTAGTTACACATGATTACAAGGAATGCAATTATTGAATGGAATGAAGTAAAAAGTTACAAAGTCTATGGATTTAATCCATTGTCCATGGATTTAATCCATTGTCCATATAATGCCAGTGGAAATACAAATATAACTTGGAAAATTATTAAAGAAGTCTTGGGTACAAAAACCCACCCCCACCCAATGATAACATTACTCTTAATGGATCTAAAATACTTCATCCCAGTCTTTATGCAAACTCATTCAATTCTTTTTTTACGAATATCGGACCCGAATTAGCAAATAAAATAAATACTCCCAATGCACATTATACAGATTATCTGTCAGATCCAAAACAGGAGTCTCTTTTTCTAACCCCAACAAACCCTTCTGAAATTGTCAACATTGCCCGTACCCTTCACAATTCTAGATCTTCTGGGTCGGATGGCATCAGTATGTTTTTACTTAAGCAAATAATTCACCCTCTTGCTAGCCCCTTGGCTCACATATTTAATAACTCCTTATCTCAAGGCGTTTTCCCAGATTTATTTAATATAGCTAAAGTCAATCCAATTTTTAAGAAAGACAATCCACACGAAATAAGTAATTACCGTCCCATCTCTTTACTTCCAACAATATCAAAAATTCTAGAAAAAATAGTATACACAAGACTTTACAAATTTATCAACAAACACAATATTCTAAATTCGAATCAATATGGTTTTAGGAAAAATTATTCAACAGACTCAGCTTTACTTCAAATTTATGACAAAATAAGTAATGCCATAGCAAATAAAGAACACGTAATTGGTATTTTTTGTGATTTAAGTAAAGCGTTTGATACTCTTAACCACGATATTTTACTCTCCAAACTTAATCATTATGGAATACGAGGCCAATCTCTCTTATGGTTCAAAGATTACTTGAATAATCGAAGGCAATATGTCACTTTTAATAATAATGACTCTGATTCTCTTTTAGTTCAATGTGGTGTTCCCCAGGGGTTGATTTTAGGTCCTCTTTTATTTTTACTCTATATTAATGATATTATAAAAACCTCCTCTATTTTGTCATTTGTCTTATTTGCTGACGATACAAATATATTTTATTCTCATCAAGACCTTAATTCATTAAACAATGTAGTAAATCGTGAAATGTACAAGGTGTCTAACTGGTTTAAGGCCAACAAACTTTCTTTAAATACAAAAAAGACACATTTTA